>NW_020897717.1:1820378-2055677 GCF_003984885.1 Neopelma chrysocephalum | reverse complement strand
TCTCCAATCTCAGAATGGCTATGAGATATCTAATCAACTGCATCAAATGGGCATCACCTTTACGACATGGATTGCAAAACAACCCTGTGACCTCTGCCTGTGTTTTGCATGCAGGCTGAACAAGCAGGCAAAGACAGTGAAGTCGTTTGATGCCAGGCATGAAAAGCAAGTGTCTGGCTCCCGGAGTCTGCAACATTTGCCACAAAAGCAAACAACAAAGTTCATCTGAAATAGTTCCTTCCCTTCCTGTTTATGGTTTTTGCTGCAACAGCACCGTTTCATGGTTCAAAGGCAGCTGGATGATGAAACATAATTAGCATGGTCATCTGATTCTTATACCTCACCAGCAGAATGTTACTGATCAACGAAACAGAATAATCCTTATTTTATAGATCCACAAACGTTAAGATTTTCCACCGAAGTATATTATACAGCAGATTTTATCCCAAAATTGTTAACAAGAAATTGACTGTCAGTTCTCTCTAGAGAACTTATGAGGTTCCTTCTAATATGCCCAATCTTACACCTGGAGAATTGCATAGTGCTATGAAAATAAATAAGTATATTTAAGCATTTAGTTGTACTTATACCCAGTGCCACTATCATCCGCCCCGTCACTTGCTGCCTTTGTCCCACCAAGGACCTTGTCATAAAAGAATGAAAAAGAAAAAAAAAAAAGCTTCAACAGAAGTTTTTTTCCCCTAAGTCCTTTTACTCCTCTTTTGAAGGGAGGAGTTCATCCAACCAATAATATATCAATCTGTCAGCAGAAACTTACCACAAGTTCGGAGAATCTGGCATTGAGTTCTTCTGCTGGTGGGATTGGGACAGAAAACTCAAGGAATTGGAGGGGATTATTGTCCTTGAGGTTGATTTCAGGGAGGTCACTACCCCCAAAACAACAAAGAAATCCCAAGGCATGACGATTCCGCTTCCGGGGGGCCATGATCATGGTGTATGATGCTATCTTCTGATCATGTTCTGCAGGAAGAAAAAAAAAAACAAAACCAACAGACATTAGATGATTAACAAGACTGTTGAATCTGTGCAGCTCTCTGCAGTTACAATGGCTATCACTGGAGTAACAGCTGGAAGAGGACAGAAGGATCTGATACACAAAAGAGCAAAATAAACACTCAAGCTAGACAAGGTAGCTAAGCTTTATTATGGTATATTAATACAGTGTTAAATCACTTCTCCCAGTGTTTCTGAAAAGGCTTTACAAACTCAGCGTGGGATTTCCCAGATTTATCAGCAATGCTCCATAGCGAAGGTTGAATGCTACCACTGAATGCCGGTTCTGGCCTTTCTCTCACTACTACAACAAAAGAACCAAAGTACCTGAAGCAAAAAAGCATGTGCTGGAGAATTTACCCAGAACACATGGAAGAGTCTTCCAAAGGTACCCCATTTGATCAATATAAAATGAACAACAAAACAACGAAGCAGAAATCAAACTTTCTATCACTCTGGAGCCAGACCTCCAAACATTCACTTTTCCCTTTATGACCAGGACTATCGCAGTAGGACCATTTCGTCTATCCCATTTTCAAATACATGTAAGTAGTTTGGGCTGCCTTATGTATTCAGGAAAGAAACATAATAGTGCTAATGCATGCTTTCAAATTTACATTTGAGCTGCCAGATCCCACCTTGACAGGACCCAGGCTTTAGGGTCTTTGGTATCAGGAGTATAAAGGGAGGCCTGAAGGAGAAGCTGGGAAGCAACAGATTTCACTACCACACAACACCGTTTGTGAGCAGCCCATCCAAACAGGAAGTCTCCTGCCAGCAGTTTGAAAGGAGGGATCTGTGCAGTGCACAGAGAGCCACATATTTTGCCCTTTTAAGGGACTTGTTGTTTGACAGCTCAGGGGCTTATTTGTGTTATATTTTTAAGGACTTCACTTTTTCACTTAATCTGCAGAATAAGCTATATCCTTAGAGAGTAAATAATTAAAGCTTGTTGTGACGCCCATCTCCCTGGGCACAGAGCAGGGGAGCAGAAGGGAGGTGGCAGGTGAACCACACCACAGGATGCTGGATGCTGTATCAGCAGCAACACAGCTGAGCTTTGTCATCAGAGCAGCTGCTGCCCTAACCTGCCCTGCAATGCTTTGGTCTGTTTGCCTGCCAGAACAAGGCTGCTTTGAGCTTTCACAGAGACTAAGTAGCTGTGCAAGGAAAAAGCACCTTTGGGAAAGCAGTTGCATAGTGGGACTTAACATAGAGTGCACAGCCAGAAGCTCTCCAGAGACTTTTTGTGCAGAAATCAGCATGCTCACTCAAGAAAAACCTAAGCGACAAATAACAAAAAAAGTGCCTAAACCACCCAAACCTCCACCCTTGTGGCACTGTGTGCTTGGCAGAAATCACTTGCCCTACTTTGTGCTGGGATTAATTTATCTAGCACCTTCTCTTACGCACTGGAGGGGCATCAGCTGCAACTCTCATGCACCTGAAAGGAAAGTGAGCTGCTACTAAGTACTGTCTTCTGGTGTGCCCACTTTGCTTTGCTCTTCGTGCCAACTCTGCAGGGCTGGTGTGTTTCAGCAGGACTCAGTAGGGCAGGATGTTGCTGGCTTCAAAAGCCCATTCATAAGAACACTGGTTCTCACTAGGAGATGCCAAAGGTCAACTTGATCCTGAACCCGGTCTTTGACACAGCTTCAGTCAGTAAAACCAAAATGCCCTCAAATCTATCACAATAATGTGCATGGTAACTTCTGTTTCCTATCAGTAATGGAGACATAAGAGATTCAGTTGTTATAAGATTTCATGAGAGAGCCTCAGAAGTTAAACTTGTACGCTACAGACCATCCTCTCAAGGATTACTCCAAGTGCAATGCCCTTTATGGCAATCTGGTCATGAATGAGATCAGAACCAATTAGTTTGGCAAAACTTTGTTTTGGAAGGAACTCAAACCAATGAGACAAACCTGATTTACATGAAATATAATAACATTTGCATCAATTCAGCTGTACCCAAGCTCTGGCCCACTGTATAAAGGCTTTCCTACCAACCGTCAAAGGACTAGCATTCTCTGGAGCACGGACAATGAATCATTGGCTGAGACACTGAAGTGATAGGACCATCTTCCTTTATGAGCTTAGGTCAAGACTTTGGTATAAACTCCTCGAAAAGAGGTACCTTACCAGGAAATGAGCACTACATGAATGGATGTGGAGGTCAGCATTTTCTATGGGGTAAGTACTGCCCTGCTCAGGCCTCCACAGGTTGTCCTGTACTGACATTTCATCACTTAGCTTTCATCTTAAGCAGGTTCATCTAAGAAGTGAACAGACAGTCTCCAGTCCTTCTTCTTCCATAATGCTGAGAAATACACAAGTTAGTGTTGGTTACTGTGATGTTTTTACAGAATCAGCAGTTCCTTGGGATCCATACTTGAGAAACTCCCAGCTATTCAGCTTTTACTACTCCGCAAAAAGATGCAGAACTCACGTGAACAGTAACCTTGCCTCGCTTTCACAAAGCATCATTCCATCACACAACTCATGCTCCGAACACTGGCATTTTCCAGGTCCATCCCTAAGCAGCATGCATGAAATTCATACTGGCACAGAGGGGTAAAACACCACTTCTGTATTGCTACAACATTCTAATTGTAGATAGGTAAGATGTCTAAATGCTTTCAAATTAAGAACAATTGAGGACTGCTAGAGAGGAATCCAGCACAGGCATTCTAGAATTGAATCACTGAATGAATAAATGATATTTCTAAGTGGGACCACTGTCTCTCTAAAGGTTAAGCCTACCAGTAACAGGACTCAGAAGGACATCTACTTAAGTTGCACTGTTTGTGCTATGTAAGAATTAATTACAACTCTATGATTTTTGTTGGTAGCCATAGTTTTTTGCAAAATAAATATTTTCCAATAACCTCCAAGTTAATAATCTTTTCCTTTTCTTTCTCTTTCTTTTGACTTTCCTTTGTCAAGAATCAAATCTAGGGAAAATGTGCTTCCAAATAATGGGGCAGGCGGGGTGAGAGGCAACAAAGAAAATGAAGAAAAGAGCATCTTTCATTTTCCTGAGTGGTAATTGTTAGCAAAGCTGACATAAAAATTTATGAAAATAACAAAAGGTGGTGTTTTTTTATGCTAATGAAAGCTCTATTGTCTTTCAACTTCTTGCAAGTAAAAATGAAACGTGTGAAATTATCTATTTCTGCGTATACCCCCAGTGAGAATCAAGAAGAAATCTCTCTCTGGAGAGAATTCCACTATTACACATAACTCCCTCCCACAGCTCTTCTCAGTTCCACTGTTTTGCCCTTTTGCACAACACAAACAAGTTGCTGTCATTTCAACAGCTAACCACACACCGGCTCCTCGTAGCGATCCCTCTCCTGCTTCCCAGCCCCATCTGTGGTTCAGCTCAGGTCAGGAGTCACAGCCTGGAACTTTGCCCAAGGTCTAATTATAACAACGTCCTCTTCCTCTGACAGAGCGTACGTGTTCCTTTCTAAACCGTTTGGCCCAGTGACCAAACATAATTAAGTTAATGCAATTTTTCCAAGTCTTATCAGAAGTTTTAGCCACATGGGATGGGATCCGTGCTAACTACACAAGGATCCTCTTTCAATTGCTTTCTAAACTGCTGCCTCAGTCTCACTCTTCTCTTCATTCTCATCTCAGAAATCATAATTTTCATTCCAACATATGCTAACTAAACAACGTTCCACAAACAGTAAGACACCTGAAACAACTGCTATGCCAGCAGCTGTCCTATACGAGAGAGCTGATTATTACAGTTTTACCTCACTTTTCTGTCTTTCAACACAGTGAATAGCCAGAGCACAACGGTAACTAAAACTGAGAAAACTACTTTTGCATCACCACCTTTGGAAAAAGGGTGGTTTAACTAAACACATGCAGTCCAGCAAAACCCACATGCAATGTAAGGAAACATTAATAGAAAACAGTTCCAGAGCTGAATCTCCACTTATCATCAACAGACACACAATGTTGGTAGATGCACCCACAGCTCTCACCTGAGTGGAAAGCATGGGACTAAATATATGATGAAGAATCACTGCCCACACTGATTTATGCTAGTAGGAAAGGAATCAAAGTGAATAATTTCAGTTTCTCTGTGAATCTATCTCTCTCTATGGCAGGATAAAACATATAAATGTAATGTGTGATCACAGAAGTAGAAAGAAACCTGAATTCAGACTGGTTTGGAACATAAACCAACTCACCCCCGACCCCCAAATCCAAGTTCAATCTCTATACTATTCAACTATTAAATAATAAACCACAAGAAATTCATGGTAATAAAACAGCTACCTTCATTGTCACTTATTGATAATGAAATGGAGAAAATAAGCACCATGCTCAAAACAGTCCAAATATACACATTGGATAAAGCTAAAGAGCTTCATACTGATCCTATGCTCAGTTCTCTGGACCATATTACTTCTTCAGTACTTCTTCAGATGGTGAAACTATGAACTTTGCAGCATGTTCCAATTACCGTGGGAATTTTCCATGTATGTCACATGTAATGTGACAGATGTCAGATGCACTATAAGGCAATTGCAGCATGGGGGATGGGGAAAGGAAGCAGACAAGCAATCCATTTGTTGCATCTGTAATAGTAACCCAACTCCCCTGGCTTGGATTTGTCACCATACTAAGGAGCATCCTGGTCTCCAGGGCACAAAACAGCAACAAAACCCCATGAAGTTAAAATCTTTTTTTTCAGGGAGGGTAATGCTTCCTGAAGATCACACCTGTTTGCTATGTTGGACAGGAAGGCACTGGACCCAAAAGAGATCACTGGAAACAAGCAGCGTCCTGTGCACAAGACCCTGGAAAACTTGGAAAATGAGCATTGTCCCATGCAGCAATGGCCACTCAGTCCCAGTGAGCCAAGTCCACTTACAACAGTTCCACCACAGGAGAGAGGGCAACTCAAAACACTGTGCATTTTGAAGCCAGTTCACGGATTTTTCCTCCCACAATATATCAAAACAAGAGTGCAGGTCTCTCAGTTGTTATAAGGACTTTGCAAGACAGTTCAGGCACTCAGCTCTGGTCTGTTTTACATACCTTCTCATTAAAACTGAGATGGTTGATAATTTCAAAGCATTTCATAGACCTAAAGATTGTCTCCTGTTATATACATAATAATATATGTTATTAATATTTATTTTATTTTTATTCATGACTTTACCTCAGAAGTATGTCCTGAGGTAAGAGAAAAGGTAAGGACTATTTGAAGGCTGTCAGGTGTAACTATATCCATGAACCTACTTAATGCAACGTGTCTGTCAAAAATCTCTTTATTTTTAATACTTTAAGGATGCTCAGGATGTGCTGGATGACTAATGACCACTAAAGTTAGTCTGTTAATGCCCACAAATCCAATATGTCTACCTGATACCAACTTAACAACACACAGCAGCAACAAAAAAAACTAGAGTGTAGGAGACCTTTCCCTTCTGAAAGATTATTTTGCAACACTTTCTCTGTGAATGAGAGGAAAAAAACTCTACAGAAAAAAAACAAACAAAACAAAAAACCTAACAAAAACCCAAAACCAACCAACCAAACAAAAAAAACAAAACCACAAAAACCACCAAACAGAAAAAAAGCCAACAGAAAGAAAAAAGATACCAGCAGGTTCCTCGAGTCCCTCCTAATCCATTAATCTATCCAAATTGCGTTCATAGGAAAACAATTTAAAAAGAACAGTCAAGTTCAAAATACAAAGTGAAGTGAGCACCAAAGCAGTAAAAGTCAGTGCCATGAATCTGGTTAGTAGTAATTTTTTTTTTTTACACCTTTTTTTCCCCCACTTTAATCAAGTACAGATTAATAATTTTCTCTACTTAACTGAGCTGGCCAAACAATCCATTCACTTTTTATCTGCTAAGAAGTTTTTTTATTTTTGCAGACATATTAGTTTCCTAAAACTATCACTCCACACAGACATTTGCAAGGTCAAAACTAATCTGTCCTCCTAGACACCAAATTCTGAGTCTTAGTTATAATATTGCAACTCATTTAGATACAAGTAAATCTACATATCTTAAACATTTCTGAATGGCAATGTGACTACCACATCTTAGACTGCAAACAAAACAAGTAAAATTCACAACTTAAGTGTTTATCCAGAATATGTATGCCCTTAATCTCCTCAGTGATTGTACCACAGATTCACATCCTAATTTCAATTCCACACTTAGGCATGCTTGCCAACAGTTCAAACCACTGTGGTGGTGGAGCAAACAGGACTGCATACTGCCCAAATGTAATCAACCTTTCTGGTTTGAGTGCAAGTCTGGAGTCCTGTCCTTTCCTTGCCCACACCCTCCACCCTCATGCTACTTCCAAGTTCTCTAGTGTTGCAGCACTGCAGTTCGAGTAACATCTACTGATAACCTACACTTCCCTCTCAATCAGAAAGCGACTGCTACCAAGATCAATTTTCCTGTCTTCCTCACCATGAACCACATTTCTCTAAAGATTACCAATTCTCTTCTATTAAAAAAAAAGTTTCTCCTTCACAGTCTTAGTTCTTCCTTTCCATCTTTTCTACCAGTTTTAGTTTTATTCTCTACTTTTTTCACTGTTTCATTGCAATATCTACATTTTCTTTCATGACAACCATTAGATTTGAAAAGGCTTCTTGTAGCCACTTACTATGCCTCAAACTGCAGAACTCTTTTTTTTTTTTTAAACGGAGATATTGAAAAGAAAAATACTTCTAAAGCTGTAAAGATGACACCACACTTTGAGTATGTTTTACTTTTGTTATATTTTACTTTATGGTCCTAGCTGTGGCACTGAGGCTGTAGGTGCTCCAATGTAGGGTCTTAATTACCTGCTTAAACCAGTTATTTTACAGTGTCAAGTAGACTGAGGTACTATACAGTAGGCCAGCAAAAAGGTAATCACCCAGCTGGAATCTGGCCAGGACACAACAGGTTCACACCCCAGTAATGATGCTGCTGTAGAGGCAGCGCTCAGCAGTGTCCACAAATCCAGCATGGATAAATTCATGCTTTAAGAAATAATGGAATTTATGCAATGATTTCCCACACCACAGTTACACTAGATGGGTTGATTTGTTATGTCGTTGTTGATCAAATTGCTGTGACAGTAAGAGCCAGTGGGAAATACACTACATAAAAGCAAACAGGAAAAGAAACCCACAAATCCCCCAGATGTCACCCCAAGACCCAATTCTGACTAAGACCATGCAGCAGCAAGTCTTTTCAAACACTGCCTACAACATCGAGATTTTACTTTTGAAATAACTGAAATCCTAAAAATGTTATTTTTACAGCTTGCCAAGAATGAACTGTAATCCTAGGGCTATAAATTCAGGAAAATACTATAATCAGAGTTCATGTCTGTTCTACTCAACAGATGGGGTCTGAACTGTGTTTTCTAGAAGCTACAGATCTAGACAGCAGAGCCTAAGTTAGACTCTCAATTTTCTTTACTTTCTTTTGGTGATGGGTGCAACACTGTGGTGCAATCTCACAGAAAAAAAAGTGCCTTGGAAGCTGAAGTATGAGATGAAGCCTTTATTCAGTATAAGGAATCATAGAATGAAGATTAAATTGACCATGATAACATCAGTCAAGCAGACATTCACACTGACAGCCAGAACCAGCACATTGCTCCTTCAGTTTCAAAGCAGATGATTATTTTCCTCTAGAGGAAGATGAAGTCCTGTGCCTTTTACAAGTCTGTGGTATGAAATATCTTTACAGTCATGGGTACGCAACTGGCTATAATAAGTAATGTTTGTCAGTTCTATCCATAAGATCAACTCCCAAGGATGAGACATCCACACCCCATAGTAAAGTCTTTGATCATCTTAAGAAAGAAGCCAAGGGATTGAGTGTTATGGAGAACGAGGTGTCCCACTCAATCTTCTATGCCAAAAGATCAGGAATACTAGTAAAGCAGATTAGTACTTTAGATTAGTACTAAAGCTTGGTCTGGGAACTTAAAATCTCTGCAATATTTCTGTTGGGAGGAGTGGGGTTTAGTTACAAAGGAAGTCAATCCAGAGTTTCCCAGTAGCACTAATAACTGCCACGTCAGAAGAATGAACACACAAAACCCCATTACTAAGGGCGTCCCTGTCTTGTTTGAGTCATTGCAATTTTTCCATTCTGTCACTGCCCAATTATTTCCAGACATGATGTAACTATTTTGCCAAGGGATTTGGGAGTCAAAATGTTGCCGTTGTTGTCATCATTATCCTGGGTGCCTGAATTTTCCAGACAAAATAAGCGGCTGAGGGCATTAGAGTGCCTCTACTGAGAGAGAAATACTCTGTAAGAACTGCCAGTGTGCTCCAAGAAAAACAACCAAATGGTAAAGGTCCAATTACATCTTCCCAAACTCCAGCTCATTTCCATGTGAAATGCTGTTTTCTTATTCAGACAATCAGTAGAAGAATATTTCATATGTTGTCTGATGTTATCATAGTATAAAAAAATTGATTTCCACTCTAACACTCTGATCAGGGCCACTACGGGATGTTAAAACTCATGGAAATACGCCTTGGTATACCACTGGAAACTAACCACAAATGTAGGTGTACAAGTGCTATCTTCACTATTGACAGGTAAATCAACTACCTGCACCGGTAAAATTTTCCTGAAGTTCCCTCACTGGAAAAAGCAACTCAGACTTTATAGCAAGTGGGTATAACTGGGGGAAAACCCAACACAGAGACCATTTGGACTTCTACATATTTTTTGTGGATAGTACCACATCACTTCCAAACTAATGTTCATCAAGGTCACCTGGGAAAGCCAGGTTCCAGGCTACAGATCCGTCACTTTCCTATTTAGTCCCCCAGCCAAAGTACAGTGTACTTTTACATGTCACTGTAAACCTGTCTATAATAAAAATGGTTGTTCTCAGTTTGATTCCATATACTGAAAAGCTGCCAGTGGGGATGATAGTTAAAAGTCTTCTTTAGTGATTCACTAAATGGAAGAAACAGTCAGTAAACCCAGTCACAAAGGGGGGTTTTGGTGCTCACTCCATCTTGGAGATGGTTTCCATAGGTCAAGGCACAGACATTGATTTCATATATCTATTTTTTAAACTACTTAGATTGTAGAGTTGTCAATCTGGCACCAAAAATAAATTCACTGTAGAAAATCAAGTTAAGAAAAGGTCATATTTTATTCCAGCATTATTTTTGTTCAACATTCTGACCAGGGATATTCTGGGTTCAGTGCCCTGAAACCTCAACATTACGCAAGCAGGTTTGAACTCCAAGCCAACAGCTTGGTGAAATTGTTGAACTTTTAACCTAACGTGTCTTCATGAAGAATGGATATTTGGAAAGAGTTTTGCTCAAAGATTTTGGGTTGTTTTCTGTGTGTATTTTTAAGTAGCATCCAGATAAAATATATTTTCTGGCTGCTGTAATATTTACAGGAGGAGACTTTACACCAAGACTGAAAGCTGGTTTCAGAGCCATGACTTAACCGTCCCAAAACGTAAAGCAGTAAGTGTTTCATTGCATTAAAGTGAAGAAGACCTCATCTATATTTAGGTCAAAATCTACAGAGCTGATGCTCTGAGTGACACAGGTACTGATTAGTTTAGAGGATCTGAAAAGAAAGTGCTGCCTAAAACCAGTCACCTTCCTTGCATGGTCAACAGGTGCTTTTGGCGAACAGCATTATGTTCAAAGAGTGGAGTAAAAGGAGAGACAGGCAGGACTCCCCGTAAATACCGAAATGCGAGGACCTTCTCTACAAAGGGTTGCATATGCACGTGGGCTAGAGCATAAAGCGCACAAGGGTGTGGTTCCTGTGCCAATTGCTACCAACCCTATCTACTGCACTCTTTGGACTGCCGATAGCTGGTAGTTCTAGTCTCCCAGATCCTCATGGCAAGGGATCATGTCCACATCAAGGCCCTTAAGGCTCACGATTAAGAGAAGTTTGAGAACTGAAGTATATCTAGGGAAGATTTCCTAGAACTGTAACTGCCCAACACACTGTCCTCTCCCAAGGATAGGTCATTTTTAAATGTATGCTTAGATACCCAAAGCAAACTGCAGAGAAGCTGCATACAGCAAATGTTTGGGTAGTCATCTCCGGACTTCTAAGTATCTACAGCAATTCAGTAGCCTGCCTGAAGATATACCAAGTTCTTTCAGCTTCTGAGCCCAATCTACTTGTAGCTTGTTGACAAAGACTGAAGCACACTTCACAGGAAAACAGATTGCACTAAAAAATTCCCTCAGCTCCCCACCACAGCTGCACACAACTGGAAAAAAAAATTAAAAACACAACCTTGCTTCTAAACAGGTACTTGATCTGGATACATAGTCCTCAGACATGATCCAAAAAGAAGGCCCTTTGTATACAAACAGAAGTCTACCCTCTATCAGAGAAGGAACATGTTTATCCCCTTATGTCTGCAAACCTTATTATTATGTCCAGTGCAGACCATGTACCAACTTCACTGGTTGTTGTCCTTTTGTACAGCACTGACTTATTTGATAGGTTGTATAGGATTTTATCCAAATCATCATCTGCTACAGTTTATTTTGTCTCACCCTTTGGAAGCATATTTAAAACTTAATTAAATAATAAATTTTTTTTATTTTATATCTTAAATTTATGGATGGAATATATACAAATAGAGACTGTAAGGAGTCATATATTGCCTTGTACAAGTTGAGGTCTTGGTCCTGCTGCCATGATCAGGCAGGGATATTTATCAGATAAATACATATTATGCAAAAATATCTCTCACTGCAAGAAAGGTTGACATTGCTGTTATCCCCATTTTCTACTAGCTGAAGAGAAAACATAGCTAATCAGAACCAAAAATCTTTTCAGTAACAAGAAGTAGCAGCCTTTGCCCCTCTCCCTGCCCAGAAACCCATTTGAACAAGGCAGCACTCTCAATTTTCATACAACCTTTGCACTTACCTCCCAGCAAAATAAGTGGGAACTGCAAAATGTCAGAAGCTCTGAAACATCAAGACCAACTGTGTATTTGGTCTGGATGGCAAATCCAAGAAAAAATACGTTATATGTAACCCAACAATTTGCACACTAGTTGCCAGCCTATCACTAAATTTTTCCTATTGGCTGTTGGACCAACAAATATGAGATGAAAACAGCACTAATACTATGGAATCCTCATGTTTTACTTTGTCCCTCCAGTCATTCATATTACAAGCAAAGGGTCTATCACACTACAGTAGCGAATGTGTAAAACAGATAAAATTGTACAGAGAAGTGGATCCATCTCCAAATGTCTGAAAAGAAGATAAACTAGTAGATGCATAAAGCAAACACTGACCCCGTACCAATGAGATACTCTTCTGGGTGAACTCTTCCCTAGTGCTTGTTCTGTTCATACCCTAACATCAGTCAAATACAGCCTGAAAGAAGCATGGCTACTGCCCAGGAAATGTTCTTACTGCTGGGTTTACAGTGTTATCAGCTATTAATCACAAAAAGCTCCACTGGGACAACCCCAGAATTAAACAAATTAAGAAATGCACATTAGGAGAGTGGAGTTCGTGTGGGAAGTAGTGTTAAGGAACATTGTTGTGTTTCCAAGAAAAAAATAAAACAGAGTTCTTTAGACAAGAGTGAGTCCACAAGGTCTTAGACTATCCTGTTCATGCTGAGATTTCAAACACAGGCAAAAATTTTCTACATTTTTAAGAGGTCATGCATGATAAGGAAACAGTTCATCTCCTATAGGGCCTACTAACTGCAGCACTAACTCTCCTTGATTCCCAGAGCACATTTCATACCCACATCAATATTGCAGGACACATTTCCTGCATCTGCTGGAATACTCCTACAGTAAGAGTTGGTCTCCACTTAAATCGCAACATTATGGCGACACAGCGAACAGCTCACAATCATCAAATCCCAGCACTGTGATCACCAGGTCATCCATTTCCCAGAACGTTGTCCATAGTTAGAAATGCCCTTCAAGAGAGTTCTTTCCATAGCACCTCAGAAACCGCTGTGCAAAAGAGGATGTCCAAAAGAAAGCAAAACACCCCCCCCCCAAAAAAACACTTTAATGCTGTGACTGGATCCACCTTGAGAAGCAGTTTTGTCTTGTTCATTAGGTAGAGAGAAAACAACACTTAGAGTATCTTGGAAATGAGATCACTTTGTGCCTTCTAACCAAGTGCTCCGGACCAAAGAAAGCATTTCTCGAAGTTGGAAGGAATGTCTCTAAGGATCAAAATTTGAGCTTGAGTTACTAAATAACTGAAGAGAGGGAAACCGCTTATCACAGGAACTAGAGCAAAATGCAAGAGGAAAGATCAGTTTTCTATCTGGAAGGATGCTGTGTTCTGTGGGTGTATCCCAGCAAGTTGCATGCTGTGGAAGGAACCTTGGTGAGGAGGTAGTGCCAGTGGGTCAATGAGCCAATAATTCAGTCAAAAAAAAAAAATTATGTTTTTGTATATTCAGTTCTTCAAATATTTAGGCTGAGGTTACTCCAGAGGAAATCTCTTTCTTATCAGATACTAAGGGGTTTATATTCTGTAAAGCAAAGTATTTCAGACCTTTTTTTGCCAGGGAATCCCTCAACAATCATATTTATGAAGGCAAAGTCAGCAGCAAAACAAAGAAAAGGATAAAAGAAACAAAAAAAAAAGAAAAAAGAGAAGAATTTTATCCTTCCCTTCAAAAGGATATTAGAAGGTATACTCAAAATTCTGTTCATCTTATCAAGGCAGTAATTTCAGGGTGAACATACTATTCAAATTAAGTCATGGAGACTTTACAAGAGCCTTTCATTCCTCAGATGAGTGAACAAGATACATTCCCTATCGTTTCCTCTCCATAGGTGTAACAGACCCCTATTAATTCTGATGGAAACACGTAACCTCGTAGAGCAAGAGATTGACTTTTCCAAGCAGAACTCAGACAGTTAATTTCTGGTGAAATGGCCCTTACTGAAATTGTGCCAGGTGGGCACCTGCAATTTATTTTCTTTTAGCCTCCCCAAATATTTCATTTTCTCCAAAGGCCTTTTGAGCTGAATTTAGCAAAGTCAATCCAAAGCATCCAGAGCATCCAAATCATGATTTCCTGACTCCTGTGGAATGTATTCCAAGTCATATAAAAACTTCAGTAGGGGCTAGAATGAAAAACTGCATTCACTCCTGCAATTTCTATAATTAAAATTTGATGGTGCTAGCAGCAGAATTGATAGAGAAACTTTCTTCTTTTAATAATTGATTTTTAAAATGAATGGTTAAATTGAAGATAAAACACCTTTTCATTTGGGCTTTAAAACTGTGTTCTTCACTTGAAGAGGTAGGCAGAACAGTGAGACAAAAAGCTGTCTAAATTGGAGGTAATACCTCACACTGGAACAAGAAGGCATATATGTACTTGTTCCGTGTTGCATAGAGCTCTTGCAGCCTGGATGTACAGGCTTGGATTTTAACCCTAGTCCTAACTCTGTATCTCTTGACTACAGATTCAGAAAAGCAACATATGCTACATGTCTAGTAATTTTATGTTTTAGCTACACTTCCATGCTTCTTCTTAAATTTTTCTTGCCCAGGTATACTCTTCCATGCTCTTTATAACAGCTCAAACAGTTTGCTTCAAATTAGAAAAATTGAGGGCAGAGTTGTCACTACTTCTGATACCACTAAGCAGAAGCTGCTCTCAAGCTGTGCATAGTCAAAACGTTTCTTTCTCTCTGGGCCCTTGGCAGAGCCTCTGCACCTCTACCAGAGTTCAAAGTTGTGCATCATGGACTGCTCTGCAACAACCCTCAGCTCTCTCCATTCTACACTCCCATCACCACCACCAGCAAAGACCTGCATGTGGTTTGCTCACTGTTCATGCGCACCCACAGATTTTCAATGTATCACAGGGCAGCAGTGGATAAGCAGTACTGGCTCTGGAGGGTATAACTAACACAAGACACATAGGAGAAAGCAGACCTTTTCCCCCCACTGATGGAAGGACTTGTGGGGATGTGCTACGGTTCTGCATGCCTCTTAGTTGGCTTTAAAGAGACATTTTATGTTCTTTTCTTCCTTCCATTTCCAGATTCTCTTCACTAGCTATATCTTTGGTACTCACCTGCCTATCACTTCTGACACAACCCCATGGAAAGAAGCTAATGCCAGCACACTACCATTCAGAAGCCATTCAACAGTTCCATAATAAGCCGTTTAGCACCAGCCATCTGCAAATAACATGCAGCCATCCATAACCGTAGGAACTTTAGACTGCTGGTGAATAGTAAAACGGTGTCTTCCTGTTCTTATGGTCGGTTGAGCTCTCACAAGTAGCTTGTGAATAAACATGTTCTGGACAATAGAACATGTACTTCAACTATCGAAATATGAGTCAAAATTCTAACCTTCTTCCACGGCTTTGGTAATATATCCCTGTTTTTCAGTACAAGGTGTTTCAACACAGTAAATGTTTCTGGGATCTCAAAACCAAACACACACCACCCCCAATGCAGTTCTAGAAGAGAAAAACACAAAACTTCCATGCAATTCTTCCTTCCTTTGCTATCTGAAAATAATGAATCAGCCTCAGTCCAGACTTCTGCACTCTCTTTCAAACTTCATAGACTGCTATTGTAGCAAATACTCCACCTTAGTTCAAGCTCTCTGTCCCCTCAATATAAAGCAAAAGGATTTGCAATTTATCTCAGAAATATTCTGCTATAAGGAATTCCCTTCCACTAGTTTTATTAGAACATTGAGAGCACAGGTTTTTGCAAAACCTCTTTCCTATCTGCTTCCAGTCAAGGAAGCACTTCAGTAAGGGCACTTAAAGATGGAGAGCCTAAAACAAAGGTTTATTATGGTCCACATATCTGTATATATTTATCTCCCTTCCTTGTTCTTATTCCCACCATCAGACATACCCAAAAGCCCACAACGTTTTGATAAACCAAAAGTAGCTGAGGAGATAAATATGAAAACATGTACAGCAAGTTTATTTTATGCTGGTTTGTTTTATGGCTCTCCTCCAGCATTTTGGACGCACAGCCCTAGTAGGGTCACAGTGCTAAAATTTTCCTTAAACAAGTCCCACTCAGAGGTCCAGGCCTCTTTTTCTCTCTCCATACTACCTGCATCTCAACATTCCTGAAAGAAAATAGAATTTATCCAGTGCAGAAAAGAATAATGATGTGTATGTACATTCCCCTGTATTGAGTCCTCTCTGCTTGGCTATGGTCCATCACACCATCCTTCATCAGTGCTGTTTCCCAAGTACTAAGTGAGGAGTGGATCTGTACAAAGCTGCAAAGGTGACTAACTGCTTTAGTTCATCAGATCCAAAAGTTAGTGGGATTGCAACTTGAGAGTTTTGAAACAAGCTCAGCAAAAGAGCAGGAGCAACTTGGTCCCCTCAAAGCCTGAGGCAGATGAGAAAAAGGTCAGGGTTCCTTCAAGTATTACATCCCACAAAAAGCCCCATCTCAGAAGGCTCCAGTGCTCCATTTTATGCTTCAATCCATGTTTTTCCATTAAGGGGACATTAGAATCCCAAATCACACATTTTATTCTGTCCATGTCAGAATGGTGGAAAAATTTACAAGTCCACATACTTTTACCACGCAGTAGAGGCTAATCTCTATAAAATACATGGAAGAATTGGGGGCTGGCAGATGAGACAAAAAGTTAAAACATTGCCTTCAGCTTCACTGAAGAAAATTTATGTGCCTTTCTCAAGGAACAGTGCTTCTTTCACACACTTATAAAGAGAGTTTTCTTACTTTGCAAACACTCTAAAACCAAACAACTCTTAAATTAACAAGAAAGATCTGACAGGTTTTCTTTAAGATGACAGGTTTTCTTAAAGAGGCAGGCCAAACAACTCTTGGAGCAGGATAGCAGTGGGGTGAGCCATGACGCACCTTTCATTCAGAAGTTGACAAACGAGTTCTGAGCAACTGGTAGAGGAAGAAAAAAAAGAGAGGAAGAAAAGGAAGTGTGAAATAACGAGTCAAAATACCCCCTTTAAGAAAAAGGTAAAGTTTCCATGTGCAAGAGGGATTAAAGACAACACTTAGAAGCAATGTATACTACCAAGAATCTTTTCAAGGGAAGGCCCAACTTCCTGACCCCAGAAGCCACATGCTGAAAACTTTCACATGATCAAAAGCCAAGACACACACACACCCCACACATCTTAAAGGGAAAGCACTAGGAAATGGTTCACAGTCTAGATGTAACAATAAATCCTCATGAATCCTGCTGCTCCTTTTGAGGTACGGCTGGGCCAGGCAGGTATCCAGTTCTTAAGAAAATTCTGAAATACTGATCTCAGCAGTTGAATCTGGAAGGGGCCTCTCCAGACTGTCTAGTCCAATCTCCCTGTTCAAGCAGAGTCAGCTAGGGCAAATTGCTCAGGACCATGCCAATTTGGGGTTTGAAGAATTCCAAGGATGAAGCCACAATTTCTCTGGGCAATCTGTGCCATTGTTCGGACATCCTCACAGGAAAAAAGTTCCTTGTGTTCAGAGGGAACTCCCAGTGCTTCAATTTATGCTCTTTACCTCTTGTTCTGTCACTGGGCACCACTGAAAGAGTTCACCTTTCTTAAGCAAAGAGTCAAATTTCTCCAAAGTCCTCTTACCAGGTAAGTCCTCTTATCAACATTTACAGCTCTATGTAAGCATTTAGGGAACTTATTCCTATGTTTAGATCTAGAGTGTATTGCATGACAACAGAATATTGCAGAAATTCTCTCTTGTGCCAATGTCTGCTAATGAGAGAAAAGAACAAGCTGTGAAACAAAGAAACATGCATAGAAGAAAAGATAGAAATTGTGTTAGAAATAAAAACACCAGTATATTTTCCATAAGCAAACTCATTATAGGTTCTCACAGCACCAAAAAAAAAAAATCACAGAGAGGGTGTCAGTCAGCCAAAAAAAGACTCAGATTGCTACTCCACTGCATTGGGCAACTGCCCCATCCTTTCTCAAAACCAAACATTAATGACAACACAATTTTGTCATTAATATTAGAAGTTGTGAATCCCCAAACAATTTAATACCAGTAGAAGCGGCCTTAAAGAAAAGCTCTTGATTAGTAATGCGTACCAAACTCTGTTAAAGACAAAACTGTCATTTACATCTGTGGTTCCCCAGAGGATTTAACAAATAGAGGCAGGCTTACAGAAAAGCTCTTGACTGGTAACACTTATCAAACTACTGGTTTCCAGTTCTAGAGCTATCTACAACATAGACACTGTCCCTGCATTAACACAGGCAATGGCACTGACAAACACAGTGGACTTGTACACGTACTTTTTCCCATACCGGCTAAGGTAAGACCATTGCTATCACACTGGCTTGCTCCAAGACATTCCCTAGACATGCTAGTCTATAGTTTCATTACTTCCCTGCTTGAGAATAAGCCTTCATAACTGGTGATGATCCAAACAGAACAAAACAAAAAAACCACCTTGAGTTTGGATTTGGATTCTCCAGAAGTTAAGGGCTTTGCAGAATTTTTCCCTTTGTATGTTTCAGCTGCTTGCACTGAAGTCAGTGGAAGTTTAACCACTGATTTCCATTGGAATGAAATGGGATTTTAGCCACAGCAGGACTGCTAACCACTGCCACCTAGTATTTGTCCTTCAGAAGCTTTTCAGGGCAAATGCTTAGAAAGTAGGTGAATTCACTTTTTTGTAAGCAAAGCCCCAGAAAACCCCTTTCTCAGAGGTCAAGCCCTGTTCCCTGAGGCCTGGGTGCAAGCTGTCTTGGCAGGATTTCTCCTAAGCCTGTTGTGTGGAAGATAAGGAATTTGAATTATTTCCTGCTCAGCAGCATGTAGCTCCCCAAACATTTGACAGTTTATGTACTAGGGATCATCTCCACAGAAATCTGCCTAGAGAGACCATAATGCTGAAAATGACTGTTATCCAGTAGCAAGCAGCTCATCTTCACTCCTTCACACTCACCATCCTGTACTACTTTCTAACTACATTTTCTTGCCTGTGGCTCTCCCAAAGCATACCAGCTACTGCATGCCTCCTCCTAGCCAGATCTGAAGGAAAGGTATTAACTCCCACCGCAGTGCACCAGTGCTGCAGATAAAGCCACTCCCCATGGAATCCTTAAATCAAACACACTCTCCTGTTCACCAAAATATCATGTGCCAAGTGAGGGTACGCTTGGCCCTGCCTTGCCACCCTCCTGCACTGCATATATTATCTATCAGATAAGCCTCTGAAAGAGTCTTTGGGTAATGTCTTTTTTACCCTGTTTTCAAAATCAGAAGGGCTTCCTCTCAAGACAGCTTGATTTTTATCTCCAAAGACATAAAAAACCAGGGGAAAACCAAAAGCAACCTAAAACAGAACTGCCTGCAACCCTGTGCCAGAAAAACAACATAGCCCCCAAGGAGCATGAGCCAGGCATTCTCTCTCTTCAGGCAATCTTTACCATACAGCTGTTTGATCTCTTCAGGACGCTCACCTGCTAGACTATACCCAGGAGATGCTGTGAGTAAGGTTGCTTCCAGCAAAATTGCCCAACATCCCTTGGGGCCAGGCCTATCTCATGCAGTAGCTAAGCTTATTCAGCCACGTCCAAGTGGTAATTTGGTACAATAGTTCTAAAGGCTTACCTGAAGTGATGCCTGCAAAGACAGCTAGACTGACCTCTTCAAGGCATATGTGGCCCTTCCAGGCATTCATTCAAAACAGGGATTAATTGAAGAGAACATCTCAATTAGTTGATACTTTTTTCATTCAACTGCATGTCATTAAAGGAACATTTTACTATTTAGAGGAAATGCAGGAAATCCTTTCTCTAAATGCACTGATCTTATCAGTCTGCTCAGCAGCCTAGCACTCTTCACCACTGTTGCTTGCAAAAAGAGTGTTATATATATAATCTGCAAACTTCACTTGCCACGCATGCACTTGAATTTCAATAATAGGATTTTAAAGAGACTTTTGCTCTTGCCATCAAGAGCAGATAACACAAAACTATTCAGTTTCCATTTCAATGAAAAACAGGAAGCAAATATCCAAAAGGAGTGCAGCTTACTGATCAGCTGGTTAAAAGAACTGTCTTGAAAAAAAACCCGTCATTTTGAAAAAAGAGGCAAGTTATTCTCATGTTGGGAATGTATTTTGAGATTTTTTTTTTTAAGAAAAGAAAAAAAACAGAGACATCTTCCTTTTCCACCAATATTTTTCACCTCCTACCGAACAAAACAAAAAAAAAAAGAAAAACCACAAAAAACCCCCATCAAACAAAAAAAAACCCCAAAAAACAAACAGAAAAAAACCCAAAACAACAGCAACAAAACAAAAACAAAAAGAAGAAATAAATATAATAAAGAAAATTATTTAGAAAAATCTATCACCATTGATTGCATAGCATTCAGCAGCATAAAAAAAGAGAAAGGAATAGTTACAAATAAATACATGTTTCTGGCATGATTTATCATAAATTTTGAAATATCCAGTACTCATAGGAATGTGGAAACATTTGGGAAATGTGTTTTCTTCAAAATTTGGCAATTCTGAGAACAGACCTTTTCAATGGGAAAATCTTAATAGAAAAATTTGCATGAGACATACTGAGCTCTTTTGAAAGTCTAACCACCAGTGTCAGTAAGGGAGAAGAACAATTACCAAGATCTAATCTGTTTTCTGAAAATAGTCACTCAAACAGCCGAGTGATTGTCCTCTCCAACTTCAACACCTGTAGGCTATTACCAGCTGCAATAGCAATAGCAATCATTTAGCAGCTAGTTTGGTCAAGAATATGGAGGTTCTACTTTACCCCTGAGTTGCATCATCCACTCTGAACCGGTAGTATAGCACATAGTAGGAGACAGAATAAACAAGACCCAGTAGGCTAATTGCCTTGTGCCATAACATAGAGGGAGGAAACTAAAAGCAAATCTCTATCCAACATAGGATGGGGAGCAACTCAGCAGTCAGGGATCCTTTCTTTTGCTGAGCAATTTTGAATGCCACAACGCTTGGGGAGAAAAATTAAAACAACATAAATAAATACAAATACATACAAATGCCCTGTATCAATGACTGCCAAAGGAGAAGCAGAGCAGGAATGTCCAACTGTGTCCAGAACCTGAAGGGTTCTGAGCCTTTTAGATCTGCTCAGACTTTCTCGCTTTTCAAATCCCATTTCAAGAAAACAAGCAAAACAAAAAAAGAAACATCCCACAATTTTAAGACATATAGGGAAAATACTGCAGATTCGTAGCAAGCTAAGTGATAACCAAGAACTGATAAGAAGATAAAAGCAACACAGGATATTGCCATGTGCTAGCTGGGCAACAAGTGAATACAGGCTGGAAGCATGAAGGATGTGAAAGGCAGCAATGTAAAACTCTGGCCTCAGGTTTATTTGGCTTTCACTGGCCTCAGTGAGACTTACATTCACAAATCTGATAGAAAATCTTATGAACTATAAAGTTGAAAGGGTTGTACCAATCAGCTAGTCTGACCTCATGCATAGCACAAGCCACAAGATTGCCATAAATTAATTCCTGCCTGAAGTAGAATATAACTTTTCAATAGGCATCTCATTTGATTTAAAGATTTCCAGCAGTAGAAAATCTACCACAACTCTCAGTAAACTTCCTTTCACTATAGATATTGTGTTTCATCTGCCAAGTTTCAATTCCCAGAGCCTGGGCCCTGACTTACTTTTTCTAGACTGAAAAACACTATCACCAAATGTTCTCTGTATAGCTAATTATAAATGGTGATCAACAAGTCACCTTTTAAGTACCTCTATATATAATTACAGGATAGGCTTTTGAGTCTTATCCATCAATACCTGGGATTAATTAACGTTAAATTCTGTAACGTTCCATTTATGACCTCTGCAGCAGCCTTTCCCATGGTCACTTCAAAAACAGCTCGCTCTTGGATCAAACGAGTTAGTCAAGTTAAAAACAGAAGTAGTTATGTCTCATGGCAACCTGGCAAGATACAAGGATATCACAATGCAGGTATGAAGACAATGATGGTCTGCTTAAGATCATTCAGCAAGTAAGCATCAGAACCCAGAGTAATGATAGTTATTCAGATTTAAAATCCTCATCCTTGCTCACAATGCCATCTTCCTGCACAAGACAAGACAGAAACTATTCTAAAAACAAAACAAAAACCCACATCCTGGAATCTCTCCAGATTTGAAGCAAAGCTTTTGAGCTATTTGCATGCAACTGAAAGCAATATAGAAAAAAATCTGCATAATAGCATCCTTCCTGATTATTTCAAGGCATAGAAAACATACCAAGTAAATGAAACTCTCAGGCCTGCACCCACAGCAGGCCCACTCACAGATTCTTATTCTTTTGCAACTTCAGAGGTGGTTGGCAAGACCAGTTCCAGCAGCCTAATAAGGCTTTACTATCAATTTGATTTCTAAGAACTAAGTAGTCAACAAAAAAAAAAAAGTCTGTCCAACAAATTCCAGTTTGCTAATGTAAACATAATAAAAAAAACCCCAACCCCACAACAACTTTAAAAACAAAATATTTGAAAGTCGGTTTCCTTTCTTTACTAGCTGCCAAGAGCAGAGTTCAGGGCTCTGTGCTTCTTGAGTTGATGAAATCATTAACACCTACAGCAGAGTCAGGAATGTTACTCTGCCCTCAGGACTTGGTAAGTAATAAGAAACTGGTGTCAGTTTCACATTTAAAAGCCAGTTCCAAGTAATAAATTTCAAATTTCAGATCCGGATGGAAGCCCAGCCAGAGCAGCATAGCAGAGGCTCAATTTAAAGCACTTCGCTCAAAAGGTATCAACACTGGCAAGCGTGCCAGCAAGATGCTTGTGAAAACAGTCAGAAGATGCCTACCACAAAATTATGCCTTGCTGCAAAATGCATCCAGCAGAGTGTGTGAAGAGTTACTGCAAAAAACAGTGAACAATACTCACAGCACAGAAAACATGATTAATTTTCTCTTTAGCCAGCCCTTTTGTTGCTACAGATGCCAGAGCAAGACTTAGGGAGACCTTGTGTGGCAACATCAGGCAGCAGGCAGCCAGCCTGGAAGCTAGAGAGCCAGCGTGAATTACAGGGTCTGTATGCATTTAGCAACTTCAATAAAGAACTCCCTTTATATTCATTACAACACAGTTCTGTCTGTGCTGTTACTGGGGGTGCTACAGAGGAGGCACTAACAGCTGGTCCTTGCAAGAGTCAAGGTCTTCTAACAGGATAAAAGTGGGGTGCAACCCTCTTTCCAACGATGTGGGTCTCAAGTGCCCCACAGCACATGGTGATAGCTTTTCCGTGGTTCATCTCCCTCTTCCCCAAACACAGCACAGGCACCAACCTAAGCAAGTTGTGTGTGCCCATTTCCATCTCATGGGAGAGGGAACTATGACTGGAAGTTCAATACCCATTCATTTATTTAGGGCTGCCTAAGAGAAGCACAGGCAGCTTTCCAGTGCATTAAAACACTTAAACCAACATTTCCCTGACTGTGCTACTTCCCATCCATGCCCTCCAGGCTTTAGGGCTGGTGCAAAAGATTCCACATAGTCACCTCTCTTCTGTTTTCATGTTCCTCAGGTGAATTCACCTTTGCATTATAAGGCACAGAGGAAAATAATTCCCACAATGATAACCTGCCACTTTGCCTATATTTCAAGTTCAAGGCAAGCTCTCTATCTTTCATCCCATTAGTACGGGATGCACAGAGCATCCTAACATGCCAATTTTCCTGCAAGTTTCTGCATATTTTGATGCATTTCTTTTGACACTAGTGCTATGTTTTGTTCCTTCCCACAAACATATGTCAGACACGCTTCCTGAAAACACCCCCTCTGACGTGTGATCCAGTGCACTGCTAGAACTATATGCCAATCTTCCTGTAAAATCCACTTCCCTGTGTCCTACCAATAGCCCAAGAGTCCAGGATTCTCAAGTCATTTCCAGTTCCCTGGATTAGCATCCAACGATGTCCTGTTTACATTTCAGGGCTGTGGTGGAAATAAACACCATAATGTCAGGACATTCCATCAGCAGGATTCCAGCGCAACCATGCTGGGCTGTGAGCAGAATGCTGAACCAAGTGTGGTCTGACTTTTTACTTTATCTTATTTCCTCTTACTTATAGTTCCATTACCTACCAGAGGACGCCTTCTAGTGAGTCAGTCCATGCAAGCACATACTGGAAGGGTCTTTACAATCGCAAAGTTACTAAACAAGGGAATTAACAAGTAAGCAAATAAACACAACAAGCAGGAAAGGGGTACTGGATCACAAAAAAAGGATTTTATTTCTTTATCAAACAGAATTTCAAGGCAACAAAATCATCCCTCTATCTGCCAGATGATGAAATTAAGACACAGATAAGGAAAAGCCGTTTCCTGGTTAAATGGTTGTAAGGACAAAATTCTGCTGTCGACTATGGTAGCAGTAAAACTAAAGATGAGTCAAAATTAATAAATTAATTTCAATTATTCTTATTTATATTTCACCTACTTAAGTATCAATACTTGAATAATCAGAAGCACAAATGCATCTGCTGTTAAATCTCAGCCAAGAGATATTTATTTTTATTTAAGTAGGTTATAAAATTTCCAGACTAGAAAACAGCCTGTTAGCAAAAAGGCTGTTCTGCAGTATGATTAAAAACTCTGTTTCTCACCCCAGTAATGTACAAACAAATGCTGTCTTCTCCATTCCAATCAGAATATTAAATGTAAATATTATGAAGAAGGATCTCTCAAGACACACAAGTTGGATGGCTACCAAGGACAGGCTGAAGGCTCTGAAAGCAATACTTTCTATGATGCACTGGATCTCTCAGAATCAGAGACAACAAAGAAACGAAAGATATACCAAGTTTGTATACTCTATCTGATTCAGTGCAAAAAACCTCTGCCCGATGATATTTTGTTGAGTTGCCTGTTCAATCTAGATTTCAAGTGTTGCCATTTCATGCACAGAAGAGTTACTGTACAGGTACTGATCCTTGAGGGAATATAACTGGAAACCAGACGATTGTGCTGCTGGAATGAATGCTTGCTCTTTGGGATTGAATTAGCATGGAAGTGGCTCCCTAGCACTTGTGTAAGATTCTCATCTTCAAGTTGCAAACCAGGCTAGAGCTGTCTTTAAGACAGTTTTGTACAATGCTTTAGTCCCTCAGATTTCATTTACTAAGACTGATAGCCCTGAAGACTATTTGGAAACTCTAGCGAGTGTGATGAGAGCTGTAATCTATCTAAATAAAGCAAGGGAGATAAGACCCATGTTCCAGGCTTGAAATGGTCTCCTTCCACACTTCTAGGTAGCAGTTATTAGCCACTATTCATCAAGTGAACTAGACCAGACAGATGCCTTAATATGACAACCACTTTGAGGACCTGCCTCGGGTACCACAGTGCCACACAGAACATTTTCCATTCTGTGAAATTTGATCGAGAATTGTATGGAAGCCTAAGCCTCACCACATTTAGACCATGATGCAAAACTCACCTCTTTGTCCAAAGCATAGTGTGAACTGTAGACTCAGAACCTCCTGGCACTTTTCCATGAACTGTATTTTTCTTTCTCCCCGTCCCTGAAGTTTACAAGCACATTGTTGGAGGCAGGTAGGGAGTTCTAGTACTTTTGCTCCCCCTGTTTGGGAAGCTGTTGATTTAAACCATGTGCACACAGTGAATTCTCAACAAGGACATTATAAATGCATGTAATGATGTGATGGCTGCTGGTGATTAGTGGAAAAAAAGAGAGGGAGGAGGAGTTTACTGGGTCTTGGGCCAGCTCCTAATGGACAAGCTTCCACATCACAAAACCAAGGACTGCAGCTGCCACAAATCACATCCATCAGCCATCTCCCCAGAACAGCCAAGCAGCAAATGGACAGGCATTGACCATGCTGCTCAATCCTAATGTGCTTCCACAGGACTCTGGAGTGCACTGCCAAGACAGGCTGTGAGCAAGTTTGATATATATTGCCCACGCTTTGCCTGCCACTTTAGCATCTTTAACAAATACTACACTAACTTTAAAAATAATCAGTGGCCCCAAGTTAAAAATAAATTGCAAGTTGGCTTTCATGAGAAAGCAACTGAGCCAATACCATTTATAGTAATTTGACGTGTCACTGAATAGCATCATTTTTATAAATACACTGAAAGCCGGACATGAAATAACTGGTTAACAGCTCCCTAATCACAAGGGCTTCCTCTGCTACACATTTTTCCTATTTATCCAATGGCTTCTGTTTTATATCTAGTTTGCTAATGGAAAAAGGGGAAGGGGGAGGGGGAAAATTGGCCTAAACTGATCCAGCAGATGCACGGAGCTGGGGCCTCAAACACTGGCTTCTTTTCTGCAGCCACTAAAGGGCGGTGGGGGAGAAACATTTCAGCAAAATTCTTTCTCTGCAGTAACTACCGCAGAAACACATTTCCCTCTGTTTGGAGCCACTCAAAATAACTGCAGCTCAAATGCCAGAATATTTTGTGCTCCCTGCATTTAGAAGAAAAAGAGATGGGAAAATACTGAAGAAAGTTCCTAGTACAGTGGTCTCAAAACAGCCATAGAAGGCTTCCAAAAAAGTACACTCTCACAAAGAAAGCAAAACAAATCTAGCCCCAAAATATTTGTTATTTAATGATCCCAATGTGTTTTACAACCATGTATAGGAAACACATTATTTTATTAGACCACTCATCTTCTAGGCCATGCAAACCATTCAGAAATTTAGAACAACTCTCTATACCAAATTTCTCACAACTGCCAGGAACACCTTTGCAAGCATGACTGTGTGCAGCAAAAGCATCTGTCATAATTTATGCATGTACTAAAATAATTAAATAAAAATTCCTCAGGTATATTAACTTCTGTCTGCACTGCTTAGGAGATAGGATGCATATTGAAGCCTGTGCACTTCCATAGTGAACATCCTGCCTTGTGTTTTTTCTAAATGGATGGGAGGACGCTTCACACTGTCATAAGATTATGAAACCAGAAAAAGGTGAGGGATTCACCATCTACTCAAAACTGCACTCACCTTTGCTCTGACCACTTTAATTTTAAGATACTTGTTAAATACTTTATGTTTTTAATCTACAAAGGTGGATAAGGGGGGCACTATACATGCAAGCAGAATGTGATCGCAAAAGTTGTCAAAATTCAACTCAGTAGCAGAGGCAAGAAGCAAACATCGGCCTTGTTTTTGTGTCCACAAGGCCCTTAGCTCCAGCGAATAAAGTTTCACTGGGTCCCCTCTTTCTCTACTGCAGTATTAGCGCTAGAAAATAGGCATGTCAATCTCCTAACCAAACTGTAAGCCTCTTCACATTGAAACTATGCCTATTTCCTGAGTCCTTGCAGTCCCATCATCAGCATCTAAAGGGAAAGTTTTCTTTCAATACAACTCTGTGTTGTGATGACTTATTTCCTAGTCAATTGTCAACAGTTTGTCTATCCAGAGTGGAAGGGAAGAGAGTAGTGACAAACATGGGAAGGCTAGTGGCATTGAAATAATCTTACCTCTGTACTCACTGCAGTGTGGGCAGGTTCTAGCCTCTAACCTATACCTCTTAAGTGCTTAGGACAGCCTGTGCTTAAAGCACCTCCAGGTCTGGGTCAAAACCATTTCTCTTTCTGAACACTACTAGTGAATTTCGGAAAAACTTAGCAATGTATCAATAGGAACTGGGCACTGAAGATCACTTCAGACTTAAACAACAAATGAAGTTTATTCACATGGTAGCTTTGATCCACGTTATGAAGCAGGCTGTTTACGGGTAAGTTTTATAATTCCCCCATAAGGCATCCCGACATAATAGGAGACAATCAGATTTAGGAATGACTGACTGCAATGCAGGACCTATGCCACCAGTAGAGTAGACAAAGGAGAAAGAAAAGCAAGAAGCAACTTTCAGTGGAACCGTGGACTCATGTGAGCCAGGGACACCATGAGATCTGTTCCTTCTCTTCTTCCCTGTGGCCCTCGGTTTCCTTTCACCCTTTGCAGTCACGTCACAGTGTTCACAGGAACAATCCAGTAGGTTTAGTTCTATAAAAAATAAGGCAGTATTTCAAAGAGAAGTGCCTCTCCTCTTGCTAAAGGGTGAGGGGAAAAATGTTACCCAAAATGGTTGGTATTGCTGGTCCAAATGAAGATGCTTTGCCTTGTGCTAGACAAAGTCAGAAGATGATGGCCCAGCAGTTATTGCCTTGATGTGCTGAGTGGGATTACAAACCAAGGCCTGCACTTTGTATGAAAAAGCAGCAAGCAGACTGCCAAGACCCCTCTCTAAATACATCTCAAAGTGGGTTATTGTGAGGAGTGTGAGCATTATGATCTCAGCTGCCAACAAGTACTTCTGCGGGAAGCAATTTGCAAGCAGGAACTCATTCTCCCAACAATCCAGGCTTTGACCCATATTCGTGCTGTGCAGTTAATCTAAGTGGAATTAGTGCTGATGAAAGGGGCCATATGGACAGCCCTTGACACAGAAATCTTATTTACCCACAGAAATTTCCGTGGCCAGCAGCATTGTAAGATACATCTTACATGCATGTGCCAAAGACACGTGCACTTCTCTCCAGTTGCCTAAACAAGTAATCCTGGACTATCCAACCCCAACTTTCTGTAAAATGGAAGGGAAAAATTTTGTGATTCCTAAATTCATGAAAAGCAAATAGAAGAGTGACTTTAAAGCATTTTTATATACCACACCGAACACCTACTTGTGTTTTCTGATTAGTGCCATGTTTGTCTGGGTCTAAACAGAGGATATCCCAAACAAACCTATTGTTATTCTGGTCCAATTACAAAACAAACACAATGGGTAACAACTAAAATGTGTTTTTCCATACTACTACATATTTGTCTCCCTTTCTTCTCAGTCTACAGCTCCTTTAGTGCTACCCCAGAATTGCTTAGACCAAAATTTCTAATTAAGAACTCTTTAGCTCTTATGAGAATGTGAGGCACGAGAAGAGTATAAAGTCAGCAAAGCAGGAGTTATGCTCGGACTTAGAACCTACTGGAAAGTGAGGCTTGTAACATTATTCCTATATATCTTCACAAAGCACATGGATTGTGTCTACACAAACTTTGGAGGACTCCATGCATATTCCTCACATGCAAGATAGCAGCATATCACACAGCTGTCAGAGAAGCATCCTTGTTAACATTCTTCAGTTTGTTTTATGAACTGAGATTTTGCAAAGGAGAAAAGCGAATAATCTGTCCAAAACCAGCACTAAATGATGGTACAAGAGTAGAGACAAGGCAAAGGTAGGTCCACCAGAGGTCCATGCACTGACTGAGTAAACAAGAACTTTTTTTTCCTCTGAGTTACATTATATGTGCTGGAACAGCTATAGTAGTTCAAGACTCTTTCTTTTCTTAAAATGCAATGGCAGATGGTGTTAACAATGCTGCAGTTGGATTCACTGTTGTTCAGCAAGTGTTAGCAGAAACATCATCTGGGGCCCTTCCTTGTATTTCTTTAAGTTTTCAATAATAAATATTCCTTATTTAATTACTTTCTAGCCATCCTATACACACTCATCTGGATTCTTCTGCAGGAGCGCGAGTTGAAGTATTACAGCAGTTCATTGCCTTTCATATGCTTTCATGTTAACCACTGAAATTCTAGATTGACTACTATTGACAGGTACAGAAACAATTCAAAAGCTCGTTGTTGCAGACATCCTAAAACTACCAGGCAAGCACAGAGCACGTACACAATGTCACCAGCAGAACAGGTACAGATCAAAGACAAGCAGAAAGCCTCACTGCTTTCCTGTATCCTGTCATCCCTGACCACCATCTTTGCCTGATGGGAGGACATTCTTTCAAAAGAACATGCAGAGAGAGCAAGGGCAACATTATATCTTGAGTCTGTCCCTGTGGGAAGATATGCTTATGCTTGCATGCCATTGCCCTGTTGCACATTCTGGAGCCAGATTACTCAGGATTCATTTGTCCCTGGCTTCTACAGTCACAGACAGGGCTGTATGTTTGAGGAGATACAGCAGGGATCCACCGTGGCATGTCTGCCATCAGGCCTGCAGCCCTGTGGAATGAGGCTGGCACAATATTCGCTTCCACCTTCCTACTGAACTTGGGGGTAAATTGCAATTCAGTACTGAATTAAAAAACATTTTTCCCAAGAAACTGGAAACCAGCAAGTGTTTACATTGGAGCTAAACTCTCCATTCCACCAAAGCAGTGTGTTGGAACAGTTATGCACTAGGACAGTCTTCTTAGATAAGAAGTGTTTGGGGAACTCCCAATAATGCCTTCTCCAGCCTGACATCCCACTTGGACAAGGATCGTGAAACACTAGACCTTTTCCCCTCCAAGTGGTAAAACAGTGTTAACATCTCTTGCATAAAAGACAACTCCAGTCCTGCTTTTGCTTCCTAAGCTAGTACTGTTCCCACAAATTCTGTATCAGATCCTCAGCTTGTTTACTCTGAAAGTTCCTTGGAGCAGTGGCAACTTCTCCTTCAGCTCCTCACTGGGGCTTAGCTATGAAGAATAATAATAGTCAAATCTGCATTGGCAACATCTTCTATGGCCAGGCATCAGGCCCAGAGAAAACATCAAAAATTCTCTGACTTTAAAGATATTCTCCTATGCTTGCACTGCATTCTTAATTACATCGTCGTTCACCTCAGAGGTGAGTTTGCCTTTGAACCCATTGATTATGATCACATTTTCACAGCAACACCTTCCAAAAACACTGCTAATACTGGACCACCCAGAATGGTAACAGAATGAAAAAATGGATAATGGGATGAACAATCTCAATTAATACAAAATACTAGACACTGAGTTCACTAAACAAGATTAGCACTGCTACTTATTGGTTACAATATCTATACACGAAGGGGTTTATGCCATGAGGTCATCCATTCCAAGAATATAAACACTTTAAAAAAGATGATAGGGAAAACCCAGGTACAGAAAAATGCCTGTACTTCCCTCTTCTGCATTAGACCCCCTTGCAAAAGGTCATTCTCCTTCCTCAAGCCTAGACTAAAGGCCTCCTGCAAGTGTTGTTCTCCTTAGGGTTCAGGTGACGATTTGTTTCAGACACAAACTCAGCTCTAAACTTCATGTTTTATGGATAAATGCACAGCCCACATTACCCAACACCCGATGGAAAGATACTCCTGTAAGATGAAGGTCAGAATGGACCATTATGATCATCAAAGACAACTTCTTGCAGAACACAAACTGCATATCACCTAACAACTTCTTTTTCACTATCTCTCATAGAAGTGGAAACAGACTTGTCACTGCATGGTTTAATTTATTTTTTTTCTAACTCCCATTTACAAAAGGCCAGGAGATGTCTCTTAACACCCAAAGACACTTCATCAATTCATGTTTGATGACCATTCAAATTCTGGATCAAGCTTACTCCTTGACCCTCCTTACCCAAGGATCACTAAATGCTTTACTAATATCTGTGAATTTAGTCTTGGGTCATGGCTTAAAGGAGTTCTCTTTCCCCTATTTCACAGGTAAAGAAAGAGAATTAGAAATCATAAAACTACTCCTATATGAAGCAGTGTTTGAAGAGCCACAGAGACAAAAAATGACAAAAAAACCAACACACAAACCCATCAGACTACAACAAAATTCATTGTACCTCAATGCCTCTAAATGTCTTCCGCCTTTGTGTAAATGTAACCCAACCTTAATTCTGCAGGATACAGGTTTCACCACAAGAATTCTTTCTGCAGTTTAGCAAACATCCACTGGTAGATCCAGTTCACTGGTAGATTACCAAATTGCAGTTGATCAGATAGTGTTGAAGAGAAAACATGTAGGAATCTTGCTCAAATATAATGTTCCTCCTAGTCTAGTAAGTATTTGTGACTGAGGTAATCAGAAAACATCTACACTACCACAAAGCTAAGAAATAGCTACAAGTTTGATGCCTCTGGCCAAATTCTTTGCTCACTCATAGAAGAACAAACATGACTGGCTTCAACAGGATTTACTTAGTATTTCAAAGGTGCCCTTGGTCTCCAGTGGGATGCAAGGTGTAAAATAGCTAAGAACTTTACCAAAATTTGCCCATAGACATCAAGACTCAGCTACCAGGTACAATTCCCAGTAGTTTTTACTAATGCCATTATTTTGTTTCCATCAGCACCACTTTTGTTTTGACTTGTTCAGGTGATTCTTTTCATTTTCCAGGCTGATCATAAACCCTATTCAATGTTCTGAGAAAGATACAGTCCCTTCCTCTAATTTGCTTTTGAACAAAACTAAGCACTGTGGTACTGCTTTCCCGAATCCCCTAAGTTTCACTTAGGGGATTCTGAGTTCTTCTCTCAGAAACATCAAGTAGGCTCCTCCATTGTGCATGATATGAACTGTTTGTGATCTCCACTGTAGACAATTATTTCCAAGGCCAGAGAATCCCTGTATGTGCTGTGGCATACCATGGAAAAGAAGAATACCTAGAGATATAAGACAGACAATGCAACTAGCAAAAAAAGTCTATGAAAAACAGTATTTGTAACCTTCAGGTTGTTAGAGTACCCTGGACAGGAGTCAGAAAGAACATGTCCTCTCCAATTTGGGGGGAGGGAAAGAAAAAAGAAAAAAAAAAATAGTAGAGAAGAGAAATGTTTTCCTTAGACTGGAACTAGGTTGAATGGCTCCAGCGCATGGAGAAGAAACACTACCTATACCAATAAGTATGAAATATGGCAATCTTAAACAGTGTGATTTGTATAGGATGACGAGGATGTAACACCATGAAGTTTAGCTCATCCTTTCCTCAGCATAATGCTTTCCTATTTTCCTTGCCAAAGCCATTGTTCTTCATGATGTAAGTTGACCGGAAGTTGAGAGCAGGGACAGTTACCCTCGTAACTGGCAAGTAACTTGTGCAAGGAATGCAGGGGAGCATGCATTGGCTTAAATTAAAGACGATATTCCAGCTGAAATGATTACTTGGTCCCTCTTGGCACGGTTGTTAAACTGCTACATTTTGCTACTGTAACAGGACTTTCTAACCTTGCTGTTTCTATACCAGTTTAATATTGATTTCTGTTGAAGTTGCTGCCAATGCAAGATCCTGAAATATGGGGCCCCACCACAGTCAGAAGGAAAAAAAGGTAAAATGGAACCAGGGAGGGGTTAAAGAAAACACAGAGAAGAACATTGTACTTGGCTGTACAAGTAACTCGTTAATACATCTTGAGAAATATCCTGGATTATCAACTGTAATAAAATCTCTCAACGAGGAAAACAGGGATGTCCTGGAGAACTATGAGTTCTGGTTTTCTGTGTTCACTTCATGCATGGTTTGAAAATATTCCCTTTATACAACTGGAAAAAGAAAAAGGGGAAAGAAAGAGAGAGAGAACGAGAGAACAAGAGAAAGAGAGAAAAGAAAATGAAGCCATGGGAAGCTCACTTTTCCCAGTAGCTAGAGATAGATTTAAGCATTGCCCCTGGAGAAAGACAGCAAAATACCATTTGGAACATGGATGGGAGAGCAAGGATACTGAAATAAAGGTTTTTATTTACTTCTTATTCACAGTCAAATTTAGGTGGGAGACTGACAGCCCAGTTGTTAGTTTGGGGGCAGCAGTTCCTCTATAGGGAATATATTTGAAGAAAGGAGGACGAAATGGAGCTCAAATAATGATCAGAGAACAAAATGGCCTACAAATCACACAGGTGTATGCTTAAGGTGGGCAACCGGTTGTCAGTCAAGACAACTTTAGAAGCAGCAGCAAAGAACTCAGATTTTTTCCTCTCAAAGTTGGCATAGCATGATCCTCTATCATCTGCTTTGGAGTAATCCTTTTGCCTATCTGTAAGCAACAGTTGGTAATATCTGTAAGATACAATCCAGAAACAGCCTTCTACACCATTACAGTACTAATTGCTTCCTCTGAACTGAAGAAGACTCTCCAAGTTTCCACATAAATTCCCCATTTCCCATTGAAACATAATGGCTTACTATGTGAACATTTCTCTCCCTCCTGCACCTGGATTTGTTTGAGTAGGAAGAAGTAATAGCCACGTTACTCCTTTATCTAAAGCAATAGAAGCCTCTAATATTCATGTTGATGTCCTAGGAACTCCACATGCCAGAAACATAGGATGAGTGACTGCATGCACTTGGATAAAAGACTACTTGGGGTTTTCTATTACATTTGCTTTAGTCCTGTCTTGATATGGTTGAAAACTACTTCAGCTTCCTACCTGTTGGAGTTAGGCTGGTATGTTTACTATTAACTAATTTTTTTTTTTGTAACAGCCAAGACTTAAAAACTAGCCTAATTTTTTTTTTTTTTTTAATCTAGTAGTCTGTTGCAAATTCTCATTAAGGCGCTAAACTCTGCTTTATCTCAGGCATGCTTTTAAGGAGGCCTCAACTATGTGCAGGGACAAAACACAGTAAGTTTTAAGAAAGGAAAAAGAGTAAGCAACAAACTTTATCTTCCCATCTTCATCATAAAAATGCAAAGCTACCCATATGGCCCACTGCAAAAGAATGCATTTCCTGGAGGCACTGTGCTGTCTCACTAATGCACACATACAAGATGTACTGTACAGATATAGGCTGGAGGTCACAAAATCCCACTGCTGACCAGCAAAAAAAACCAAAAAACAAAAACAAAACAACCCCTCATATTTCACAGTCAGGAGATTCTCACAGAGCCACATTTCACAACACAGCAGCTGAGTAAGGATTTTTAAAAACAGCAAAAACATCAAAGTATGTTTAAGGTCCCAGATACATGATTTCTGCTCAAAATAAAAACTGTCTGTTCCCACTGTTTAGAGGAAGAGAGACTTGGATGTGGTTGTGGGTTTATACAATGACATGCATGCACAGCATCCTGCTAGGAAGCCTGCAGATCCATGATGAGGAACATGAGCATGTGTTCATGCATCCCAGGACAGAAGTGTGATTGTAAGCTTATTCACATACTCACATGTTGATCAGGCAGGATGAAGGCAGAAACACGAGTTCACATACATGCAATTCTTACCTCTTCTCTGTATACAAAACAGATTTAGAGCCTAAGCGCAATAACTTGGCAGTCAGAAAAGAGTGATATTTCTCATGCAGAAAATACCACCCAAGTTGCAAAAGCCATTTTTCTTGCTACTCTTCCATTCCATGTGCATGTTGGCACCTCATGCCGACATGAAGTCATAGTATATTCCAGGAACAGCTCTAGGGGTTTTTTTTCTTTTTCTTTTTCCTTTTTTTTTAAAGAAGGAATAGTAGAAAGTTTACCAAAATTGGCTTAAATCATGAAGACCAAGACCCTGGAAGATATGTAGACACTTTAATCGCAGGACAACCATCCTCCAAGAGAAATCTCGGGAATCTGTGGGAATCTGTGTTCCTGTGAACACCAGCAGAGTCAAAACCACAGTGAGGTCATTTGATGTCTGTGGAAGAAGACAGAGGCTTCTGCAGGCTCTTATCCAGTTTTTCTGTGCTGTATTAATAACCTGGGACTTCTGGCATTCATAATGGAATCCAGTAATTTCTGGTAGACACAGAGGAGAATTATGTACCTTTCACTGTATATGACAGCATCAACTGAGGCTTTGAAATGACACTGTGGGTCTTGGATGGCTTCTCTACGCTTTTAATCCACTGGGTGCTTCAACTGGAACCCAAACAGTGCTTTTCTGTGATCTATCTTCATTCATAGACAATTATTTTTTAAAGCATTCTAGACCGTCTAATGACACAAAGGATTGGAAATGTGAACAGCTACTCTGCCTGCTGATTGCTGCTACCAATCTAAGATTTTCAATGACCCTAAAACCACAAAACCTATCTTCTCCAGTTGCCCAAAGCTGTGCCATAGGATCTATATCTTCTCCCTCCAACTTTTAACCCACCCACCATTTTAACAGAATGACAAGAGCCTCAGGCATTAAAGCATTTTTCAGCAGACACCACTGGAGTTCCAGGCAGAGAATTAAAAGCTGGTTTTGCTTTGTAGTGAGAAGAAATTATTCCAGCTAAGAAATACTCTGCAGAGAAAAGAGACAATGCCTTGGTCATCTCTATCAACTCTGAAGAGGCAAGAAACTCCCAGCGGAAATAAAATGTTACAGAAACCTACCACTAGCAAATATTGATACATCTTAAGTCCCTGGGCTGGCAAGCATAACATTAGACCATAACATTAGATTGGCATGGCCTGACGGAGCTGGAAAGAGTTTTCTGAAGCTACAAAGCCTCATTGTCAAAGGATGATAGTTACTCATTAATCTGTTTCCAGCCACACAGTTTTGGTGGATTGGTTAGTTCTGGTGAGTTTTTTGGGCTTAGACTGAAAGTAGAAAGAAACACTATGCATTGCTTAAAACACTGAGAAACAAAATGCACCAAATAATATCTATGCCAATCTTGCAGATCTGCTATTCAAAACTCTTGTTTCATAATCAGGGTTAAAGTGCCAGAAAATGTCCAGATAGAAGTGTAAAACTAATGACAGATATTCTTTCCTGAATACATTTAGCCACATGTACAGAGAAGAAAAGAATATATTATCAAGGGATTGAGAGCAAGTCCAAATACAGGAACAGTTTTATCAGATTTTCCAGCTTGCTGCATTAGTCTCAGTCACACAAGCAGCACTTTGCTTTGTCCTCTAAGCAAAGCCCAGTGAAAGAGCACAACTCCCTTTTATTCTGAAGCCTGTGGACTGCAGTAATTCAGGCAAGTTTTCAAGATCAGATGCCACAGAAGACAAATGGTCCCTGGGTCATGCTATTTTTAATGGTTGTCTCTCTGCCTTGACATCACTTCCATCTTACTTCTACAGAGGATAGCAGCTTTGGAGCAGCTTCCGTGGAGAAGATACGAAAGTCATATTAAAAAAAAAAATTAGTATGTTCTTACTATGAAAAATGTAAAGCAACAGTAGCTTTTTCTTAAGACCTTTGTGTTTAGAGGCACAATGTAAAGGTGATGGTCAAAATTTTCACTATTACTGATAAAGCACTGCAAGAATCATGGACAAACAACATAACAAAATACCCAAGAATCTAAAGTCCTGCATAAAGCCACCAGGTTTCAGAATCAAGGGAATGTTTGCAGACCGTCCAGTTCCATAAGTACCCTTCGCCATCTAAGGAAAAGAAATGTGCACTGTAAAACTGTTCTACTTTCACTCAGTTCAGTCATATGCTGTTCATGATCTTTGCTACCATGTGGGACAGAAGAGAGGAGAAGAGGAGGAGAAAAACTGCAGCTTCTTACCATCCAAAAGTCTGGAAAAGGTGAAAGGCATTTTTAGGAAAGGAAAAGGAAAAATCCACACAGGATCATCCTTAAAAGTTTACCAGAATCAGACATTCAATACAAAGAAAAGACCTGTTCATCAAGATATAAGAAAGAATTTTTTTACTGTGAGAACAATTAATCATAGCAACAACCTCCACAGGGATGTAGTAGAGCCCCCATCACTGAAGGTTTTCAAGATGCAATTGGACAGGGAGCTAGGTAATCTCATCTAGGCTTCATTTCCCATAAAAGGTTGGATCAGATGATTTTTCAAGGTCCCTTTCATTCTGGGCTGTTTCATCAGTATATGACCACTCAACTGCAGACTTGGTTAAATCATTCAAAGTTTGACATCCAGCTGACTGCATAGTAGATTCTACTTCCTGAAGAACTATCCAGAAGGACCAAGACTGCCAAAGAAGATATGCAGTTGATTTTTTACCATTGTTAGGGTTTCAATGTAACATCTGTCCAGTGGTAACACCAAAGTTACTTCACAGTGACAATAGGACTGGTTGGGCATTTACATCTGTGCTCATGTCCACGCTCTTTCAGCTTTATCACTATTGATTTTGGATTCTCTGCTTGCTGGACAATAGTATCTATATTACTATGATTTTTAACTGTACATCTGGAGAGAAACAGACTGATTCTGTCATCTTTTGCTTTCCAATTGCCAATTCTTAAGTCTAGACCACTAAAGTTTACGCAGAATCCCCCTTTGCTCTGCCGACCTCTAGCGACTTACTTCCAACTCTCCTCCATGCATTTCCTGTTCTGTCAATAGAGAAGCTGAGACAGCTGGAGTCACTAGAGGAAGGGGTCCCTGTTGGGAAATGCTAATGTGGCTAATGCAAAGTGGTTGTGACACAGTGGGCCACAGGCCTTCACATCTCTGAAGCTTCAAGGTGCACAAAAAGGTGCACAGATACAGGCACACAGAGGAACAAGAAGAACAAGAGACTTTTCCTGCAGAGGAAAAATGAAGAAATATAAAGACAGACATATGAGAGTAAGATATTTTTAAATCCAGTTGCTATAAGAGAAACTATGATTATTTCTAGCTTTAACAAAAAGTCTGACTGCGGCACATTAAGTCATGGCCTTCTAACTTTAATTTAGGTTTCTTGGATAAAACAGCACTGAGAGATCACAGCAGAGCCTTTTGCAAAAGCTATATAAAGCCTGCATAGAAGTCAGGGTACTTATATAGGTGGCTAACATATTTTCAAGTTCAAGAAACGTCAGGTTTGCTACCACTGACCTCTCAGCTTTCCAGACTAAAGTTAGCTCAGGTCTGTCTGTGTGCATCATGCATTTCCTGTTCTAAACGGTGGTGCAAAAATACTACACTGGTAAGTTGCCGTTGCTTTCCATAACTTCCTTTCAGCATCAGCTAACATGCATACTAATGGTTAGAGATGGAAGAAAAGCAAAGTGTAAGGTGTTCAGTACCATACCTGTCATGGCACAGAATCAACTGGTGTTGCCTCTATCCAATGGCAGTAATATCATTTCACAGAGACCTGCTATGTCACCAAATCAACTGGTTGTAAAGGACTTCAGAATTTAAAGTCAATAGCCAAGAGTAAGCTTACTGTTTATGTTATGAGGTTCACTAGAGCAAGTGCCTGTTTGAAACATCAAGCTTTGCAAATTCATCCACTCAAGTGGATATGTGAAGGGTTATTTTCTTGCTGTGGAAGAATGGACTTCTGGCAAATCTATACCATTTACACTATTCAGGTTCAGATAGGAGGCCTGAATACACACACAGATAAGCATAATCTGGGGAAAATGTCAAATGCAGAAGAAAAAGAAAGGTGATAATGGAAGACTAACCAGAGCCAAAAATTCTCAGAGGACAAACATTTCAATAGGTCCCAATCAGATCGTTAAATGTGGAAAAGCGAAATCAGTAGCTGTTCAAGTTCAAATGAAAGACAACTCTTGAAAAGAATAGACAGCTGAAAGAATGAGACAGAAGACAAACCATAAGGCAATGACAGAAAGAGTCATTCAGGACCAGATAAATATGGAACTCAAGAAATAACAGCCTATGGGGAAAAAAGTGCATGAGATGAATTTGAATTTTAAGGCTGTAAAATTCAGACAAGCCCAGTAATCTGGGAAGGCTGTGGTACTGTTCAGAGGCAGAGCTCTTAAAAAGCCTTCTCCCACTACTTGGCAAAGAATTTGATGCCTGTGAAACTTCAGTGGAGTGTAGCTCAAGACAAAAAATGCCACAGAGGCAAGACAATATCTGCGACATGACAAGGGAAAAATTTAGTTCAAGGTTTCTGGAAGCAACAGAGAAGGTGAGGACACTTTAAATGAAAGTTAAATCCATGGAAATGGGAATATATGAAGCCAACAGAGGAGTGAAAAGTCATCTGGGTCACCCCTACATCCTCTGTGCACCAATTCCGTCAACCTGGCAGATGCTGACAGATGCAAAAATAAAAAAAAGTGAAGGAAGAAAAAGTAACACTGAAACATCTGGCATTTATGGAAGCTTTTCTGATTTTTTTGCTAAAAGGTATCAAAAATCAAAGAGTATATTTTGGCTACCCTAAAAGTTTCATTTTGGGCAACTAGGACATCTAAGTTGTAGCTGAGTTGGGCAGAAAAGTAGGAAACAAACATTCCTGTACAGCGTGATTTATAGATGTGAGGAAATTGTACATGAACTGTAAAAAGGGAGAGCTTGTGTATCTCTGTGTGTGCATACATACATGTGTATCCACCCAAGATAAAAGCAAGGACGAGTGAAAGTTTTCCATAGAACAATTTGAATCTTCTAACCTAAACAAAGAATCTTACATTCACAAAAAGAATGTGAGCAATGATTTTCAACTCTTTTAATTAGGAAGCAAGCTTTCAAAATAATTCAGCATTTTTCTTACTGTATTATATTTCTCTCATCCTAGAAACTCCCTAATTCAATGGAGTCCACCAGTTTAAGTCTACCCACTCTTGCAGGGAGAGAAAGAGGAGACTCAGAGAAAAATGTTAACAGACTGTCAAATTTTGGAAAATATCGCATCTGCAACAAGTAGGGCAAATATGACTGACTGATAAAAAAATAGCCCCCAAAAAGATGATTACATAGAAATCAATCTCATGGACTGAGAGAGAATAGACTTTCAGAGAAGCCAAAATAAGAGTGCTGGCACTAACTCTGATGAGATCTGGATCCCACCCAGAATAGATAAGTGATTCAAAGTTAGGCAGCAAGTCAGTCTTCAGAATCACACACTGCTATTCCACACCACACAGACAAACACAGAGGATATACTTAGTGAACCAGAAATCCAAATCACTCGTCCTCTGGTCTAACTGCTGAGCCATATTCCCTCCTACCTCATCCCAAAGCCAAATACAGAGTAAGCAAGCCAGGATTCCCAAGGCCCTCTGCTATTCTCCTGAAGAAGGACTGAAGAGTGCAGTAGTGCATAGTTTCTTCTGCAAGTTCCATTGGAAAGTTAAGACTGGAGTACCACCAGATACTCATCATTATCTCTGTCTGCATAAGAGAATGTGTTCATAATTAAATTATAATTATGTTTGAAGTTAAAACAAGAGGGAAGGAAGAAGAGCTGCTTTTGGGCTGTTCAAAAGAACTGGGATAAGATAGTTTCGTTTTGTTTTTTTTCTAGACTGGGGCCAGAGATGCCACTAAGAGATATTTACTCATTTGTAAGAAAGGATAAAGTGCCATCAGTTTTCACTTCTCTAGTTACAGAACACACCCAGAACTGGACTATGTTCAGACAGGTTGGGCAGGGTATAGTTAGTGTTGATAAAGAAAAGACCCAGTAAGCACTGCCCAGAAAGTGGCACTGAAGCCTGACTCAAGAAAGCTGAGCTCCATTTAAAACCACTTAAAAAGGAAACTCTGTACAAATTAAGACTTAGTAATGAGTAAAAGATCAGAGGCAGAACTACATGCTGATTGTGAGAGAACTTAATTAAGGAAATTGTACCCATCTGCGCAGTGTTCAGATGACAACATGATCATTTCTAGAAATACAAATATTCCTACTTCACAAGAAAAGTCAGAATAGTGCCCAGGTTAAAGCCAGTTACATAACCTAACAGTGCTGTCTATGTATGTTCCTGATCTCTATCTTCTATATTAAGCACATATAGCAAGCTGAAGGTTCCTTGTAAAAATATTTTCAAGCAAAAACAAGGTCTCAATGTCAGACTCTGTATGGAGTTTGCATGGCAAGGTTTTGGTAGCACGGACTGGGGGGGTGGCACTACAGTGGCAGCTTCTGTGAGAAGCTGCCAGAAGTTTCCCCTATGTCTGACAGAACCAATGCCAGCTGGCTCCGAGTCAGACTCGCTGCTGGCCAAGGCTGAGCCCATCAGCAATCGTGGTAGTGCCTCTGGGATAACATATTGGAGAAGAGGAAAAAAACTGCAAAACAGCAACTTCAGCTGGAGAGAGAATTGAGAATATGCGAGAGAAACAGCTATGAAGACACCAAAGGCAGTGGGGGAGGAAGTGCAGGATCAGAGATTCCTGTGGTGAAGACCACGGTGAGGCAGGCTGTTCCCCTGTAGCCCATGGGGGTCCACAGGGGAGCAGATATCCACCTGCAGCCTATGGAGGATAATGGTAGGGTAAATATTCACCTGCTGCCTCTGGAGGACCCCATGCCAGAGCAAAGGAGCCTGTAAACCTGCGAGAAGCCCATGCTGGAGCAGGATCCTCACAAGACCTGTAGACCCACGGAGAGAAAAGCCCACACAGGAACAGGTTTGCTGGCAGGACCTGTGACCCCACAGGGGACTGATGCTGGAGCAGTTCATGAAGAACCCATGGGAAGGACTCACACTGGAGAAGTTCATGAGAACTGCCTCCCATGTGTGGAACCACAGACTGGAGCAGGGGAAGCGTATGAGGAGTCCTTCCCCTAAGGAGAAAGGAGTGGCATGTGATGAATGTTCCCCTGTGCTGCTTGCAAGCAGAAAGCAGAGAAACTGGGAGTAAAGATAAGCCTGGGAAGAAGGGAGAGATGGGGGGACGGTGTTTTTAAGATTTGGTTTTAGTTATCATTATCCTACTCTGATTGATTGGTAATAAATTAAACTAATTTCTCCAAGCTGAGTCTGTTTTGCCCATGATGGTAATTGTTGAGTGATCCCTCCCTGTTCTTGTCTCAATCCATGAGCCTCTCATTGTATTTTCTCTCCCCTTTGCAGCTGAGGAGAGTGACAGAGTAGCTTTGGTGGGCACCTGGCCTGCAGCAAGGGTCATCCCACCCCATACATAATTGATCAAGGAGTTAATAATTTTGAAACAGCTAAATTTCTGTCTTGCGTAACAAATAGTCAGAGCAAAGCTCTAAAGCATATCAGCAGAGTCAGATTTTGGCCAGTTTTGTTTGACAGCCGACTCTTTTCCTTCACCACCATGAATAGATCCAGTCTATTTCCCGCCTAACTGTGTAATTCAATTGTTTCAGAGGCGTAGTCTTTATATAGCACACATTAAATATAGTCCTGCATAAGATCCACCATGAGATTTTTCCTGCCTCCATACCTGATAACAGGTGTGGCCATTCTGACTCCACACTTGGCATTGACTGCTGCCCACAAGTCAAGGGCAATCCTACCTTTTACAAACATTAAATGCTTTTGGTGTTGTCACCAGGAAGCACGTCAGAAGTGACCGAGCAGTCAGCTGTGCGAAAAGCTCCCATGACTATATCTCAAACACACAACAGGGAAAGATAACAAGAAGGGCATGGACAAAATCATTTAGCAGAAGGTCCTTATTCAGAATGAGAAGATTTCCCAATAAACACAAGGACAAAAATCACGTGGACTCTAAATTGCTAATATCAGAGAGGCTAAAACCCCACAACCTAGTCTAAAAACAGTGCTACTAAAAACATCATTGTAACTGAAAGCCTCTTTAGCACTGAAACTTCCATATTACTCTCTTTTGACAACTTAACTAGCCTTTCAATTTAAAGCACTACATCTTGATTTGGCGAATGGAGATGCTGTTCTTTTAAATAAACCATCAGGTTCTTGCTCAGGCTACGTTCAGGTTATGTATAAAGAGCTAGATGGTAAAAAAATAAGTAAACAAACCCCCAAACAAAAATAAACACAACAGAATGCTCTCATTATATATGGCAACCTCTTTAATTAAAAAATATTTATTTTCTGCTAAGACCAGGCTTTCCCTTCTTCCTCATATCACCGAAACCAGCTACTGCATTACTTTTCAAAACAGACTCCCCTCTCCCCAGAATTAGTGCTGACATACACCTAGGAGCTTTCACGCATGTCTTTTCTTAGAATCATTGAATCTCCTGAGTTGGAAGAACCCACTAGGATCATCAGAATCCAACTTCTGGTCTCACACAGGATACCCCAAGAATCACGCCATGCCCCTGAGAGTGTTGTCCAAATGTTTCTTGAACTCGGAGAGGCTTGCTCTATGACCACTTTCCTGGGGAGCCTGTTCCAGAACCCAGGAAAACCTTTTCCTGATATGTAACTTAAACCTCTCTGGGGTCCTGTCATTGGTCACCAGAGAGAAGAGATCAGTGCCCAGTCTGTTTCTTCCTTGAAGTGCCCCATTGGAAAAGGGTCATTTTGGTCATTTGCCTTGGCCTTCTGAATGAATGGCAACTGTACGATCAGACAAACAACCGAGTTGCATTTGCAAGCGAAGCTTACAGTACCGTGCACAGTACACTCAGTGTATCACATATGTATACATTTACTCAGGAATTAAAGAAAACATAGCAGGAATGCTCATCATCAGGCCCTCAAAATTTGAACCTCTTAAATGCCAGGGAGGTGTGGGTGGGTGGAAGGTAATAGCAAAGAATTTTGTCATTCCTATAAGCTGAATGCAGCCGTTTCCTTCTATGGACATTATATGGCCTTTTAAAAGCACATTTATGTCTAGCTCTGCCTGTCCAGTATGAATCTTCTCCCCAGGATTTCAGAAGGAGAAAGTAAAACTAATCCTGACCAAAGAGCTCTAATGAGAATTACCAGCAGAACTCAGAGAGCAACCTTTGCTTGTCATGACTCTTCAGTTTCTGTGCATTAAGTGAGAAGCCAAAATGACAGAACAGTAAGGGACTGTTTATTGGTTTTTGATTAGATGCCCCAAGAAGCCACATTTTGGTGTACTTCAGCTGAACTTCAGCCTCCTAAGTCTTTGCAAGTACTGACCAAGCACCAACAGCATACTCACCCTCCTCTTTTTTAGTGTCCCAAGAACTCCTTCAGCACCAATTGCCTGCACACAGGGCTCAGAGTCCTCACTGTGCCTTCTGAAACGGAACCACTGGAGCTGCACAAAACTTGGGTTACCTCCATGGGAGGAGTGCCTGGATACAGGGAGTCCAGTCAAGCATCCTCTCCCAATTCCGTCACATATTTTCAATGAGAGAATGGAGGTATAGGTATATTAAAATTAATGTAACTTCTCTGTCATCTTGGGAGACTATCACAAAAGGCAATCAGAGCATAAGAATAGAGTCAAAAAAGGGAAAGATTTTCAACCGGCCTATTTTTTAACTAAAGTAGGGCCAATCATTACCATTCCTATTTTATAAATTAACAAAGAACCAATAAGTGACTACATAGGCTTGTTGTAAAACAGAAGAGTATACTGGATGCTGAAAAATCTCCTAGGCACAAGACATCTCCAGCCAGCTCTACTTGGTCTATGCTGACACTGACTAGATACATTTGTTACCTGTAAACTTAGACTCTTCCTGCTGAAGATCATTAGAATGGAAAAGAAAGAGACTGGTTCTGCTTCTTTGAATACAATCAAAGTCAATTTTAAATATATTTAATATATTTAATTATGGTCATCGGAGCATAAGCACCTCACGCAATGAATTATTAAGGCTGTTTAAATAGATCTGTTGGAGGAGAGGAACGGCAATTATTTTGAATTAGTGATCAACAAACAAGTCCTAAGTATTCCTTTGCACCAGTCCTGAGTACCTTCATTCCAGGAGGATTTCTGAGTTATCTTATTTGGTAAACTCCCAGCAGTGGGGCAATACAAGGAGTCCAGGATACAGTAAGCTGTCCTATCTGTGTGTGCATACCTCTTAGCTGCAGGAGCAGCAGAGACAAAAAAACAGGGTATAGATGAAAAAGTGCCCATGAAAAAAATTAATTAAAAAATGCAGATGAGAAATTTCTTTGCTAATCAAAAATAACTCAATATACACAGAAAAATAGAGACACCAAGTTCAGAAGAGCTCAGAACCACCATATTCACCTTAAGGTGATAGCTCTGAACATAAGTCACACTACTCTCACACCATCTGCCATGCTTACCTACTACCTACCATTTTCTCTAATACAGGAGACAGATCTTTTGTTTTGGCTCTCCCTCCTCTCCTCCTTTTGTCCTCCTGCTCCAAAATTCCACCCTAAACCTCAGATAGTTTGACTGAGACTGGTACTTCCCTGCAAAAGTCCTGTTTTTGATATATTCAGCTAAATAAAAAGCTTTCTTGTAAGAGACATCCATCCTCAATCCTAACATTTTAAGACCAGTAGCATCCTGGTAAGGACAGTATAGAGTAACATGCTGAATGGACTATACATTTTTTTCTACTGAGTTTAAGGGCATTTGAGGAATCTTGTAAATGATGCCATCGAGCACTACCCAGAGAGAGAAGCTGCATGGGAACATATCAAGGTCACAGCAAACCTTACTCAGCTCTCGCTTCCCTCCATGCCCGCCCTCAGCTGCAGCTTAGCGTGGGATCCTGACAGCAGGAGGTTCCCACTACAGGCCTTTGGCTTCATCCCTCTGTCAGCCCCCGGTCTCTCAGTTCTTCTCAGGAACTCTCCACACACTCTGAGGAAGAAAGATCCCAGGCATTTGTTTGGGGCTCTGGGAGCCACTTGCCTCATTCCTTCTGAGGAAAGAGCTGGAAAGTTGCCCTCAAAAACTCATTCGTAAGCTGCATCCCCTCCAAAAGTTTTATCAGCTGGCTCATTTCAAGCAGGTTTTTACAGAGCAATGGGAGAGCTGGACTGGATGAAAGAAATGGATCAATGCTTTTGCCTACCTCAGGCATCAGATCCTCCGACCCAAGTCATCCTTCACAAAGTCCCCAATTAAAGCTTTTTACAGAGGCAGAAACACACAGGCCACTTTTTCTTTCTTCCCATTTCACCCTCCTGGCCTCAGAGTTTACAAAAAGTTACACATACACTCTGTCTAGGAAAATGCAAACAGCCACCTTTTGCTGCTTCTGAGAAATGACTGGAAAGACTAAAAAGCTCTCAAATCTGAAGGTTTTACCCAACCAAAGCACAATGACACTGATAGTAAAGAACATAATGAAGAAAAGCATAGTTTTAAATATCTTCCCTTTTAGGTAAAAACAGAAGGAGAGAAAGTCAAGAATTCTCTTAGATCACAGGAGGATTATAAGAAAGGGGAAGAACTAATACAGTTAGAGACTAGTGTTGGCACAAAACCAAATGGGCATGAACTAGCTATGAACAAATTCAGTTTGGAAATTAGAAGCAGGTTTCTAAACATCAGAGGAGTGAGGTTTTTGAATGGCTTCCTAATAGGAAGCAACAGGAGCAAAAGCTGTTTAATTTTGAGACAGAGATTGATAAATTTACTAAGGGAATCCTGCAACATAATTTCCTGCAATTACAGAAGTGCTGTACTCTGTGATTCAGGAGGGCTCTTTCAGTCTTGCATACCTCATCCTATGCTGAGTCAAGACAGGATAGATAAATAAAGCAAAAACAGACAAGGCACAATAGAACTGGAATGTTAGAGAGGCAGATAGAATAAGGGTTAGTCTGTTTTCTTTAGTAAGTAAATTTATGGAAGCTTTTTTGAGTGGCATTTATTCATCTGTAGGTACTTATGTATTTTCAGGTAAAAATTTGGATCATAAGGGAAGACTGAAACAGGAATAAAGTTCTGTGATATTCATGACCACCTGCAAAGACCAGTATGAAGGTGAACTCTCCCACATATCATGCAATCATTTGACTACATCGTGAGAAATTATCTTCACAGACCTGCATTCAGGGATTAAAGTTGTCAAAAGAACTGTAAAAAGAGATAGATAAGTGAGAAAATTAACAAAGAAAATAATCCAGAAAGAATCCAAGTGAAACAAAAGTTTTTTATCTGTGAAATGTGTGGATGGGTATAGAAATAATCACCTGTCTTTTTCGGACTTGATTGAAATTTGCCTGGAAAGAAGTCTCAGAAAGCATTAAAAAGAGTCAGCAGGGAGAAATCTTTTCACGTTCTATTTCTACATTGAAAAGCCCACGATAATACCACCCTATTCTACACACAGGAAAAAAGCTAAACCCATGAAGCTGAAAAAGCATGAAAAATATAGCACTGTAACATAAGAAGTCATCTGTGAACTCTCCTGTAGCACATCAAACATGAGGTATTCGTTCATTCCCACAAGTGGAGTCAGTGTTGATCTATAAGCTGCAGCTCCATATTACACATTTCAGTTTCATGATAAGCTGCAGTTCTGTATTACACATTTCAGTTTCATGCATTTAAGCCAGACAAACATTCCCAGGGGATTGAAAGAACCCGCTACAGTGAGTTGTGGTTCTATTTTGGATCATATCACAGCATAACAAATCACAGTTTCAGACACTGGGATAAGGGGCTCAATAAAGCAAGTAGCATGATAACTTCATGTATATCCCTTCCACACACACAGCCATGTGTAGAATCAATCCAGCTCAGGTCCTTCAAACTGTGCAACTACAAAGCGACAATCACTCTCATACCTACAAGTATCCATTATTCATCAAAATACATATTCATAAATAAACATCATTTACTACATATTGTTGTACAGCACTAGCTATCCAACCCTCTCCACACACACCAAGACTGTTTACCATATCTGATCTCTTTCATTTGAGAAAAAAGAAGAGAACATCAATGTTTAATGCAGAAAGTTCTTTTGGTGGTGCTGGTTCGTTCTGTTGTTTTTTCATCTGTGCTCCATACAAAATGGTCCTCAGAAACAGTCACTAGATCTATTTGGTAATTCACCAGCTCCCTATGACTGCTATCCCACAAGACATTCTGAGTGCAGAGAATGCTGCGCTGGCCCCATGTTGGTCTATCATATTTTTGGAATCAAAGATGTTTTGTAAATTAAGTAAAACTTCAGAAAGAAAAAGTCACAACTTAATGGTTGGATTGTAAAACCAGCCATATAGCAAGTACCCCGTACTAGAACTCCAGTCCTGTTGATCTTTGCTCTGGTTCCCAAAGAAATAATGTTAAAACATGCAAGGGCATTAAAAACCAGTTTCTCTTAATTAAAACATCTTACAGCACCCTGTGCAGATTAATAAGTTCTTCTGAAATATGAAATTACTTTTGTTAATAACCAAATAAAGATGAGAGACAAGACTTTCAAGAGAGTTCAAATATTTCTGAGGTACAAGATGCTATATTTTCCTCAAGAATTTTGCACATTAGATGCTTGACTATTCATGTAATTTTGTTCTCAGGCCGAGAAACTGAAAATGTAACTCTGAGCTATTTTAATTGACTGTGCCTTGGGACATGAAGGAAGTCAAAGTAGCAAGCATGAGCATAAGTCTCCAAACCCTCGCAGTCACACTTTCTTGTTCTCCCTATGTGCTCAAAGTTGAAGCGCTGGAGTAGTTGCCTTCTTTTCAGCTAATTAAGGTGCCTTGAAAAGATAAATGAAACAGGGAAAAATAACTTGTCTGAAGTATGTTTTCATTTTTCCATTTTAATTTCACCTACAAGTCAGCCATCTTAAACATGACATTGGACAGTTGGCAAAATCACAACATGATTGACTAAAACCTAACATCACTAGAACTCATTGTTTGTTCTTGGATATCTTTTTAAGTGAAAAAAAATAAAAAATTAAAAGTTTTTCAATATAAATAAATCCCTGCAGGGCTTCCAATCCAAGCACTGTACAGTATTAGACGATGAAAGAACTGTAGGAAAGTGAACGAGAAACAGAAAGTTGGAACTACCTGGCCAAGTTTCACTCTATAACCTGACTAGCGTGTCATTAAAAAATAACCAGCACAAAGAGTGAAAAACAGCTTCCATTACAAATGTATACTTTTATGATCAAGTTCTCCATAGACAGAAATAAAAGATTTTTTTTTTCTAGAGAATATAACTAAAAGACAGTTGTTGTTTAAGTTTCAAGAAAAGGGGAAAAAAACATATACAAACATAAGAATACAAAGTTTGCCTACTGTTTAAAAACAGTATCTCTTTTTTAAATACAATATCCTGCCAAGAGGTTTAGTCTGTACTACAGTTAATACACATCTTTGCAGGTACTACAAGACCCCTGTTCCACTTTCACACATAGTCCCTCTGTCCCACCTTCCAGCCTGAAAGAAAGCATCTGCAGTTCACAGTCTTTGATTTCTAGATGAGCTTAACGTAAAAGGCCACATGCAACTTTCCAAAAGGCCTCTGAATCAGGAAAAGAATGCAGAGCCTAAAAGCCCAAGACTTGTGTAACGTAAATGGAATACTGAAACAACTCTTTCTGGTGATTGAATGGTTCACAAGGCTGGTAATGCAATACAGTATGTCCTTCCACCAGGTCACTAGGCTTAATCCATTCTGGATAATGAACAAAAAACATTCTCATTTGATTGCTGTTCACATGAAATGAATTGATCAAGGCTGTCCTGATAAGTGAAGAAGTTTGCCACAATACTATTTGTCCCTTGAAACAAAAAGATCACAAGGACTTCTGCGGGCATAACCTAAACGGATTCAAGAAGAAGCCATCCCAAACCTAACTAGTAAGCCCCTCGTTGGCAATCTGATGGTGCTGGCCAAAAAAATGAAGTTGAACAGAAAGATGCCAAACTTTGGGTTTGATCCTCTGACGACCAAAACACACAGCTAGAGAGCAGACTGGGGCAGCTGACTCAGCCATGGTCCAAAGCATCACTTGTTCTGTGACTGAACAAAGGGACTGTAGTGGTCCAGGTCTGTCAGTTTAACAGCTTTCGCTCAAACTAAATTAATTTTGCCTTCTTAAAAAGAAAGCAAAAGAAACCTAACTCATCAATGAAGCTGTCCAAGATATTTTGAAGACAATAATCCTTCAGCTTACTGAGATCTGCACTTAATAAATAGACGTGGATGCCAAGAGGTAGTTCAGCCCCACCTGCCAGTGCACCTTTCTATTCCAGCAAACACAGCTTCCTGCCTTTTAGCACACACAAATTTGGCACATTTAATCAAGTGACTGTTCATTTTAATAAAGTATTAAATTCCCAGAAAAATAGTTTGCTTGCCTACCAGAAGACAAAAACAGAGCCTTTTGCACGTTTTCTTTAAAAAAAACAACAAACAAACAAAAAACTCACAACCAAACCAGAAAAAAGCACCCAACCAACAAAAAAGTTGCCATCATGATGCAAACACTAAAGTTTTTACGTTATTTTGGGTTTCTTTCAGCTATTGTAAGATGTACTAAAACAAACAAACCCCTTCATCCACCCCTGTATCCCTGCATCAAGTCCTGAACCTGAAAGTGTAGAATAATTCCCAGTCTGCTGTCAAAGGCACAAGCTGCCAATATGAGAGTGAAGCACTGGTGTAGGCATGCACATACATGCTCACATACACACACAGTATTTATAAAACCACTGCTGTAAGGGATGTGGTGTTTATTTTTTTAATTAACTGAAAATGATAACACAAGAGCTTTTCATCTGGCATGAGCATGGGTTTCATCAGCTGCTGGAAAAGATTCTTGTGGAGAAATAAAATTATGATGTTTCTTCATGTACTTTCCAAGGATTTCAAAATAAACAGAGCTATATGATCATGCCAGTTAATAAACAGAGGTAGGTAAAGTTACAGGTATATCTCGATACATCTAGAAAGAGGCCTGCAGAGCTAGACCCACACTCAGGGTAATGTATCATATTGGCTAAACAACAAAATGCCCACTGGAAAAAAAAGTGAAGCACAAGTGAAAAGAATTGGGAAGGGCAGTTGCAAAGAGTGCCATTAGTCTACCTGCTGCCCCTGGATATTGCATTGTACACAACATGGCATAAAAGACAGTTCATTATTTGATTCTCCTTCTGCCCATCCACATTTCCTACCATGTCATGTTTCTCAAACAGAACAATGTGTGACAGCAGGAAACTAAAAGAGATGCAGAAAAAGAATTCAGAATTGCTTTTACTCTGTGCTCCACTTCAAAAGTCAGCAGTTGCACTGTGAAGCAGTTACATGTCACAACCCACCCCCTCCTCAAAGGGACAATTTGATAAGACGGTAATAAACAGCCCTGATTATAAAACTTATTCTTTCCAATGAAGGCACTGAGAAGTGCAGTCCTTACTAAATAACAGTACTGACAGCTGCCACTTTGTTTTTTCTTCTTATATAGAAACTTTACAATCCATGGTCTCCTGAATTTATCTGATTATAAAAAAAGGAGGTGGCAGGGCCTTATTTTGTCCCTAGGGATCTAAAAATTTCTACCTCTTTTCCCCATTTCATGCTTCAAAACACATCAACTTGATATATACTTTTGCTAAGTGCTCAGAAGGTTATTTCACAGGTTTCAGGGTGTAGCAAAGAGAACAAAAGGGATTTCGCCATTGCTTTGATTTACTGGCTGGCAAGGTCAATGCACTATTTAAATGTGATAATTTAATGATATATTAGGTCACTACCCTGTTTTTGTTAGTATAGCTAAACTGGTAGAGTGCCTAAAAGTTTTTTAAAGACTTCTTGTTCATTACTTTTTATGTTTAAGAAATAATACTCTCAATAATAGATGGAGATTAAGGAGAGATTGATTTTTTTCAAGGATTCGGATGAATCTGGCTAAGAAGAAAACAACTTTGGAATTACATATAAGAAAAGAAACTGCTTAGTCATCAATTGTCTCAGACACAAGATCACTGATGTACATATGTGAAGATGAAAATAAATTAATTCTTTGGAGGATGCTTATCCACATGAATATTGACAGATCTGATGTAGACCCCCTGGAAGAGTCAGCATGAGCTGCATAGATGTATCTACTCCACTGAAATTATTCTTTGGGGAACACATTCCTGCATTAACTGCTTTCCATATCCACCTTCAGAGCTAAATCAGAGTAAATCTTATTTATTTTCCTTCACCTTCTCTGCAAGTTAACATTTTTTGATCTTGCACAGGACAACATCTTGAAAGGTCTCCACTTGTAGAGATAAAATTGTCCTACGTGTAATGGAAAATGTGGAATTCCAAATGATTGCAAAAGTAGAGAAAGGTAAATAAATCAGGCATAAAATCACATCTGTCACTGTTCAGTGCAAAAAACTATGAAATCTGTTATCAAAGCATAAGGTAGGTTACTATGCTATCAGCACAGTGAGCCTTTGATATGAAACTGAGGTTTTAAGGCAAAAAGAAGCTTTACCTACAACAAAGAATAAGGTCAGATTCACCTCAGTTACGTCAGCATCACAAGTCTTCATAACTTGTGGTAACCGGCACTAAATGAAGCCAGAAACATTCTAAGAGGAAGGATTTTGCAGTAGGCTTCATCAAGTAGACTATGATAAGATGCTCAAAGATGAATTAGCAACAAGAACCTGAAGCTCTCCAAACAGTGACCAAAACAAATTATATTAGAAACCAAACTGGCAGCAAATTGTTAAGTAATCATGAGTCTCACTCCAGATAGATTCACTTAGCAGAGTTACTGTCACTGTAAGCAAGTAGTAGACAAGCGCTGCAAGGCACAGAATTTATAGCACTGCCAACATTTTAAGTATCTACTGGCAGGAAAAAAGATTAGTGGTCTCTAATGAAAAAAAGCTATTCACGGAAGCTCAGTTTCTTTAATTTGGCATAAATATAGGGGGAGGATTCCTTTACATTTTAAATATCACACACACATGTCATATTAAGCTACAATTTTGGGAACTCTGCAGGAGTTAACTGTATGACCTCAGCATCAGCCACAGACAGACTTACATTGTTGACTCTCAGGTACAAAGTAACTCAAAGCAAAATGCTTGGTAGGAAAATAAAACACATATTGAAGTGAATTTCCATACAACATAGTAAAAATCAAATCAGGCATATCAAACAATCTCCTCTATTAGTCAAGCAAAGATTTTAATTTGAAATATAAGCAAGTAAGAGAATTAAACTGAAACAACTTCAACTACCATATTAAACATATAATTCAGACAAATTGTGAGGAGATGCAACTGCTAAGAGCTTAGCTGAACATCAGTGATGGTGGAGGAGACACACTTTGAATGCATAAATTAGCTTCCTACCAAGGCAAGCATCTGCTAGGCTCAGATGTGTCTCAGAATGTCTGATAGCTCTATCACTCTCAATGAACTTGCTCCACTGCACAGGGGTTCAGCATGTCCTGCACCTCACACAGTGGACACTGAGCAGTCCCATCAAGCAGTCTGCTGGAAGGGAAGTCAAAGAGATTCCTCAGTAAGTTACTGAGACAGCAGTCAGACACTTGACTAATGCTTGCTAGTTTGGAGAGGAACTGAAGAGGGAAATCCTTCCTCTGATCTAGTAAATCATTTCAAAGGGCCATTCATACCTGGATGTCTAATGAACCTTAATGAGTATAAAGAAGTGGCTATTTTTTTCCGGAAAAACTACTAAGATCGCAAGGATGCACTGCCCCAAAATAACTGTTTAACTGTCTCTTGCAGGAATTAAAGTTGACTTCTGTTCACATATTCCACTGATTCAGCAGAGGTAGTAGAACTCTAAACTTTTCAATGAGGCATAATAATTGAAAGTCAGAATGACTGTGTTCCATATGGTCATTCAGTTCTTTTAATCTGCTTTGCCCAGCATGCCTCACATTAAGGACTCAAAACCTGCAAATCTTTCCACTCCACTGCAAGTGATTTTTAAGTAACAGGAATACAGTCAGACAGAAACATCTTGTTCAAGGCACAACCAAAGCACCAGGTCACAACGGAAACATCAAGTTCTAACAGAGGTTGCATCAGAGGGAAAATTGACAACTCTGATCCTTCTCTACTTACAAGAGAACTGCACTAGTTAAAATAATACCTTCATTCCTTTAAAAGCCTTTGAATTAAGGAAACCCAAATTCCTATTCCACAAAAGCAGCAGAATATTATTATACACACCAGGTTATGTGTAAGCAAGTAGACACACACAAAGATAAGGACATTTTACTGCTGTATATTCTAATTCTTTGTTATATGTGGGTAAAATAAGGCACAACTATCAGTCTTGTACCTGTAGTGGTATTGGGATTTCTATGAGCAAAGCTGCCTGGACGTGACCCTCCCCCTTACCCCAAACTACTTGAAAATATGCAGTTCAGTCATTAGGGTTTACCAGTCTTATTCAGCTTATAGGTCTCTAGCCTCTGCCACACATCTGTACTGGATACAAAGGATATGTTGTCATGTCAGATGTCTAACTCCAGCCTGCAACTTGATCAACACTGAGTGACAGTTCTTCCTCATCTCCCACATCATTACTGAAGTAACATTTCCATCAAGATATTCCACACTTTCCTTTCCCTTTTTGATCCAGGCTGACCTCAAAAAACACTCCAGAAAAGATAACAGGGTCATAACCAGACTCTAATACATTTCTCTTTATAATTCAGATAATCTCTTTAAAAACAATCAAACAAAAAAACTGAATTGTCTCAAAACTTAAGGGAACAAAAACTCAAAACATTGGCTACTATAACTGGATGCTATGTACTGGAGCTTTCTGCACGTGTGAACAATTTCTGGTTTAACTGCTTAAAACATCTTGCCTCTACTCGATTTTTCTCTTGAATTTTTACCAGCTCCCCATTTCAGGGAGGCTGATGCCAGGTGCAGCAAGAGCGCCCTCTGTCCACTGCAAGGGGAAATGGCATCTCGTGCCTCTGCCCTCCCAGGGCTGCCGATGGATTTAGTTAAATTTAAACAAACATACAACATTTGCCCGGTGATTCTTTGGCACGGGGATTCACAGTGATAACACAGTTTTTAAAAGTTTCTTATTTCTGTTGCACCAATACCAGTGCGTTTTAAAACTCTTTAACATGAGACTTGTTTCTACTCTGAAAAAGTAAGGGACAAGTCACTTCAAGATTCTTGAAAGTTTGGGGGTTTTTGTTTTGTTTTGTGTGTGTGTGTTTCAAATCTCCCTCTTTAACCACCTCCGCGAGAAAAGCCAATTACAACTCGTACTAGCTTTCTGTCCCCCCACATGCAAAAGCACTTGCTGGTTTCTCCTTCCTCACCCCTGCAGCAAAGCGTCAATGTGGAAAGAGGATTTTAAAAAATAGGAGCACAAACACTGACAAATCCTCAAAGTTTTTTTACACTTTTATTTTGCCTCCCTGTTTTCCCAGCTGCACTACTTAGAAGACCAAAAAAAAAAAAAGGCTTGCAAAGAACATTACAAATTAAGAAAATGAAAAACTGCAGCCCAAGGAGGAGGATGTGACTTTAGTTTGACTTACCAATTTTATCCAGCTGTATATTTTCCTACTTGCTTTTTACAGCGGCTGAGCTCAGTGCTCAGGAACGTCCATCCCGTGTCAGGGAGCCAGGCAGAGCGCTGATCCCCACGCTGGATGCTGCTGGGCGAGTGGAGCTGGGGTGCGTGCTGCTGCTCCTGCTGCGGCGGCAGCGGCTGCTGCTGCTACGTGCGCTCCCTCGGACCCAGACCAGGAACTGCTTCCCATTCCCCAGCCCCGCTCCAGCGCTGCAGGCTGCGGGAGGCAGGGCCGGCCCCTGCTACTGTGCTGTGCTTTCTTAAAGGGACCAGCCCCGGCCTGGCAGGAGCGCACGGAGCCGGGAGCGACCGGCGCTGTTCGGGCCGGCGCGGCGAGGGGACGGGGGCGCTCACCGCCGCCACCCTCCGATAGCCATCGCTGTGCGAGGCAGCTTCCTACGTGCCTCGGGAGCAAGGACAACACTCTTCTACACAGCTTTCCTTTCAAGGCTTTCACGTGTTGCGGTTTTTAATTTTTGCTTACTTCACACCCTCCGCAACGCCGGTGGGGCAGGAGGCGGCGGGGGCTGCCCAGTTCCCCGGCCGTGGGCGCTGGGACCCCCGTGGGGTCCAGTGCACCCACTCCAACCTCCCGCTCCGTGCCTTACGCTGTGGCACACTGTCCTCAGCCCATGGTATGCAGCGGCACTGGGATCAGGGATATCCCTGGACAATCGGCTCCGTTTGACCTTAAGAGGTTTTATTCCCTGTAATGGAGAGGATATGATTTAACTAAATAAAAAGCCCTCATTTCCTAGTTTCTCCTCTGCATCCTTTCTCTAGATAGCTTTAATGCCGTGTAAACCACTGTTTCTAGCATGTGTTCTGTTTTCTGACTTCCCTTTCAACTATATCTGATATTAACATGGGGGATTTGTGTAGATTAACATGGGGGAGTTGTCTGCCTCGTGTGTGTTGCTGTCTGCAGTGGAAGAAACCACATTCTCTGTTAAATAGAAACACTGAAATTCAGAGATAGTAATACCATCTGCAAAATCTCTCTTTTTTTTAACTCATGGAAATATATGGTTTGCTCTCTGTATGTGTAAGTCATTTGTTTTCATTACAATAACTGAACTCTCATGATGACAACACCAATCAACACATATCACAAGGCAAAGTCATATATGCACATGAATATATGTATCTTTAGTGACGCATCTAGAGAAAGCAAGTTACAGGGGAACAATACTGTCTTCAAATTGGCAGGCCAAACCAAAGAAGATGAGGCCAAGTCACCACTGTCCTGTCCTCTCTGCCTTAGTTTATACCAATGCACAATAAGCACAGAATGGCTACAAACTGCTAGCAAGCCATGGTGTCTTTCTGTTTCTTTGGTCCTATGGAGAAGGACATGGGTACAAAGCAATCCAGCCCTTTTAATGATAATTGCCCATCACAAACAGGCTCAGTAGGTACCCGCTAACTACTAGCATGTATACCTTCTGCCTCATAAGCAAAGCAGCCATTTGGCCACATTACTAAATGATAATGTTCAGCACTATTAGCCTTGTATTAAACCACAGGGACCCATCAGTGTTCCTCTAGCATGAGCTGTATTATGTTCCTGCCTTTTTCAGCATAAAGCCTGGGAAAGTTTTATGTGATTTATACATGCAAACTACATGTGATTTACGGTAGAAGAGATCTTACAATTCCATCTGTCCTCCCCTCCATTCACACATATCTGTTGTCCTATTAATCCTCATTTTCCACTCACATCTCTTCCCACCACTTTTTTCATCTCATCCTCTAAGTCCTTCCCCATTTATTCCCTGTTTCCCCCTTCTGCCAGGTACTTCTGCAGCTGATTTCTACCTTTTGAGCTCCACCTTACTGTCTTGATCCTCCCCTTCTCCCCTCTATGCTCTCAGCTGCTCATTGGAAGAGGAAAGAAGAATTGAAAGGAGACCTAGGAAGGATAAACTGATTCCTTCTCTTCCATCTCTCTCCTTCCTCCAGCCAAAGTTCTGGAGCCAGAGAACTGTATGCAGCCGTAGAAACTAACTTGCAGCTGCAGGCCAAGGGACAAGGGTTAGGCAGGCTCACATGCCCAACGCTATCTCCCTTCTCACCTTAGCACAGTGAACCATTTATTATGATACAATTTAACCAAGGTAAATGGCCCTTGTCCATTAGTTAAAAGTTAACAAAACATCCATCTTGAAGACAAAGCTGGTCATCCATTTGATACCTTAGCTAAGGTTATTGGGATATGTTCAAAACAGGAAGAGTCTGTCTATGAGACAACAGTGTAAGGTGCTGCAGTGGATGGGGAATTGAAGGGCAAAGACATCAATGATGGAGAGAAACTGGGGCTGGTGGGAGCTAAAGTGATGTTCCATTGCTTTGCACACACAAAACAAGAACATGCAAAACACCAGAAATGCCTAGCAGGAAACAGGCTTGTGCCACTAGAAGAATGATCTAATCACCATAAATGTTAAGATAAAAAATAAATATCTGCTGTTCCTTATGTATGTTGCTCCTTACTCTCCTCATAATCCCATGTGAAAGCTGGCCCCCTCTCACCGCAGCATCTGGATGTTCCATTGACAGAGCATTGTCTCACGGTTACAGCACAATTCCTGGTTTCTATTACTGGCTGTAGGAGAAATGTGTAGTATATTAAATAAAGGACATAGAATTCAAATTCTGCTGCATGCTTCGATATTTAGTCATCAGTAAATGAAACTAGCTAAATCACTGTTTCTTTCTGTGACTTTGTTTCCCCAATAAAAAAAGATACGTTAAACTCTGGTGTTACGTATTTCTACTTACATTAGTAACGGCTTTGGATGAAAGCTGACAAAGAAGCCAGCATTTCATTATGAAATACTGAACTGGAGATACCTTAGTGAAAACTGAAGTGTTGCAGTTTGCAAAAATGTTTGATTCTGCAGAGTAATCCCCTTGGACAAGAAGGGACATTTAAAAGGAGCTATTTTGGTGTCTTAGCTTACAGAGGAGAGAAAAGCCAGAAGTCATGCCAAAGTTGCCAAGAAAGAAAAAGCTGCATTTGTCTTTCTGAACAGTGTATCACATAAGGTCTACTTTCCAAGACAGCACAAACATACCTACAAAGGCAGGTCCTTCTGAATTTAAGAATAAAATGATTAAAGAAATCACCTGCCTATTTTGACAAGCATTTTTAGGTAGCGAAGACCAAGGTCAAAGCCAAAAAGCTGTATATAAGGGCCCAGAATAGTAAGAAGTGAAGAGACAAGGGGAAAGGGACATACAAAACCAAACAGATTATTTGCTGCTCAAAAGCAGATTCCCTTCAGAAGGCAGAAGCAAAAGCTTCTCCGAGATGTTGCTCCACCTCTGGAGATATAAACTCTTTGTTAGATCCCTCATCAAAACAAAAGGACATGGATATATTAATCTAACAACAAAAGAGCCCATTATGAGAGGAGACACAGTGCCAGGCTGCCTGCTCCATCTGACAATGAGATTAAACACCATGGCTCTGTGCACTTGGCTGCATGCCTTGCCTGACACCACCACCCAAGTGCAGCCACAGGGTCTGCAGCTCGGTCACCACAGGGTACAGAACCAGCAAGACTTTCATACCCTCTCCACATAGTTTTTTTTCTACATGTCCCCTGGTCTCTGAAATGCCACACAATGTTTGCAGCATCTCTTGAGTGTGACATGTAGAGCAGTATTGCTACTATACACTGACAGTGGATGTAACTCTGTTTTGGAACCATCACTATCCTTATCAACAAACCACAAGAAATTGTCTCCTGTTTCTGAGGGGCTGAAATGAAGCATATTTAGCTAATACAACAGAAATACATGTACATTCATTTAATTAATATAATTTTTCTAAAATTATTTTTATCTTTTGGCTCAAACCACACCATCAGATCTAAGGGTGGATTCCACTCCCACTGACTGCCAGATGAATAAGAATGGAATTATGCTCAGATTCAGGGCTAAAGTTTCAGATTAAAGTTTTTCAATCCTAACCAACATCTTTAATGTGTTGATGCATGGTTTTGAGAGCTTGCTTGGAACTTTAAAAAAGTAGGGATCTGGACAATGCTCATCTGAAATAACATTCATTATTAATTAAACACTAAGACTGTTAATGCCACCAGATTGTTTTGCACTTGATGAATCATAATGCGTGCACATACCTGTGCATGCATGTATGCACTTATACATGAGTATTCATACAGATATTTGAGTGAAACTGTGACAGAACTTATTGCTGTCAAGGTTAGCTTGAATCTAATATATTGCTGGTGTCTTTTTTTTTCTGCAGCATTCCTGACACTGTGGAAAAATATGTTTTAGTTAGCTGCCTCTACAAACCCAGCACAAACATATATTTTTGGTGAATTTATTTTCTCAATTAAAAAAAAAATGTTTAAGGTAAATAAATTGGTTCCTAGAAACTAAACCTTATCAAATCTGCAAGAATTGTGCACTTAATGGAAGTTATGGCATACAGCATGAAGATAATTTCCTGACAATGCCTTCAGTCAATGTACTAGCTATCAAACTACTTCTACCAATTGTTCTTAGACAAAAATATTTGGTTTCCATTTTATAAAATGGCCCACACCACAGAATTTACGTCAACTACAACTACATTAAAATCTGTATCCATCATAATAAGATGTAAGATGCTGGTTTGGACCTTCCTGGAGGCAGCACATTTCAATTTTCACCCATTTCCCTATGTTTTCCCTGTTTACAGCTCCTTCTCTTTCACTGGCTTCTCAAGCCCATTATAATACTCACCCCTGTATTGCTTAAGATTTAGTGAGTGGTCTGCACAAGTTGTCTGCTGACAAGGGAACATGCCAGCCTGAAAGAAAAAAATCAATATTTGCTGCCTCTTCGATAACAGCTATGGAAAGAGGAAGGATATTTACCCTTCAAAAAGGAGACACTTTAAAGCTTTTAGAAAGTGAAAATCAGCTTTACTCCAACTGGAGGGTAAAATAGAAAAAAAAAGTGAAATTTTTACAGAAATTGTTTCATTTTTCCTTTTAGTTTTGCTTAGTATTTCTCAAACAGCTTCAAAGTGTATCTCTGTTTTCAGATAACAGCCCAACTCAAACCCAGATATCTGAAGGCATGAACACAGAGATCTCAGTGACTTCCAGGAAAATCAAAACAATGTCAATACAGGGAAAGGCAAAGGGAAAGAGAAAGGCTACTTCCACTTCTTATTCTGATACAGAGTCTAGGCCAGATCCTTTACTCTGGTTGACATCTGGTTAGCACAAAACCAAAGTGAAGAAGTAATGTCAGTTTTTGAACTGCCCTTATAACTCTCTGGTTTATAAGTTGATGGAGGTATGTTAAAACTCTGATGCCAACTTAAAACAGCCTTGGGATTTTGTAAATGATAATTGGTTACTAATGGATCCTGAAACAGCCGCTTAGCAGGCATGGAGCTCCAGCTAAATATCCTCCTCTTTACAGAACTGGGGACAGAGCTATCACACTGTTCCTATTCTAGCTAGGAAACTCACTTCCTTCGAAAATGACTTCAATATTGCCAGTTCCGCATGCTTCTAAGTGCTTTGTAGCATCTCAGTGGAAAAAGGTAGCTGGAGGAACAAGTCTTGGCTCCATCTCTGATGCTGGGCAAGGGACAACATTTGCTTACTGTGTATTCTTTGCAGAAGAGCCAGAAGGATTAGTTACTGTTGGCGTGGTTTGCTAAACTCTGATTATTCATGTTCTCTGAAGTTTACATGCAAACTAATCATCAGCACTGATCCCTTAGTAAGAAGCTGAAATCAACCAGGAAGGCAGTTGACCTTATTATAGCAATTAATTGCATGACATTTAGTTTCAGTATTTGATGGTCAGGCTCTTTATTCTGGCTTTGGGGGTTTTGGTGTTTTGGTTTGGTTTGTTTTTTTTCTGTGTTGTTTCAAGGTTTTTTTCCCTTCCCTTCATTACACCACTGTTAAGCTGCCCTGATTTTTCTTAGACAGAACTTCCACATTGATTCACATTGAATCTGTCCTATTTTGTGACACACACTTTCCTGGAGAATACTTGACCTTCTTTACAGGAATTCCTGTAAGCTTAGGAGTCCTGGAAATGGGACAACGTTCCTACGGAAAGGTGGCTCCTTATTTCTATGCAAAGGATGCTGAATTGCTTTCTTGGAAATCTGCTTGACTGCAAGGGTGAGGACAGGAGAGAAAAAAGATGTAAACCATCTTTGTTGTACTTGGCAAGAGTGTTCAGTTTACTGGGAATGCAGAGCACCCATGCTCCAGTGAGGTGCTAAGTAGTACATGTAGGATTACCAGAAAGACTGGGTTGCTCTGGAGACACAAAATACATTGCTTTCTCTGTGAAGCAGTTGACTGAAGAGGGGCACACCCAGATTCTGCAAGGCTTAATTCTGTGGTGGTAGTCTGAGCCAGAGGGAGGCTTGGTGTGTGCCAAGAGAGCAGCACATATTTAACTAGGCAGTGGCCCTGATTCTATGCAAGATGTTCATGCGCAGAGACTGGGCTCCTAGAACCATTGTTTGCTTCTAAACCGCTGCACATGCAGAAACTTGTCACCTAGAGGGATGTAGCTAATCGAGAATGAATTAGTCAGTTTTCCAGAAGACTGCAAAGATGTAAAATGGTAATGTTTTAAAATTATGGGGAGTAAATCTGTTCCTCTTGAATACATATTCATAGCTAGAGAACTGGAACCGTGAGCAAAACATCATATTTCATTTCACATAACAGAACCTAAAGTTTAGCACTTGTATTTTCTGTATTGGTTGTCTGTGAGGTTCTAACAGTAGTGGAAAGCATTTAGGATATTGACAGAGGGAGAGTATCACGCCTATGAAGACAACTACAGGAAACTTACTGCTCAGTGCATCAGAAGTATGACTATTTTTAATTCAGTCACACTTTACACTCATTGCACTCATGCAAATACTGCTGCAGAGTTGGAGTCAGTAGGGAACTGGTTAATAGGACTTCACTGTATTTCAGATCCTGTAAAGTGAAAATATCATGGAAAGAAAAGGTTTCACATTATTTTGTCTCTGTAAATGACTGTTGCAAGCACTACAAGAGAAATAGAAAGAACGCTGAAAATCATGAGACACTTGATGTAATTAGCCTTCATGCACAAATCTAATGCATAAGTTCTTAATAGACTAAAACACTGAGGGATTCTAAATTGCACCAAGGAGAAAGATGCTGACACTAAGTTTTCTTCTAATTGTCAGTCACACTGGAAGAACGAAGAATAGAATAAAGAAAGATAGATAAAAAATAGAGCATAAAAACAAGAACATTACTAAATTACTATTTCAAATAAGCCTATTTACTAACTTACAAGAAATGCCTCCAGTTTAGACTATAATTATAACCAAAAGCAAGTTAATATACTCAGACTGAGTAACAGTGTGACTAACACTTGTAGCATGGTCTAGATATAAGTTCTATTCTGTTGAAATGGTGATGGGGTAAAGAGACAGATGGGGTATAAGATTACAATTTTTATGCCATTAGGATATCTGTTGCTTCTAAACACACCTTGTTTGTCCATAGTGAGGTTCTGTTTGCTGTAACCTTACTCTAAAGTTGAAAAACCACCTTACGACTTTGCAATAGACAGAAGATTCCTCTTGCCTGTTGAACGGAGGAAACATCATACATGCTTAAGAAAAAAGAAATGATAGTTAAAATTCTGTTCTTCTCCTATTCCCTATATGCAAATCAGAACTAACTTGGATGATCTGCATAGTTTCTGACTTGCCCTTCTTCATCTCTCTGTAGGTCTCTGTTCAGTTCAGATTCTCACCGCGTAGGAAGAGCATCCTTCAGATGGGTTAGTACATCTGATTTGACCAAAGAGATGGTCTTTTGGAGAAACAATTGCAATAAATAGGTCCTTTTAGCTTTCTATCAATATAAAAGGCATCTTCAATGTTTTTTCACTTTCAAAAGAAATTACAGAAGAAATATCTACAGAGGTTCCAGTATGGTCTCTTTTAACTTCAATAAAGGGGTGGTCTTCCAGTGTCCAGATGAAACTTTGTCTTAAACCAGGATAATTTGAAGCACATGCCTGACACTAAGCTAGAGAACATGCAGGTAGTAGATACTATTTGGGCATATAGCAGCAGAAAAACATTTAAAGGCTTCTGATCTCTTCTCTGTGGTGACCAGTGACAGGATCTGTGGGAATGGGCTGAAGGCGTGTCAGGGGAGGTTTAGGTCAGATATTAGAAAAAGGTTCCTCACCCAAAGGGTTATTGGGCACTGGAACAGGCTCCCCAGGGCAGTGGTCACAGCACCAAGCCTGACAGATTTCAAGAAGCATCTGGATGATACTCTCAGGCACATGGTGTGACTCTTGGGGATGGTCCTGTGCAGGGCCAAGAGCTGGACTCAATGATCCTTGTGGGTCCCTTCCAACTCAGCATAATTTATGATTCTGTGATTCTTTACTGAAGTACTCAGAAGTGCTCTTAATACACTCTACAATCAAACCCACTATGAATATCTCACATGTACCATTATATCTTCAAATTGATTGCATCTGCATTGCAGACAAATTGTTGATTTGTTACTCTACACACTATCTTGACTATAGGGATCATAAGTGATCACTGATGAAGATAAAGAAAAAGAAACAATTTTTTCTGCACAGAGTGTGATTAACATATAAAAGATAGTTTTCAGCTGATACAGAACTATTGGCTTTGTATTCTTTCTATCAGTTGCTCTGGACAGATGACTTGCAGGATTTAGGAGGAAATCTGTTATGAATTATTTGCCTTTATCATTCAGCTAATTTTCATGTTGTTGGGTTTTTTTCATTATTTTTTATTAAAGCCAAATGATTGTGCTCCAGGACATTCCACAAATGCTGCTGTACTGTCATTTTAGGAAATACCATTAAAGCGACCTTTTCCTTGTTTGCTTCCCATGGTATTTAACTAAGCTGTTTTAAGAGAAACATCATTAGAATTGTCAATTCCTCCATGTGTGCTTTAAGGTTATTCATAGACACTGTAGTCTTTTGGGGATAACAGAAAAACAGGGCTTCGTTTTCCCTTCATTAACCCCATTTTCCACCAAAGTAGCAATATCAGGTTTAACACAGGTCTATCAACATTGGCCAAATTCAGACTCTCTATTTTTATTTTTTTCCTCTGTAAGAATTTGATACTAGTGAAAGATACCACATTAGAAACGTAAGAGAGTGAAGTCCTCTATCCAACCTCAAATTGTATATAACACAGGAAGCAATTCTGCCACTCCCCCTTCCCCCAAAAAACCTTTCACCACAATTCCTGATTTTTGTTCTGGCATGACCTATTTTAAGAGGATGTTGGACAGTAAATCCCAATAGCACTTGGCCCAAAATAGTATGTGCTAGCTATGATCACAGTTCTTAGCTGCTTTGACTCAGCCATGAATAAAAAATAGATTAAGGTATGACAAAGCACAGAACAGTTGAGGTTGGAAAAGACTTCTGGCAATCATCTGCCCCAAACCCAGGGCTCAAATGGGGGCTCAACAAGAGGAGGTTGCCCGGAGCCCCATCCAGTCAGGCTTTGAGTATCTCTACATATGGAGCCTCCACAATCTCCCTGAGCAACTTGTTCCAGTTTTTTGATCACTCACACATTGAAAGTTTTTTCTTATGTTTAAATGGAATTTCCTATGTTTCAGCTTGTGCCCATGAACTCTCATCCTGCCACTGGGCACCATAGGGAAGCATCTGGCTCCCTCTTCTTTACTCCCTCCACCATTAAGTATTCATACAAATTGATAAGCAATCCCAGGTCTCTCAGTCTCTCCTCATATGTCAGATATACCAGCCCTTTAATCATCTTCGTGGTCCTTTGTTGCACTCCCTCCTATGTGTCCATCACTCTTTTGCACTGTGGAACCCCAGTGGAACTGGGCACAACACTCCAGATGTGTCCACAAAAGCTGAGAAAGGATCACCTGCTTTAACTTGTTGGCAATGTTCTTCTTAATACAGTCCAGAGGCCTTCTTTGCCACAAGGGTACATTTGAGACTCAAATTGTTGCCTACCAGAACTCCAGGTCCTTTAGCACAAAACATTTTTCCAGTGGGTTGGTCCCAGCCTTTACTGATGCATGAGGTTTTTCCTCCTCAGGAAAATGACCTGACATTTTTTCTTTGTTGAATTTTATGAGATTCCCATTGAGGTGCCTCCGGACAGCAGTATGACCATCTATCTATTAATCTTTCTTCCCAGCTTTATGTTGTCTTCAAAGTTGCTGAGGGTACACTTGGTCCCATCATCCAGGTCATTAATGAAGAAGTTAAACAGTTTTGGATCTCAGTACTGACCCTGGGATACTCTATTTGTGTGGCCTGCCGCTGATGATTTGCTGCTGACCACAACTTTAAAGCCCAGCATCTCAGCCAGCTACTAAGCCATGTCACTGATCACTTATCTAGCTCACACTTCATCAGTTTGCCAATGAGGACATTATGCAAAAGTGTCAAAAATCAAGATAAACAGCAGCTACTGCTCTCCCCATATCCAGCAAGCCAATTATCTCATCACAGAAAGCTAATGGGATGGTCAGGCATGATTTCTCCTTATGGATTCATGCTGACTACTCCCGGTCACGTTCTTGTCCTTCATATATTTGGAAATTATTCATAAGATTGTTTGCTCCATCACTTTCCTAGGAATTGAGATGAGGCTGTCCACCCTGTCCAGATAATTTTTCTTGTCCCTCTTGAAGATAAAAATGACAATTGCTTTCTTTCAGTCCTCAGAAACCTTCTCCCCGGGCTATAGTCTTTCAAAGCTAATCAAGAGTGGCTTCACAATGACATTAGACAGTTCCCTCAGCATTTGTGAGTGTATCCCATCATGTACAAGAGACTTACTTGTTTATTTGTACAGTTTAGCTAAATATTCCCTAACCCAATCCTCATCAATCAAGGGTGAGTCTTCCTTGCTCCATACTTTGCTGCTGATCTGAGAGACCTGGGATTTCTCAAGTTGAGTACTTCCAAGTAAAGATCACAGAGAAAACTGCTTGAGTATCTCATCCTTTTTCATGTCCTTTGCCAACAGGTTCCTGAGACCATTCGACAGTGGGTCTATTTTTTCCCTCTTCTTTCTTTTGCAGTTGATCTCCCTTTAGACACCCTTTTTGTTGTCCTTCATGTCCCTTAGGAGATTCAATGCCAGGTAAGTCTTGGTTTTCCTTATCCCATCCCCACATATTCAGATAGTGTTTCTATATTCCTTCCAGGTCACCTGACCATATTCCCACCTCTTATAAACTTTCTTTTTATGTTTGAGTTTAGTCAGAAGCTCTTTTTTCACTTACACAGGTAGGTGTAAGTACACTTGGTTTAATTTCCTGCTCATCAGGATGAACTTGAGCTTGGAAGATGTGATCCTTGACAATCATTTGGCTCTCATGGACCTCTCTTCTCTCCAGGGCCATGTATTGTGGAATTCTTTCAAGGAGATCCCTGATCAGGTCACAGTCTACTCTCCTGAAGTCCATGGTTGTGATCCTGGTTTTTGTATTGCTCCCTCTTCTCAGCATCCTGAACTCTACTATCCCATGGTCACTGCAGCCAAAGCTACCCTTGATTTTCACACCCCCAAACCATTCTTCCTTCTTTGTAAATGCCAGAGCAACTCCTGTCTTCAGCTCAACCATTATCTGTGTTAGGAAGCTGTCATCACTCCAGAAACCTCCTGGGTTTCTTGTGACCTGCTCTATTGCTCTTCCAGCAGACATCAAGGAGGTCATGAGCCTCCTCGAGTTGCCTAAAGAAGGTCTCCTCTACTCACACTTCTGATATATAACAGACATCCACCAAAGCATTGATCTGGTTTATTATCCACAAGCTCTCAATTAGCTCATGGACCATCGCCACGAAGAGGTAGTGTCAAGCAGATGCTATCATTGGAGAACTATTTCACAGCAACATCAGGCTCCTCTGCTGCAGTTTTTCCTTTCTATGATTTCCAGGGAACACTCAGAAATGCAAAGATATTCTGTTCAGGGAGCCCTCATGCCCATTTAAAGCGATACCACAGCTCAGGGTCAACTTAAAGCAGTTTCCCTGCATACCACATTTCCTTCCCAGTTTGCTGGTGTTGGTATTTCTTTTCCAGTCTTCAGTCTTGCTGCCTGGGACTTCACCACACTGACACATGGTAGACTTGGACCTCTATCTTCCTAGAAAGAATTTCTACAAAACCTTTTCAACTCAGTAATGTACAGAAACCCTTACATGGTCCTGGTTACCCTGGGGCTTTCAGCTCCCTAAAGAGCAATCCTTAGCCATGCAATTCACATGGCATTACATCTTCTCATGCCTGAGTCTAAATGTAAGGTAACTTACTCTATGACACTTGCAATTGCAACATTTTTTCATTCTGATGAACAAACTGGATTTTAACAGGTGACCAAATCTTTGTTCAGCTACATGTAACAACTATAATCTTACTTATCAAGCAGGCCTGCTTATTTCTGTAGTATTACTTTTGGTATGGAGCATTGTCTGTTTGATTCTGCATTCACATCTGCATCTATCAGTGCCACAGCATCTCACTATGCAATGAAGTGATCCTTGTTTCCACCTTCCTAACATACCGTGTAAGAGAACCAGGATGTAACATTTGACAAGAAGCAACAGGCATGTTTCTGTGCAATCGTCAATAATTTCAAAGAAAATTCCTGCCCAGCTGACACTAAAGCAGTGAGTGTGTGGAGTTCTAAACAGCATTGCCTGGCATGTTATCTATATGCACTCCTAAGTGGTTTTCCCAAAAGAGCTGACGGAGATGGAGCAGGAAAAGAGAGATTTAATGCCAAATTTCTTCACTTGATGCAAATATCAGCCCCCTTGAGTAATAATTTGACATTCCTTAGCAAAGACACACTCTGCCTTTGAAATATTTACTATTCCTTTACTTCTTATAACCTTAAGAAAATTTGGGAGGAATGTGAACTGTTTTGGTTTTCGTCTTCCTATGACGGCAGAGATTTATTTATAGACAGGAACTGCAGGACAGTTCTCACGTGGCTCCTGAAAATTAAAACAACATGTAGAGTTTTGTTATGTTTTGCTTTTATGCCTTTACCGCTACAATCTCTCCCTGCGCTCCCTAAACCCTTGTTATTGTAACCAGAGCCACATTTTGCATTGCTACAATTGCAGGGTTATGTAAATTCCAAAGGCTTTAAAGGAAAGGGCCTTCAGATTCTACACAGGGACATAGAGAAGTTGACACAAACAGTTAGGCCAACATCTAGAGAGAGACAAAGGCATTTATAAATTGTCAAGAGACAGGAAGCAAGTCTCAGCCTCAGCATCAACCTAAAGTTTTCTAAACCTTTAGAACCTACTGGTTTCATTTAAATTGATTGTCCTCTCATTTTCAGTGTTGTGATTTGCTAGGGCCAGGCAAATTTCTTTCAGTCACTTCTGAAAATCTTCATATGTCCTCTCACTTTCCAGCAGTGTGTACTGGTTTACCCAGGAGGGCCAACAACAGAGAGTTCTACATGTAAAAAAAATTTCAGACTTGAGGAACTGTATTTTTACAGTGATGATGAAAATGTGCATGTCGAAATGCATTACTTTACTGACAATGATTTTTATACTGAAAAGAAAGTAACAATAAAAGAGAAAAACCATACTCATGAAAATCATCAAGGTAATAAAAAGTATGCTCCTGACTCCTTGCAAGCAGTCTTTATGGCACTTAGGGATAGGAAGAAGTGCGATACATGTTGCACATCTGTGCACTTCTGAGTAACAAAACTGTAATGCTGACACTAGGTGTGCATTTCTGTGTGGTCATGGGCAAGCCAATTCATGTTTCTGACTCTGTACTCTCTAAAAGAAGATAATAATGCCTGACTCAAACTGCATAAGCTCATCTTAGTCTCCAGTGTTCAGACAACTCAGCTAAATGAGAAAAATGTTTAGTCCACTTCTCCAGCCTTGCTTCTATTTCAGTTCTAAATCACCATTAGGCAAATCATGCTTAAACCTCAGACAAAAAACTAGATTACATTATTCCTGAAGTATGTGGAGGTTTTGCTCAGCAGGGTGCACCTCAATCACCAGAGTGTGCTAATGAGAGCTCAGGGAAATTACTGGTTTTGTGAAAAGGTGCAGCCAGAACTCCCTAGCCAATTCAGCTGACACCATAAGAAAGAACGAGGCTCTGGTGCCACTCCAGTATGCTGCTTTCTATAGCTGTTGAGTTTTCTAGGAAACCTTAAACTTATTGCAGTGGATATATTAAACAACAACAACAACAAAAACAAACAAACAAACAAACAAAACCGAAAAAAAGCAGGGCTTGCTGCATTCTTCACCCATGTCTGGTACAGAGCCAATCATGGTAAGTGGGAAAGAAAATGAAGAAGCACTGGCTTATACTTTGCAACCAGGTAGATCAGTGCCAAGTCAACATAAGAGGAGCATTCCAAGCAATTCCTAAGCTGTGATATTTTAAAAACAATCACTGCAGTGTAAAAAGATGCCTTCAGTAGGGTACAATAATTCCTACTCCCCTGGTAGTTACCGTCACTGCACAGGTGGCAATACATATTATCATTATAAAAAGGTAGCTGTTTAAATCTTATTATGAAAGACAAGACTCATTTCTGAAGGTGCAGTTATACAAGATGCCTCCAGAGCTGAGAAGTTTCTGCCAGTTTGTCATGTGTGTTTATTTACTTGGAGCCAGAAACTGCCCTTTGGAGCTCTGATCCTCACCATCCCTGTGACACTGGTCAAGTGACAATGCCTTTGCACCCACAACTCTTTTTGAAGTCAACTGGTGATGTGGATGCTCACCAATTCTGGAAAAAAAAAAAGCCCTACAGGCAAAAGCCAAAATCTATTTGAGCAGAGGTGTTTTGCTTCACATCATAAATTATATAAACTTTCAACACAAAAACTGAAGCATCAACAGATAAGAAATATTTTTGTAAATGTGATCTTGTAATTGTAGCAGTATAACACAACTCCCAGACACAGAACTGGGGAGTCCAAGAGACCACCTATATTAACATTTTTTTGAAAGAGGACAGCATCTGTGTTGAGTCAGAAACAAGCATCCATAAGACATAGAGAAACTAAAAATCAAAGCCATATTAGACTGTGTCCCATTAATTATAAGTATCTAAGAATATGCATATTACTGAACAAGATAAAGTACTGACCCAAACTGTTACTTTATTTCATAAGTTATGTTTTCTGATAGTCCAAACTCTTGTATTCTTTCTTCAAAGATTACTAGTTTAGTGTTCAAAAACACTGTGGAACACAGACAAGAAACTCTGATATCTTATAATATCAAATTCCTCAGATTTTGGTCTTAAACCTGAATCAAAATTGACACGCACCTCTAAATGATCAGCACTGCTTTGTATAGCCTTTCGTATCTTATCCAAGTATTAAGCAAGATGGAGTTTGCTTAACTTTTGGGACCTGTGAAGTCTGCAGCCTGTAATTAATTATTGGCTAAACCAGCAGCAAAGCTCCTACCTACAACTCATTAGCTTCCTTGAGTTGACAAAGCCCTTCCAATAGATACTGCTTGGCTCAGCACAATTAGCAAAGCAAGCAGGACAAGGGGCCGTTTAGTCACCGCTGACATATTTTACAGCAGAGAACTTCCAATAGCTGACACAGATCAAGCAAGGCAAAAAAAAATAATCAGAAAATACTAATAAATATAACCACACAGACTTTTGACACATCAGACAAACCAAATAAAGTAGAAATCTAAAAAAATTCTCCTATTGATTCTAAATGACAGTAGGAAAACAAAAGGCCTGTGTTGGCCCAGTGGTTCAATGTGGTCAGGTATAATCAGGCCATATTAGATACTTGGGACTATGATTATGACACTCCTCTCCCAGTTAAAGAAAGGAGGACAAAAGAAATGAATGGATGTAAACATATGTATAGAAGGTACTTAGTAAAAAAACTGTGAACCAAACCAAACTGAGAAAACACCTCCCATAAGCAGGAGTAGAATAGAAGAGAAACAGAATTAGAATAGTTCAGTTGGAAGGCACCCACAATAATCAGCTAGTCCAACTGCCTGATTGCTTTAATGCTCTCTAATGACACAACACAGGTGAGCTGCAAAAGGCAGACTTGTGTTGTCCTCTCTCCCTGCTGCAATCAGCTACACCCAAAAATATCTGCAGGGAAAATGACATCTGACACAGCCATGGTAAAAATGACCCAAACTAAGAAGTGGCAACTCTGAGGCTGTGGGAAAGTCTGCAAACAAATCACTGGGTGTGTCAGATACACAGACGCTAATATAATGCAGTGATTACTATGTCTCTGCTCAGTGAATATGTAAAAGTGAGCTTGGTGTTTCAAGAGCCATGCACAATGACCGATGAACAAACTCCAGCCTGAGTGCATTTGCCTGGGAGCAGTACAACATTTGCTGTGACTCTGAAGCTTCGTGGGACGCTCAGATATAACTGAAGCCCAGAGATGATAAACAAACCCAGCATGGCATCTTATTCTACATGGAGACTTTTTAGACTGGTTCTAAGTATCACAGAACTGGGAAAACTGCTTCTACAACACCCGTGAGTGAATTTCTCTGTGAGCTTCACTGAGGTTACAGGGCTCATTATTCCCCACCCTGTTAGTGTGACAAGATGCAGTGCATACAATCCACATTAAATAGCAGAATCCAGCCCTAGAAATAAGCCTCCAAAATTCTGGTGAGAAGCTTTAAAATTCCAAAGGCAACAAATATAGGAACCTGGAGAGCTCACGAATTTAGAGTCACAGAGATGGAACAGGAGACCTAGAAAATAAAGCTTAAACATCCATGCAGCCTGGGCCACTCCTTTACAAGCAAGCAAACAGATAGATAGGTAGATAGATAGACAGATAGATAGATAGATAGATAGATAGATAGATAGATAACACACTGGAAAGCACAAACCCCAAGTTAATGTCAGCCAGCAGAAGCAAGCTCAAGATTAACAATAGAATAATTCCTAATGGAAGTCAGAGAGTTTTTCCCATTTCCCTGGAGGCGTTGCCCCCCAGTCTGGCACCAAACTGCCCGGCTCCCTCTAGCTTCTTTGTGAATTGTTTATTCCTGAAGGAGCTAAAGAATCCCAAGAGACCATGACCAATGAGGGCTCAAAGAAAAAATGACAGTTGCTTATCTCTCCCCTTCACTGTGTAACCACTTAGCATTAAGTACCCAGAATTGAACACAGCCTTCCTACCGTTGTTTCATCATAGCTCAGAGATATGTTTCCTCAGCAGGCTGTTTGGATCAAAGACTTAAGGCAACATCTCTGAAAGAAAAGGCAAAACACAGAGAGGACTTTTTGCCATGTGCTTCCATTTTAATTTGCTGCACTCCAACATGTCACCAGAGCCTGTAGGGTGGTCAATTGGATTCTGGGTCATGTGCATTCATGGCACTATAAGACTACAAGGTCATCATGTCCTGTTTCCTACAATCACAAACAACTGTGTAATAGACATATAGTCCAGCAGACTCCACAGCACATTTATTCCAATACTGTCACATATTAACATGAACCTTTTCATGTGACCAGTGGGAAACAATTAGATAAGTTTTCCAGTCTGAAGTGAGCCAGCCATTTTCATTCTTAGTTTAAAGCAGGTGGCAGTGACAAATCAGGCATTGCATTGTACAAAGGTATAATATCATTTCCCTGGCCTCTGATTCTAGAAATCATGATTTAGTCCACTCTGTGGATAAAAACACATAAAGCTACAGATATTTTTTATATATGTCAAAGTGAGAAAAAATATTGACATGTATGTAATCTGAATTGTATGTTGATCTATTTTGCAGAAATCAAGGCCAGTAATTGAAAAACACACACTCAAACTAATGAAGTGGCATTCTTATGCTGTTTCTTAATAAAACTACAGTGACACCATATGAAAATGTTAATATATTATGATAGGTCAACTCTAGCTTGTATTTACAGCTAGTATTTTCTTAGATAAGGCTCCCATTTCACAGTAGCTTAGCTACGCTAACAGACATGTAAATGAGAAAGAGTATGGGCCCCTGGAGATGTCCCAATAGATGTGAACATACTAAACATCACCACTGAAAATAAGCAGGGGATGAGGCAGTGAGGAGTTGCTTGCTAAATTTTGCCTCTGATTAAATATAAAATGTGTCATGAAGGGCATAGCAGGACATTTATAGCTTAACACATCTCCCCCAGCAAGTACATGAAGCTATTCTAGATAAGCCCAGACACAGCTGGAAAACAATTCATGGGTCCCCCAAGGAAAATTTCACCTAGTCAGAAAACGCATCTGTTTTTCTCCCTATAACTTTGTAATGGTGAGTGCCAAAGACTTCATAACATTCACACAGACTGCCTGAATCCTGCTGATGATGAAAGGCTAAGGTCAAGCTTTGTACTTCTGTCATTGGCAACACATTTCAGGACCTCTATAACAGAGTCAGAGAGATTCACTCATTGGGATGCCTGACCTACAGGGCAGTAAAAGTATGAAACAAGCAATGAGGGCAAGTTCATATCTCAGTAGGGCACAGTTGGAAGACAGTTCATACTGGCAGGGCCCTCGCATGGTTATTACTCTATCGCTGCATAACAGTGCAGGAGGATGCTGACAGATCAGAGCACAGGCGAGAACAAAACCAACCGTCTCTCTGTGCACTCAGTTAGAAACAGTTTAATTGGTTCCCGCTGTATACACGGCTGCAAAAGTAGCAAAGGACTGAAGTTCCCTCATGTTTGGTCAAGATCTTGCTTTCTTTCATCTGTTGTGCAGATGCTGATGGGGGTCGCCTGCCTGGAAGGGGTCAGGATTCTGCCAAAGGGATTTAAGCAAGGTACTCACAGTCCAGGCATCCCAGCCTAATGGTCAGTGAGTCAGTGAGAAAACCAAGACTGTCTGCACTAGTGGATGGCTCCATTCCTGATAACGTTTGCAAGGAAGAATGATATCCTGGCAAACCCTCTCCACAGATGTGTGCTGTTTTATCTAACAAATAAACCCATTCGGACTAGCAGGGTAGTTCTCTTACAATCAGTATCAGCAGTACCTGATTTCCATATTCTCAGTACAGGCAAAAACCTAAATGAAGGGTGGAGAGTAGGAGCAAGAAGAATTGGGACTTGTAACTATAGGCTCTGGGAAGCAAAAACACAGGTATGGGAGAGGAAGTAAGAAAGGGGAGAAGTATCCACTCTGTAGTAGGGTGATACACTTGCATTCTGGGAGAAATACGATTTTGGTGAATATATGGCTTGTCTACCAGGCAGGAGGCTAAGTGCAACATAATGATAAAGATGTTGTCACATATTTTAGCTTAATGGCTATGGCTTTGCAACACTAATACTTGAGAGGACATAAAGTTACCTGAAAAAAAATGGGTCTCTAACCTATCTGCAGTGTGAGTACTTCCATGATAGTACAGACTCTGATAACTTTGCATTTGAGAAAGCTGTGCCTTGGTTTCCCAAAATGCTAAATCCATTAGTATTGGTAAAGTGCTTGGAATTTTCCAAAGGAAAGCTCTGAATGCAAAGAATAAATTGCTAACTCTATGTACCACACATACGTGACTTATCCTCACATGTTTATATAGTATATGACTGCAGACAATAAAATATACTCATCATTTAACTCCTACTGGATGAATAGGAACAGTCCATTGACATTGACCCAGCTCTATCAGAAACAATCCGCCTAATGGTCATAAAATAGCCACAGCATTTAGGGTTTGATGTTAAACCAGTGGAAAGTACAGAATTTGCTGTATTGTAGGCTGATGATTTATTGATTACATGTTTTTAGAGGGACTGGACTGTTGTAACATACTTGGGGGAAAAAATAGCTTCATGTTAGAGGGAAATCACATTACACCTCTAGAAGAGTCCAGGAAACTTCTACGCACAGATCAGCAGAAGCAAAGATGCTTATACAGCTCCACAGTTGTTTCATTCCTTCTTGAAAAGGTTGTTCACTTCAACTTGACAAGGAAAGGAGTAGAATTGGCAGGCTGATGCAGAACAACATGGAATTCCCACGTATTTCTGTCACAGCCTTCTGAAGGTTTGAAAGAAAACAGATGGCAGTCAGTACTGGACCGAGAGCGTGCAAAGAGATTAATGATTTTTCAAGACCAGCATGAAACATTTTAAAATAGCCTGATTTTTTTATTTTTAAAGCACAGAGCTTTCCTGGAAAATGGAAGAACCAAAATATTTGTTAGTTATGAAAATATCAGCAATAATAATACTATTGATGAATAAGCCTTTTACAAATGTTTAGATTTAGAGAAACATTTAAATGCAAAAGAAAATACAAAATATTTCCAAAAAATAACTGGAGGGGGCTAGCAAGTTAAATCTTTTCCACAAAAAAATTGTCACTGCTTGTAATCCACTTTTCAACCACTGGACAAGGAGAGATGCTGATCCCTTTTTTCAGTATCCAAAAGACAGAGACAACACTAAAAATAAAGGTGTAGTTTCTTCACATGTATTCTTGATACTTAACTCCAAAATGTGAAAAAGTTTCCAGAGGTTTGTGATGCAACTGGTCAGGTTCTTCAGCCCACATTTTACATATATGACTGTTTCTACCCTGCAGAATAGCTGAAACATTGAAGGATCTTCACAGTGTTTTTTTTCTCAAAGACCACAGGAATATAAAAGTGATTAAAAAGAGTCAGAAGTCCATCTAAACCAGTACCCTGCCTCCAAGTAATGGTCAGCTGCAGATGGTTAGAGAAAGGATATAAAAATACCATATATAGTCTAATCCTACCCCTTCCCAATCTTTTTAGTTGTTTAGGACTTGGAGATGGGAGTACAGCCAGATTATCATGTTTAATAGCTACCAGTGGACCTGTCCTCCAAGATTTTTCATTTCTTCCCACAGCTTTGTCTTAGGAGAAGAGAATATTGACATGTGATATGAAACCCCTGAAATGTATTCTTGCATGACTTCTTCACAATAAATCCAACCTGGATTGTGCTTCTTGGCAGAAATGTTCCTTCTCCTTTGTGTTTGTCTATTTGTATATTTAGTTTATGAAAATGTCCAGGGAACACATCTTCAGGTCAGATCTTAAGAAGTTAAATTGGCTCTGACCACATCATTTAAAGATGAACAGGGGACTGTGAAAGTTTCCATCTCTTAAGACTTCAGAGCTCAGTAATTCAATTCTTTAAACAGTTAAAAACATTGCCCCTCCAAGTAGCAAACAAAATGCAAAGCCCCCCAAATCAGGCCCGTTCACTGCCTTGAATAATAAAAGCTATATCAGTAAAAATGAGTCCTTGTTTATGCCTCCTTTAAAAAAGAAATATACCAAGGAGACAGAATAGAGTTCTTGGGTCTCACAAATCAGCTTTGTCCACAATTCAAAGAAGAGCTGGGCTGGCACATAGATTGCCTAGATTTAAGTCACCTTGGGACAAAGTGAAGAGAAAAATACTCTTCAGCAAAAGCAAATATGAACTTAAAAGCTGCCGAGCAGAAATACCAACTTCAGTGATTATCACTGGGAAGTCAGCAAGCGCTTGTTATTCAGGGAATAAGCCTATTTCTTTCTTGCTGACAAAGTTTTTCTCAGTTACTCAAGGTTACCTCTAATTCCATTTTCACGCAGTCTAAACACATCCTTCTGATTTCCTGGTCCCACTCCTTGAATTCCAGTAAGACTTCTGATCTCCTCCCTTTCTACCTTCTTTCTACCTTAGGTCTTTAATTTCTAACTCCAGAGAAACCTTATAACTGGTATAAGCCTGCCATACTCTCAGAATAACTTTTTTACTAAATCCAAAACCCCCAAGCTTTTCCTGGTCAGATTTGTTACTCCACGTTGTCCCAAGTCTAGAAAATTACTATTAGAAGACATTAGCTGACACCATAGAGATCACCAGAGAGACCAAAATCTCAAGTGTTGAAATACCATGTGGAAAACTGAAAACATAAATCTAATATGGAGCACGAACTTTGGGCAGCAAACAAAGCAGATGCAAAGCCTCAGGGAGGGAAAAGCCTGTTTAAGCATTATCAAGTACACATTTAACACACAGCACTAAGACAGCTTGAGGCCATACTACCAGTAGCACTGCTCAGGTTGTGATGTGTTCATGGGCATGTGGCTACGTAGTTCTCAGCAAATCAAAGCTGGGTACATTCTGGACATGTCAAGAAAAACAGAACATGAGTACAGGACTGACATACCAGAGGTCATGGGAGCTTCCAGCAACATGGGACACATTCCTCTGTGACTTCTACTGCTGTAAAACAGCAGTAGCTCTACTGACCTTCAGAGAGCTACACTGCTGTAAAAAGTATGTGAGAAGAATCAAATGCATTGTGTAGATTTGCTCAAGTCCCTCGGCCAGCATTTCAAAAACAGCTTATAATTTTGGCTGTCTCAACTTTTGAGTGTCTTGGTGTCTTGAAAGACACTAAAAATAAAGAGCCAAAATTACAGGTTACTTTGCACAATTTGGGCCTCAGTTTCTCTGGACCAAATTCTGATGTTACTTCAACTTACTTATAATTGAAGCATGAAATAAGTTTCTTGAACAATACAGAGGTACAGAAAACTTTGACTAGTACAGATGAGAGAAGACTTGCACTCTCTGTGTCTCACTCAGGTCACTTATTTTCAGTATGAAGACACTGGGTTAAATCCTCAGCTGGGACATATTTGTGATAGCTACACTGGAGCCTCCATACCTATATTCAGTGGCTGAGAATCCAACCCAATAAATCCCATTTAACTACTTTACATAGCATCATGAAATTTAATACCTACACAGAGCTTGGAAGATAACAAATCCTCTGCCTGATAATGACTCAGAGTTGTGACAAACAGAAGTAACTTCACTGTTAGGTGGAATTGCAGAAATACGAGAAATTAATCAGATCAACTGCATGTTAACATGTATATACTGAAAACTAGCAGTTTTCTGCACATGCCTCAGTTTAAAAGAGTGTGATATTAGGGAGAACAACTGGTAAACGGAAAAGCCACACAAGACACCACTGTCAATAACCAACAAAACAAAAAGCATGGGAAAATACATGTAAACTCTTTCATCCAATGAAAATCAGAGCGGTCAGCTTTCTTTTAATTTAGGAACATGCTGTGCTTGCCTGGGGGCTGCAGGGGCAGGGAAGGGAAAGAGGGTCAGTTCTCCATAGGACTGACCCAGGTTTGAAAATTCACAGCAATTAAAGTGCTGAAAGCCAAACCTCCCACACATCCTTCCCCTAAGTGTCAGGAAATAGTGTCCCCTGATTGCTCAATCTCTAAGTCAGATGGCTGGCCTGGAGGGACTAGATGGGTTTCTGGGATTCCATTGGACCCTGGGGGAATTTTATGTCAACTAAAGCAGATGGAGCAAAACCAAGCTATGTGGGAGATGCCTTCAAGATGCTGTTCAACTCTTGCTGAGCTTCCCTGCCAATGAAGTACAGTCACTGCACACCATGTCTGGATGGACTTTGCAAGAAAACTTTCTGTGACTGATTTCAAGATGAACAGAATTACATATATGGAGCACAACTAAAATAAACAGCAGTGATAGCAGCAAAGTTATACAGTGTTGTAAAGCCACTAGGATATCCAGGGAATTTGCTTACTCAGCTTTGTGAAACCATGAGACTACACTTCATAACACATAATATAGACTTTTAAAACCTCAGGGTTGCACTGTGACTGTCATAAGCTCCAACAGTGAAAAGCTGTCTGCCTTGTCCATATTGTGTTTGTTTCTCTTGCTTCCAGGGTCAGTGTCCACCAGTAGTAGAACTAGCAATTTCCCAACTGGTATAACCTCGTCCAAACTCTGATGAGAGGTCCTGAGAGAAAACCCATGCATTCTCATTAGAACTAAATTTATCTCCTGCCAGATCAATATCTCCTTCCCCATTTCTCCTCCCATCCTTCTACTCAGTGTGCAACTTTTCTATTGAAACACAACAGCCTACAAGGAATTTCCAGACTTGCAAACCCCTGTAGGTACTGTTGCTTACAAGTGGGATGCTAAGCTGGAGGACAGAGAGAAGACTAATGAGACAGAAGAGAAGCAATCAGATTAGAATATCCCAAATATGAAATTATCTCCTCCTTAGCTCCTTTTCTCACCTTCTCAGCTTTCAGCAGTTCTCTATATATTCATTCTGTATTGCCCAATGCACTTCAGACAGACTAACTGCTGAACCAGATAAAAAGTGCCTGTGGGTTCCAGACACTTGACTTGGCTGTGACAGCTCTCAGGTTTTTATTGGGGCATATAGGTTTCTAACAAGTTACTACATCCCTTAAAGTTTTCTTTAGTTTTACATTTCCAGTCCATATTGTTAAGAAAATAAAGCAGCTTCTTGAAAAGGAGATGCTAGGCTATTGGAAACAAAACCTGACAAGAAATAAATTGGGGAGAGGAAAAGAATTCTAATATGTCACTGTAAAGCAGCTCAGATCCCATACAATTTCTTCCAAGTCTGGAGACTTCACTTCCAAATTATATCTCTGCAGGATGTGCCTTTGAGACTGCATTACACCATGCAGTCAGTATAGTTGTTTTTCCTCCTGCTCATGCTTGGCATGGCATGGCATGGCATCTTTTAGTGGGGACTAGACCTTGAACATCTGCCTCCATTACATTAGCCAGCTCAGTCGTTACATCACCCTGTAGTTACTTTCAGCACAGCTAACTAAACTTGCTCAATTTAATTTTCCAATGGAGATCCCTGTAAAACTCCTTCCTCCCAGTCCGCGCTTTTCCTCCTTTACTTCCTTCTCCCTGCCCCAACAACCCAACAACCACTCTGCCACCCTCAAAAGGAAAAGTATTCACAGACTTACTCCATTACCAGAACAGCTCAGTGCAGGGAACCTTGACTTGCAGCCTTTCTTGTGACGGCTTGTTGGCTGGAGCCAATTGCTAACAGCATGGTGCATTGTACTATGCAATTCACATGGCTCCTGCTCCTCAGCCCAGCTTTGTGTTTATGCTCAAGGGCATCAACCCTCCTTCCAGCAACTGCACAGGCCAACAACGCTCCTGCTGGCAAAGAGCTTTCTACAGTTACAAGTGCTTGCTAAGTATGTCAGCTTCACACAGGAGGCATCAAACTGTTCCACACACTTGGGGAAGCAAGCTGTTTCTGTCTCATTACAGAGGATGCCAATGAAGATGACAGCTGTGGAGGCAGCTGTCCGCAGAACTGCTCCCATCTCTGCTTGAGGAATGAAGGCGGCACATCCAGGTGTGAGGTGGGGGAGGTAAGGTTAATTAAATGAATGCAGCACAGAATTTTAATTGGAAATAAATACAGCTGTATGCCCCACTGAAAACAACACCTACATAAGAGTAGGTTTGGGAATCTCTGGACTGCTGAAGTTTAAAAAAAAATTACTAAGAATTTTACTTGAGACTTGGACTATGTGTCTGTATCAGTACCTCTGCAAGTTTTACAGAGGGAGATTCTCCTTGTAGTAGCTGACTTATTCATGTATTACCTTTTTACAGCTAGGTCTTGGATGTGAGAGACACCTCTCCTCTGTGGAAGCAGTGGGTTCATTGGAAAGCCCTTAGTATAGAGTGAGTACAGGCTTGAGGTGCCAAATTTGTCAGATTTAGTTGAGTGAATCCTCATACCTGTGTTAGGATGTGTTATTATCAGTAGCCTGGCACACAGAGGACTTCATTGTCAGGGGCCAGGAAATTGCTCATCATCCTCAAAAGAAAAGATGAACTGCTTGCAGCACAGTATGGCAGGGTACTAAAGAGTTAAAAAAGAAATCCCACACTGTGGAGTTGCCTAAGGAAGTTGGGTTTTGACTAAGGCTTATTTGGGATTTTGCTTTCCTACTACCAGAACATGAACTAGTTGAATTTCAGTTAATTTCATAGTCTTCCAAAGATATGACCTTCCCCTCCTCTCTCTCCTTAGATCTTTCTCATCCCGTCACCTCCATCCATAGACAGAAGAGTGCAAATGCCTGCACTGTCAGCCCCTGCATACCTTTGGGAGATGGAATCAAGCTAAACCTGAATTCTGTATGTTGCCAAGCTGGCTTCAGGATATTTCAGAGAAGGGAAAAAAAAAAGAAAATAAAAAAAAGCCATACTTGCAGGGATTTGTTCTTGCAAACAAGCAAAAACTTGAAAAGATTTTCTGCAGCAGCTGCACTTACACTGTAGTACCCGTGTCTCTGCGTGGATCCTCTCTGTTCTGCAGTCCCGTAATCCACATAGAAATGCCTGTGCTGCTCCTCTCTCTGGCACTGCTGCTGTAGTGAGACTGGAACTGCTGCTGTTTTCACTTTCAGACCATCCTCTCTCTCCAAATCCTCTGACGTCAGACAGCCTGTAAGAGATATTTATGGAATGAACAATCTAAAAGTTTCTCTAGGTAGAGTTCAGACTGCAGTTTGGGGGGATCTGTAATTTTTACACTCTTGGATAGAAAACCCCTCCCAGGGGGGTCAGGGAGGAAACAGTTGGGAACTACAGATGTGGTTGTATAAGTCTCTTGCAAAAGACAATCCCTGTACTTTTCTGTGCATGACATATTATATCCACACCCAGGATGTAACTATCTGTCATGTAAGTCCCCATTTGGAAAGTGGTTTTCCAGTCTCTCAGCTGTGCCTAAAGAGGGTTTGAATCAAGCCTGACATAGAGGTCTCTTACAGACACACTCCTAGCCCACAGCCCCCTGCTGTGTCCAGACTTTGACTGGATTTAACTAAAACAGGAGTGAAACAGCATCTTGTCCACATCCTGTTTCATTTTGCACTAACCCCTTCCAGCTGGAATGTTTTCCCAGGCATGTGGGCCATCTTCCCTCCTAATTTCAAAATACCTTCTAGAAGTGTCTCACCTCAGATGAATAACAGCTCAGAAAATTAACTTGATCTTTGATCTCTATTATGCGCTGCCTATTTGCATCTCTCTTTCTATAGTTTATTTGCTACGGTACAGTATGACACCTTTCACTTGCTGTGAAAGCTACTTAAGTGTTATGTAGAAGAGATGCTAAAGCAAAAATTGAAACAGTATTAGCATTAACATTAATCAGTACTTGAAGAGTAAAATGCTCTCATGGTATAATCTTGCTGAGGCAAGTGATGATAAATTTAGACTGATAAGGCTTCTTTCTTTTGTATTTAGAAGCTGAGCTTGGCTGTAAGCCTGTAAGTATCAGTAGTCCCATCTAAGAGATGAGGAAACTGAGGTCTGAAGGTGAAGTGATATATGGTGAAAGTCCTTGAATGAGCCTTGTGTGATTACAGGCACACCTTTTTAAGAAGTTTAAAATTATTCAACATTTTCTGGAGGAGTGCACAAATGTGCTGCTATTATAAGCAACTGTGGTTTTGCTTTTTTTTTTTATACCCCATCATTTCCATTTGTAAGCAGTTATAAGAAGTATATGTCTTGGTACCACTTTTGGAGATGCAATTGCTATTTCAAAACGTGCCAGGGTTCTTTTCTGTGCAACATACTAGCAGCAAAAATTTACCATCTGGGGCTGTGTGGATTATATATTTTCATATACATATGCTTTCTCTTTTCTGCTCTACCATCATCACCTTTGGGCATCAGTAAGGGCTTTGAAATCAAAAAAATCGTCTGATCAACTTCAAAAGGTTTAAAATCTAATTTGCTCTAACTTTCTAATGGCAGCTAGCCCCATACATTGTCATATCATCGCTATCACCAAAAGCCTTGAGATACATTCCAGAAGAAAATGGCATCTCTTTGAAGAGATTTCCACATTTATATTTAAAAAGATGGGTCTAACCACCTGGCAGATGGAGGAACAAGAAAATTATCGCAGTTCCAAAGCAGCATTCAGTCAAGTAAAGGAAGCAAAATGTTTTCATATATAATGAAAAATAATAAAAAGAACCCAGTTTTGACAGTACAGTCCAAGCACTGAAGAAGTGGTGGTGGTGGTGTTCCCTCTGGCTACCAGTAGCCACTTGTCTACTTAAGATCAACAAGGATCATTCAGAACATGAGTCCCCACTCTGCTATGCTGCATACTGATCTTATTAAAGATCAGCCCTGGAATTACATTGCTACCTGTTGGCAGTTTGTCCTATAGATATCCACAGGCAACTCTGAAGGGCAGAGAGATTCAGTGCTTCTCTGTAGGATACCAGAACTGTTCCTTATGGGTAGTTCCACATCCCACCAGCTTTCATTGACTCAGCTCCTTTAAAGCACAGTAAAGGCTCCCGGTGTTTGCTAAATATGAGATAGCTATCCATGAGTCCTACTTCCTCTGTTTAGTTTATAGGATTATATTACATCTTCTTCCTAGTGAGTGAAAAAGGAGGAACATGGAAATCCTGACTTTCACAGAGAAGTAAAGCATGAATAACCACAGCCCGTCTTACAGTGTGACCCAAGCACAAATGTGATTTCTTTATTTCAAAAGACTTCGCAGCAAGATTGAAATGCCAAGAGACTGAAATGCTCTTTTTATTCACACGTGATATGAACACTGACAGTAAAATTTGCTACTAACCTGTGTCCCATAGCTCATTTTATTTCTGTCCTGGACAGATATGCCCCTTAGTATGTAGTTGTCAGGGTAGAAATATCCATGCTACAACATTCCAGCTACTGCAGACTCAGACAGTATCTCTGTGAACCTGTTGCATTTCTGTAGGGAAATGAAAGGTAGAATAGCCAGTTGTGTGGTTGTATATTCATAACCTTTGCACTGAATCCCATAGGAGTCACTTCCACAGGATGCCACAGGAGTCCTTTCTGGAACACAGCACCATGATATGAAGAGCACGAACATACCATCTGTGGGCAATCTGTACTCCTGTTTCCTATACAGGAGAACCCTCTCTATTAGACTGGGAGTGTGCATGCAAGAGCAAAATTTTAAACAGAATTTATTTAAATCAGTACTTTTCCCAAAAGATACTAGTGGCAGGCACTTCTGGAGGGTGAGAATCAACCTTGGGCACAGGACCAACACAAGCATAGGCATTACTCAGCCCTAAAACACAGAGGAAAAACAGAGAATCAAGTGAGACCCTATGCATCCCTTGCAAATGACTGACAAAACAAGACAGTATGTGTTCCTCAGATCCCAGCCAGTCTCAATACATGTTCACATGAGCAACTATAGCAGTCCAGTTATCAATCCCTTAGTGCTACATAACAAAATAATAAACCAAAGGAAATGAAACCATATTAAAATACTATTCTTGCTGCCATAGTGGAACAGACCATTCAGCTCGCTAGTCTAGTACACTGCCTCAAGCAGTGGTTAGATACCTGATGATTCAGAGCATGAAGAATGGAAAACACACTACATCCAGCCAGTTGTGGGCTGGAATATTACATAAGAACCAGAGGGAAAAGAGGGAAGGAAAATTCTTTCTTGAACCCCATACTTGATCAGTTTACACCCTGAAGCATGAGGTTATTTCAGATGCTGATTTTTTTTTCCCATTGCTCTGGTATTGCTATGTGTGTTATTTCTGCATATATTTCAGTTTGGGAACCTGCCAGGGTTTTTTCCAATCTACTGAAGTCAGGAAAAGCAAAGTTATGGCATATCTTCAAAGAATAGCACACACCAAAGCATGCAGAGAGCATCTGTGTGCATCTTTGTCCTCAGATGCACACAGCCTTGGCCCTAGTTTTTAAATCCACCCAGTGATTTTCCTTTCATTTTGCATGATGGAATTCTATTCTCTATGTACTCTTGGCCCCTGGATTTAAATCTCCATTGCACTGACCAGAGTGAAACCACTTACAGGTCTCATAGATGTACAGGTCTCTCATTTCCATGGCCTGAAGCAGCACACGGCTTGCCAGGTGCTAGTAAACTGTTCAAGTGATAGGAAGGGAAGCTGGTGATTTGTTGTAGAAAAACATGTGCCAGGAAGAAGGATTGTTCTAAGACACTGCCAAAGCTGTCTTTGTCCCATGCAGGAGATCACACTCTAATCAGGAAAAGAGGAAGAAAGCACTTTCTGGAGCTGTACCACAGTGTACCAAGATGTCTCTTTAGCTACACAGGATCATGCAGATTACAGTAAGTGTATGAGTAGCATAATCAATGCATAACACTAGATAAATCTGTATTTATGGCTAGGCAATGAAGTGACTGCATTTTAGACTCAGTTTCTTCCAGTATCAAAGCCAACACAAAGTAAGAATCAGGGGAAAATAAAGCTCACACAACAGAAGGGAAGTTTCAAATTAAAAGTAGCACAGTATTAAGTAGAGTAAGACTTACAAAGCCATCAACTCTGCAGTACACCATGACTGAATTCAGAGCCTGAGAGACAGATTGGACTTCTCAAACTAAATTAGCAACTTAGACAGACAGTATTCATACATGAGAGTAGACAGAAGGCAACATGGGCTGAGAACACACTGCCTCCACTGCTGGCAGAAGAGGAGGTAGGAAAGAGTGAGCTCTGTCCCACACAGGGAGTTGTGGCTAGGCTCTGACTCCTTTGCAGCAGTCAACTAGACCAAAGAGAATTGGGTAGGCAAGACTATTTGGACAGTTGTAAACTAAATTGTTCTGCAGATATATAATGTCAGAATTAAACAACATTTTATAATATATCACAAGCTATTCCCAGCGCTAACTTAGGTTAATTTCGTTTTCCACCAAAAACTATATGGTGAATTCAGGTTAACCAGGGTCCTTTGAGAGCTTTGTGAGACAACAGTTTCTTGGCTTCTTTCACATACATACTGTATTGACAACAGTTAAAGCAGAGATGCTTCAAAGAAGCCAAAGAAAAATGTATGCACACAGTAGACAATGATGCAGACAGAAATGCCAGCAACGATATACCACATTAGCAACAATCATCATGTGTTAAAATACATCAGGGGAACCTGAGCTGGAAGGAGAGTTAAATTCTGCGGACTGTATCAAATTTAAATGTCTTGACTGGTATTTTTTTTTTCTTTTCTTTCCTAGACATTCTTTTTTCTTGCAAAGGATTTATTTTTAAAAGACTCCAGGAAGCCAAGAGAGCCTATTAGACTGGCAATTATCCTGAGTCACTTCCTACAATGGTTTAAAACAACCTCTCAGAAAATCTCTTTTGTGGGCATGAATGCAAAAGTATATCAGTGGCCCACAGATAAACCTGAAAGAGTAATAACCTACAGCTAACTACATTACATTTTAATAACACTGAAAGAATATCAAGCTTGGAAAATCAAATTTTGGAAGATGACAGATAGCAAACATATTATGATACGGAAATGTTTAGACGCTACCCATGTAAAACAGCTGTGGCAGAACATGGGATGTGACCCAGCTACCTGCATTTCAGTTCAAGACATTTAGCTCAAGACAACTCTCTCCTTGCAGCTCTTGCCACAGCTGATGTGAACACGATGCGTGCGATGAATCAAGTATCTATAAAATGTAAGCACACGATCAGAGCTAGTGCTGCAATTTTGGTGCTTCTACACTTTTAGGTGCTTTGGTTTATCAATGCTTATGCTCTTTAATGTTGTTCTTTCTGTATTATTTGCTAATTAAAGAAAAAAAAACAAACAACTCAACAACAGTTCCAAAACTTTTGCCCATGTAATCCTACTGAACTTTTGAGATATCAACATAATCTCTGAAGTTTCCTGAATACTGGAGTTTTACTCAACTACTGTCATGTCATTACACTGCTCTCCTCTAGTGAAGCTGGCATTTCAAGAAGTAATGCAGCTTAACCATGACATATACAAGTGTTATTTCAGGCAGGAAACATAAGAAAGTTCTTGAGCTCTGCTTCTGAAGCATGACACAGTATTATGGACTTAGGCAGAAACACTTGGCATAGGTATTCTTGAAAGATATACAAACTGAAGAGACTGCTATGCTTGAGCCACAAGTTTTATTACCAGGTTGGCCAAAAGTGACCCTGTGTGCTACCTCATCTGCAGAAGAAGAAATTAAGACAGTCTGCCTACAGCATAAGAATGCAGGATCTTGACTCATAACACCATTTCCTAATCTTTTGTAATATAAGAAATTAATTAGGCAAAGAGAACAAAATTAAACCGCAATATTTAGGTATTCTTTCTCCTTTGTCATTATTAAATACCTCAATTAAGAAATAATTTTCATGTAACACATCATTGATGAAAATTAGCAGTGAACCAGTTCAGATAAAATTTGTTAACCAGTTTGACAAGAAAAGGCTATGTACCTTTGATTTGTCATTTTCTTTGATCATTTCAAGTACAGACAGAAAGGTGATAGGCTTAAACAAATATTTTTGTAACTTTTTGTTAATTTCATAAAATTTATGTCATAAAAATCGCTACTATAAGATTCTTGTCCTGATTAGGCACAGGAATTATTAAAATCTAAAAGTTTTGTTCCTTTGCTTCTTCCTAATTAATTTGGCAGATCCAGGGAGGTATAACAATTTAATGACATTTGATCAAATTTGTCAAGACGTGAAAACGTATGTAAAACACATAAATATGGTTTAGTCTCTTTGACAGAATTCTTAATTTCTCTGGGCCCATTTCTTCTTCTGTAAAACAGAAATTCTGAAATTAAATGATTGACATGGACGCTGTGAGGGTAATCTCATTCCTCTTTGTAAAGATCTGTGAGCTTCTCAGACTGAAAAAAACTGAAGAACAACAAATTTATTCAGTTCTTGCATCTCTGATGCACAAGTGTGGATGAGACGTTGAACAATAATTCTACATGAAGATACTCCTTTCTTTATCCTTCTTGGAGTACCTGATTTGACAGGGTTTCAGATAATTTGTTTCACATGGGACAACAACCAAGCAATTATTTTTGATGATTGTGCTTGTATTCCTGAATACTTCGAAAACAGAAAAATTCTTTTGAGTAACAGAAAAAAATGGCAAATACTTTTCTGTATGCATGTCGTGTCATGTTAAATTAACGTAAGTTACATGAAATTAGCTTACAAAAGAGAGGAAATCATTGGCATGGATTTAATTATGCAAGCCTTTGTACACATTTCTGATTTGAGATGCCAAATGTATTGTTTCTTAGGACAGGAAAGAAGCATGCTCAATGCAAGTGTCAGAAAGGCCAAAACAGTCAAACGGATGCACAAAATAAATGCTGGTTTCCAGAGACTATATTTATTTAAATAGTTGTCAAACACAGAAGTGGAGAAGGCAGTAATAGTGAATCCCACTTATGTCCCTTACTACAATTTCCAAAAATTCAGAAGTCCTTATTCTTTCTGTGAAGAGAAAGGTCTGCCAGGTTGTGAACAGCATAGTCAAGCACTCTACACTTCTTTGCACATTCCACAGTAGCTGTTACAAAGTTCTTCCTGCAGGACTTCTATATAGTGACAACGAAATTCTGGTGCAAGGCCACTGAATATGGAAAATTTCTGGATCTACTGGTGCAAACTGACATGCAGATAGACCAGCTGAAACTCTGCAGCACAGATACCCTATCTTCTCAAAGAAAGCTGACAGAGAACATTTAGTCTTACTTCTGAAAAACAAGTCACTATTTTTCTATTTTCAGGAGTATTTTTATGTCAACACAGAGTTTTATGGATAAGAACTTTGCTTTCATAGTTGAAAGAGCACTGTCTGGCTCAAGACTGCTTTTAACAGAAAGTTACCTGATGCTAGCAGATATTACTAACAATAAAAAAGCAAATGTTTCATCATTAAACATTAATAGTTTAGCACTGGCAACAGAATTGTATAGATAGACGTGTCTTGTTTGATTAATATTTTACTGAAGATTTAAGATGTTAAAATGGAAGGATGCCAGAGAGCATAAGCAGTACCACCAGCAATCAGGGCCAGGCTTGAATTAAGGATGGATATAGATAAAGCTGTAAGGATATCACATTCATCATTAAGAGCATTGAGGTGAGAGGCATCATTGGCTAAATGTCAGAGACTCCAAAGTAAAAGTTGGAGTTGGGAGAAAGAAAAAGTTAGGAATACAAACAGTTCAGCTGGTGGGTAAAAAGGACCCTGGCGAACAGGCATAAAAACAATTCAGGAAGAAGGCCTGGGACACAACTATGAAGCAAAAAAAAAAAAGTACTCTCTGGGTTCCCTTATATAAGGAATTGGTACGGTACTCCACAAATGAAGTTCACGTGGCAGCCTTCACCAAGTGTGAATTATAAAGCCTTCACTCTCAAGAAGATTGGTTAAGGCCATCTATGGAACTGGTTGTACCTTACTTAGGCATAAGCAAGGCTTAGTAGTAATAAATTGGCAAACTGATATATTTTCTAGAGGACGACTTCTGGTGTGTATTTGCTCTGTATTTTGCTCATTTTTTTCTGAAAACACAAGTTGCTCATAAGAGAAATGCTCAAAGCATCTGAATACTCAAGTCTCTAGCTGACATATAAAATCATGCAATGTCACATTGTATATAAGAATTATAATATAAAATTATAATAATAGTATATTGTTCAGAGGAAAAGACATTTTCTAAAGCCTTAAACATATGATTAGATAAAAATTATACCAACTTAAGTACTTTGAAAAATAAATTGAGGACTGGAAGGTAGGGACGGGCCCATGAACCTGCAGGAAGAGACTGGGTTGTATGGGGACTGCTCAACAGTGAAACACAGGTAAGAAATTACCAACTAAGTACTGGCATCAATGCCTGGCTTACTTGAAAAACTGAATGAAGACACTTTTACTTCCTGCCCATCTCTGAAACATGATGAAAACTGCTCTGCATTACAGTTGTAATACAGAGGCACAGTAGCCGTCTGAAGTCTTTCCAGAAGCACAGGACCACTGGAATGCAGTAATGTTTGGAAGCAGCAGACGGGATCATAAGCGAGTGGCTTCCTTCACGTAGAATAAAGCCCTCTGAGGATAATTAATTTATCTGAGAGGCTAGTCATAAGCCTCAGAAACTAGGGAATGTAAAAGAAATCCAAATGGAGGAGGATGATTAGGAATTGGTGAATGAAGTATTTTGTGAAACTTTGTGCTGGCAGAAGAGCGCAAAGCAGCTAACTGGGGCAAAGATATGTTTTTGGTAACGAATATCTAAACCAGCTTCTTTTCTTCACACTAGTGTTACAAGTCAGATTGTGTTAATATCTGTAAATCTCTTTTAGATCTTACAATGGAAATTACTATTCAAGTTTTATAAAAATATTATATAAAGGAAAAGTTACAGTGCCAGAATATATACAATGAATCTTTGGGTAATCATTATTCTTCCATGTTTCAAGAATTGTTTGACAAGTTTTTAAATTATTTCTCTGGGAACTGGTCTGACTGAAATGTGTTTATCTTTTCCCTTTTGTTAGCTCATGTTTGCATTTACTGTCCATTAATAATAGATGAACACAACAGCCTAAGGTACTTGATTCTTTTATGAACTGATTATTCCACATTTCAGCTGTACATAACATCAACAGCATAGGGAAAACTGGAATGTGGCAAGAAGCCCAGGAAAAGGCAAGTCAAGTTGGATTGGGAATTAGCTGGAAGGATAATAATCCTGCAAGCCAATATTCATTAAGTAATTTTATGTGCGGTGGAAGAAAATCATGATACACACTTGGCACCTGGAGACTTTAAAATGCAAAGAAAAATATTTCAATAACTGTACAAATTGGTTAACAATTGTGATACTAAACAATTATTTCTGTGGTCCCTTGATCCAACATGATTCAGTTTTCATCAGCGCTATTCCGAAGCCTCCATACGTAATCTAAAGAACTGCTTATCAGACAGCCTAGCTGCTTTCTGAGATGTTATACAATCCTTCCTACCATTTTCCCTTTTTTAGCCAACATTTGGCCTACATCCAAACAATGTTCACTTTAACAATGTGGGATTAAGCTTCTGGAGGTGCTTGGGCATATCCTGGGGCCTAGGCAAGGCCTATGAGAGCATGCAAGTACATCAAAAACTGTAAAAAAAGAATTTCAAATGTTTAATAACTAATAATAAAAGCAGATAAAAACCAGTGTACTTAACCTGCACTTCTGGACTAAATTAATGTCTGTTCTTAAACTATTAAATGTGATCCAAAATAACACTACCAGCTTCCAAGGTAAGATGCTTCATTCCTTTTGTAGCTAGTGGTTTGCACCAAACTGCATGTTTTACTTATGCAACTCTTCTGATAAATCATTCAATGGACAAATAATATAATTATAAATTAATTATAAAATAATATAAATAATATAAGATCCATTGAAAAGCAAATGTTATATTACTAGTAACAACGTAGTTTAACTAGCCATGTAACTCACCTAGATGGACAGTTTCCTCTCAGGGGAGGCTACTGGAGTATCCCATTTGGCAAAGATCAGTCCTACTCTATATATATGAACATCTGTTCATCAGTGAAAAAGACACTATTCACGTGAATGTAGGAAGTAGACAGGATTTGGTTTTGTTTGGTTTGTATTTCAAGTAGCTTTTCTCATTCATGCATCTCAGTGGATCAGACTTGTAACATGTGTAAGGGAGTCCTTACACATCTTACTAGATTTATACAATGGAAAAAGTGTTTTTTTCTTAGCTCACAAAATCATAGCTTCTTCAATGACAGTAACTGTTAACAATCTTTACCTGTTGTTTTGAAAGTGAGTATCTATGTGGCATTCATTTGCAGGGAAAAAATATATTCTGAAAAACATCTCAAAAATGAATATATGTAATGCCTTAAATTTGCTATTCATGGAGGCAATCTGATATACATATTGACCTATGTTTTCAGATATAATATCTAGTACTTCATGTTTATTAGCTTATGAAAAATCTGACTGGAGTGTGCACAAATCACTGCCTCCTCCTGCGGGTCACAGACTAATGTGAACTTGAGAAAAATAACTTCTGATTTTGTCAATGGATCCCCAGTAAAAAGTATACTATTAGATTAATAATGACTTCATGTGAAAAAATGCTGCTGGCATATATTTTTCTGTCAAATTACCTTCAAGGTCTTTGCAAGCTCACTTTCTGAAACAAGGATCCACACTATGTAGAGTGTTGTCGAATTTATAACTCACCATCTTGGTTATAAATATGTGAAAGATTAAAATTGTCGACAGTGCTTACAATAAGACTTCAATTGAGAGAAGAAATAATGGAGATAAAGTGCAGTGCAGTTATTAAGTTAGGAAAGAGAGATTATTCTATTTTCACCTTTGGCTAATTTACTTTACCTCTGTGCTCCTCACTCATACATGAAGAACAGATAAAATGCATATTGTTGCTTGTGCCTGTAATCCTAGAGTCCTAGATTCAGCTTTAATTTGAAGAGGATTTAATTCCAAATGCAAGAGAATTGAAACTCGCTAGTTCATTACATGATTTGGTATTCTTAAGTGAAGGAAGCATAGAAAGTCTAAATAATGACTAAATACACAACCCATGGCCAAGATAGAGAGAGAAGATCAACAGCGGGTAAATGAACATTTTGTATTTTAATATAGTGACTCAGACAGGAAGTCTGCATCTTCACACTGGCAAGTAACTGATGTCTGTAGTCCCTCGATACCAACCCTTACCCAGTTATAAGATTTTTCAACTGCTGATGCACAACATCAGCATGTGACAAAATCACACAGCCTTAAATGCATCTGGCATTTGAGATTTAGAATCAGAATGGTTTGGGTTGGAAGGGACCTTAAAGATTCTCTAGTTCCAACTCCCCTGCCATGGGCAGGGACACACTCCACTAGACCAAGGTTGAATTTGCAATAGTAGTTGAATGAATAATAGTAGTTGGCTTATTCTAAACTAAAAACTGGATATTACAAAAACCCAACGAAACTAAACCTCATTTTTCCTTCATCTCTTGAAAACATGTAGTCTTGTAAAAAAAAAAAAAGGAATTTTAATATCATTGAAATGTCCTTAAATGAGGGCTATTCTATTTGATTTCAAACAGTTCAAGAGTACTTCTAAATTTCTTAATTCACAGAGTTTTATGGGGGGAAATGGTATTGTCCTGTTTGTCCCTCATTTACAACAATAAGCAAACACATGGAAAACTCTAGTGGGAAGGTTGGTCTCGGTATTTTAAGGCATTTAGTACCCTGATACTGAAGAAACAATTTTCTCTGGCTTCACTGGAGGCTCTGATTGCACAATTGGACACATTGTTTAATTACTCCATGTCTTAATTTTCTCCTCTAACAAAAAGGTGTGTACCAGCTATAGAGCTAAACATGTTCATGTCTGGCACACCTGGCTGGAGCCATTATTATGTTGGCTGGCTGTATTACTACATCCAAGTTGAAGCACTTGTGAGCTTGTGCAAGTACTTACGAATGATCTTTATGACAGTTTCCTGAGACCAGTGTACCTGGGGAGTATAATTTCCTTTCGTTTTAGCTATGCTATGCTATGCTATGCTATGCTATGCTACTTTAATTATGATGCAAGCCTTTGCATCCTTACAGAAGGCCTTCTCTTCTTGTGCAACTCAATCACCTTGTAGGTACAAAGTTTCTCATCTGTTCACCTACTCAAGTACTGGTCACCCCATCCTAATCCATCTTCTAATGAGATCAACTAATCTGCTTCTGTATTTTTCTTAATTACTAACTCTTCTGTGTTTCCTCGCTTTCTTCACACTAGCTCCATACTTCTATCTTTTCCATCCAAATAAATAAGCTGAACAAAAAGCCCTCAAAGGGTCTGCTACCTTTGTTTTCCTTTACCTCTGAAGTAATACTTCATTCTCCTTCCTCATTTTCATTTTTACATTACCTAAGCCATGAAGTTTATTTTTACTGGCTGGAGTTCTCTTTTATACTCATATTCTAGAGCCTCCTTCACTATCACTCCCTGCATCATGCCTTCTATGTTCACTTAATGATAATTGTGAAACTGAGATCATAGCCCTTATCTTTATTCTTTATCCCTACTCTTTTGAACTACAAAACTTAATTTTGCTCCATAACTTTAGTCACCTTCCATCACCTTGTTGCATTTTCCTCATACCTAGCCTCAATGAATAAAAGCTTCTCTGCCGTCCCCTCCCACCCAATCCCACACACAGATTCTCAAAACACTGTTGTTAATATCATCCTTTCAGTTATCACTATTATTGCTGTAAGCAATTGTGCCTCCTTCAGCAACTCTCCGGTCTTTATTACATCATTTTATTTGTCTTTAAGGCACATTCTGTAACACCTTACTCATGACCAAGTAGCATATAGGTTTCTGTCTATGGTCAATCAATAGTATCAACTTCATTTTACACTTTCAAATAAATCTTTCTCTGCTTTCTGTGATGCTAGTTTTCATTCCTGAAAAGAGCTCTGCAAAAATCTGTAAAAGTACATACAGTCTTTCTTTAAATCCTCTTTATAGTAGCGTCTCTACAACAGCATGATAGGAGAATTCTAGTCTCTATTATTGTGCTAATATTATCTATATTATTTCTGTTTATTTCCCTCTTTTCCAGCATTGCCACTTGTCCTAAACTTGTATAGCAAGAGCTGTTTGGTTCACCTCTAAGCTTACACAGTGCCCAACCAAACTTCTAATCCATGGCTTGGACTTTAAGACTTATTATAAATCAACGATGTCTAATAATTGTGTTTCATAATGTTTTGTTGAAGGTGGTGGGATTGAAATCCTCTTCAAACAAGAGCATACACAAACTAGTTATACAATGACTATACAAGGAATTATTCGCTGAGCAGAACTGAACACAAGATTCTAAATTTCTCACTAGTTTTCAGGTCAAAAAACACAAACCCCACAGACTTTTCTACTCATGGTCACCTAGCATTTTGTCTGTCCTTAGTCAGAGACAAGTCAACAATGGACTTTGGAAGGTTTCATGACAAAATAACAAATAAGAAAATACTGAAATACTAAAGATAAATGTGGGAAGGAGGTAGTGAAAACTCTGCAAATAAAATTTGCAATGCATTAGAAGTATGTTTATGTCTCCTGCTAACACTTCTTACACTGTAGTTTGCAACAAAAGATCCAATTTACCATATAGAAGATGAAAAATAACCCCCAAAACCCAAGCCAGAAAAAAAAGCCCAACTTGGAAAAAAAAAAGATTTGTTGTCTGTTGCAGTCAGAGTCCTAAGAATCTCTAAATTTCTTCATGGAATTTTTGTTTACTCTAAAAGAGTCAAACAATAAAGACAGATATTTATGCATTTACATAAGCCCTCAGGAGAATATTTTAAGATTTTCTAGTTTGACTAAGTCTACCAAGACAGACATTTTTAGGGCATACATAAATGTGTTTGGCGAGAATGTCAAAACAGTGAAATTTTAAGGTGCTTTCCAAATCTGACTCTTACACACATGAAGATGTAAGCCCTGTTTCCCAAGAAACAGATTGTAACAGTAGCCTAAAAGAGAAAAACATCCCTGCCCTTCTCACAGGAGTGGACTATTAAAAGCTGAACAAGGCAGTTTTGTCTAGATGAAAGCATTAACCATTTTAACACTGAACAGAAAAGCAGAAAAAAACAAAGGTTATAGGGCTTTGGGATGATACTTGAAATACCAAAAAATATTGCCTCAACTTTTTCACATTCCATTCAAATATAGAAACCTAAGTTTCTGTATTACCACACCTTTTACAAATAAAGGTTGTACTCTTTCTGGCAGAGCTTATTTAACAAACTCAACAGATATTATACATAAATTTAGGCCACGTTTCAAACTTTAAGTTCTGGTCATTTAAGAAGTGTTTCTGGTCATGTAGAAGATACATATTTGGCACTAATGTTTTCAGGAGTTGGATGATGAGACAAACTCAGACTTTGGCAAGAGTTTTGGCCCTTCATCCTGCCCAGTTGATCTGTGGAAAGATTTTAATGTTCTAACTTCTAATCATTATCTCAGCCAAATGGCATGATAGTTGCCAAGAATAAGTAAAGTCTATGAAAAGTAAAACTTTGGACAAAAAAGAAAAGACTTGAAAGTTTGGGCTATTATAAAACTTACTAGGCTGTTTATTTGGAAGCATATTAAGTTGCTAGGTGACATAATGGAGCACAAGTCCTTGAACTGCCAGCCCCAGTATATATTATGACCCATATTATTTTTCTAATTGGAAGAAAACTATAATGGTAAAGGCAGACAGTTAGTTGTGACGCTGTAACTATTACTTCAAAATGCAATGGCTGACCTTTTCAAAACATGCAATTGTCAGATCCTGTAACTCATACAGTCACCTAATTGTTTCAAGCCTATAGGGTGCTTGTGTTCTGTGGTGCACTTTCTCTAATACCGGAGCTGAAGAAGGTTGATACATCTTTGAGGTTTAGCATAAATGCCAATGCTGAAAATTCTTCAAGTACAAGGTGATTTCCCAGGGAAGAGAGAAAGAAGATCTCAAACACAATAAATTTAAAGCAAACAAAAACTTTTCAGGCCTCCATCATAAGATGCAACCTCTAGACCAGTCCATTATCTGGAACAGTTAGATGTCACCTTTAGGCCCCATTTTCCAAGACTTTCTTCAAAGTTCTAAGAAATACAAATTCTGAAAACAGTTCTTTTTGTTTGGTCATAATAAATAGATGTCCTACAATTCCTGCATCTTTGTAATCAGCTCTTTACCACTAGTAACAATCCTCTTTCCCAAATCTTACGAAAATTTTAAGAGCCAAATTACTTCTTAAGCTAGGCCTCAAGAGAAGACTTCTGTTAATCAGCAATTCTGTAATTGTGGATTAAATTAAGTGGCCTTTGTTCATCATGTTCCTCTTGGATCTTTTTACCTTTTATTTTCTCTTAGAGGTTGGAAATCTGCTGTTTGACAGAATCACAGAATCAACTAGGTTGGAAAAGACCTCTAAGATCATCGAGTCCAACCTAAGATCTAACACCACGTTGTCAACTAGACCATAGAACTAAATGCCATGTCCAGTCTTTTCTTAAACACCTCCAGGGACAGAGAATCCACCACCTCCCTGGGCAATCCATTACAACGACCAAACACCCCTTCTGTGAAGAACTTGTTCCTAATGTCCAACCTAAAGATTGTGTCCTCTTGTCCTGTCACTAGTTGCCTCGGAGAAGAGGCCGACCTCCACCTGGCTACAGACTCCTTTCAGGCAGCTGTAGAGAGTGATAAGATCATCCCTAAGCTTCCTCTTCTGCAGGCTAAACAACTACAGTTCCCTCAGCCACTCCTCATAGGTCTTGTGCTCCAGACCTTTCACCAGCCTTGTTGCCCTTCTTTGGACAAGCTCCAACACCTTTCTTTTTTCTTTCCTTTCTTTTGTCTTCATTCTAGCAAGCACTGATGAGTCCCCACTAGACTCATTATAGTGGGGACTCCAATCAAACCCCTGTTCATACGAAAATTAAGTTATAATATGAAATAGTAAATGGAATAGTGAAGAGATTGAAACAGACAACTCTTGGTTAATTACGGTTTTGTGCTATTTTGGGGGTTTTGTTACTATTTCGTTATTTGTGTTATTTTTACTGCTTCAAACAAAATAAGTAGCTTAATTAGTCCTTCAATTAGTTTTTAAGTGTGCCTAATAGTTTCTGTCCTTATACATACCTGCACATACTACTTTGATCATTTATATAACTTTTCTGGGAAAAGAACCCAAGTTTAGAGAAAATTTCCCTGGGACTAATACCTATAAAAATGTAGCAGTCATATCAATACCCACATTTCTTAACAATAAAATAAGATACTAGGAGACAGTAAGTATTATTACAAGATATTAGGAGATTACGTCTCCATATGTCTTCATTCTTAAATGCATATCTCACAGCAGTTGCAAAAATGGGAGCCTTTTATCTTCCACAATGGCACAAATTTTCCTTTGCTTAACACTTTTAAAATCCTATATGAAAATACTCACATATAAGCTAGTCATAACTCAGAGATACAAAAAAACTAGAGATTATCTATTTTGAAATTGGAAGTGACTTTAAAGCTACAAAATCTGACCTCTTGTATAAGACAACATAAAACTTTGTCCATTAGTTCCTAAAGCAAATTGATAATTTCTTATTGAAGTAGAATCTCTCTGAAGATGAGCACTTTTTGAAACTGCTTTGAACCTCCTAAAGTATTTATCAGCACTTCTTGTTCCTAAGCACAAATGAAGCTGCATTCAACCCACTGAAATAAATGCAGACAACACCTGACGTTGTTCTTAAATTGCTGGAATGATTGAACCAAGTGAGGAAAAGTTTTATCTTTTCTTTTCTTTCTTGACCATATCGGAGCGTATGAATTTCCCCTAAAAGGATAACATAAAATGTTGAACTTTAGATTTAAATATCTTAGGAACTGTATATGACAATGAAAACCACGGTGATGAGATGTAGAAGAACCACAATCAGTTTCTTACTATCTTCTGTACTTGACAAGCTGAAGTAGACACAGAACATAGAGACTAGGAAAATGAGAGTCAGTAAAAAGAGAAATTTGATTTCTTACATATGAAAAGAAGACTTCAAGACGCACAAGAAGATAAACAATCAAGCTGTGGAAGTTCTTTGACTTAGAGATTCTTATTTTATATTTTCTGTGAAATGTGCAACTGTTGACCAATCTAATTAGGAGCAGTGTATGCCTTACAGCTTTTCAAATTATGAAGTTGACAGAAGGTTTCCTACAGCCTAAGAGGTATAACTGAGAGCATGGGTTCTTTTAATGAACTCAAGATTACATGTTAACAATGACCTTAAACAGAAAACAGACACAGATTACACCCAGGCAGGGACATACTATAACGGTTAAGGCAACAAAAATGGTTAAGATAATAAATAAGTTGAGTCCCATTGGGTGGCTTGGGGGAAGAGAAAGTACTCACTTTCTCTTAGCTTTCTTGTTCATAATATGGTTCTAAAAAGATGCTTGAAAAAGACTTCTTGGAACAGAGGTTCTTGATTTATCCTTGTGCCTTATCCCTGCTAAGGTAAGTGGTCATGTAGTACTCTTTCATAATTTTATCATGTTTTCTCTAGCATCCAAAGGAAAGAATCAAGAACCATGCCTTCCATTTTCTTCTGCTTTCCAGTGTGCATTTATTCACCTGAAATTATTTCCATTTTTTTCTTATGTCTGCCTTAGAAGATTCTTTTACTTCCACATCAATTACTCATAGTATATTCATACACGCCCATAGAGCCTCTCATATTTAGCCTTTGCTAAATAAATCAACTCCTACAGGTTTGTTGTCTTACAGCAAAATCTCCATCAGATTAATCATTCCAGTAGCCCCTGTATTAAAAAACTTGCAGAAATAAAAAGAACTGATCATAAACACACAGGGAAAGTATGCTGAAGGTCTCACCAGGACTCTGTAAAATAGTGTGAATGCTTTCTTTCCTTTGTAGAACACATTCTTGATTCACTGAAGAACCACAGCTGTCTTTTTTTCATTGGCAGCTGTCATCTGGACTTCCACAACCAGAAAATCTTCTGATATTTCTAGCTGAATGGATTTCAGACTGTAGCAGAATATGTTGTCAGTAGTCCTCAGTCCCACATGCCTTCAGCATTTTGCAACTTGTACCACATTTAACAGTTATCCGTATCTATTATTCTAAACCTATCCATATCTATTACTCATTCATCTTTTCCTGTATATCTTTATCCTTTTCAGCACATTAAACCCTCAGCCACATCATCATCAGAGTTTAATTAATACACAATCCCATTTTTGGTGCAAAGTCATTAACTAAAATATTACATATGCTCTGTCTCACAAAAGTCTACTAAAAATTTCCTTACAGTCCAAGAACATCCTTTTTCTTAACAAACTATAACAGAGCACCTTTGACTAGGTTCTCACTCCTCTTATAATTCTTCTGCTGATCTCCCATCTCGTGCAGTCAGCATATCACATACTCCACCCAAGAGGAAAACCTGGATAATTTTGATGCTCTAATTAACGATGCAGATTTTGTTTTGCAGAAGAACTAAGCCTGGAGTACTAATTCTGATTTGGGTGCTACTGGGCTAACATGCCAGTCTTGAAGGCAATATATTGTGGAGCGCAACACAGAAGCACTCCAGCATTTCTGCAAGGACTGCTGTGTAACAGAAAGGGTATTTCAGAAGACAATCGTGTCCTTTCTGTTTTATTTGTTCTCCTCTTGCTATGCAAGTGACCATTCTGCAGATGGCCCAGAATTCCTTCTCCGCTCTCAGAAATTCAGCCTATGCTTTCATTCTGGAAGCAACTTGGCTCATTGGCTTCTCTGTGCAGGTCAGATCGTATTTAGACTAGTCCTGTGTAAAACCGGTGTGTCTTCACTGTGCCATTGGTTCAGAGTTTACAGGTCAGACTTTGTGTTGAAGAGGGGCACCTAAACCATTTACAGAGCAGACTTGATCCCAGAAGCAGTACAGTCTCATTCACCAACTCCATACTCCAGCTACTGAAAACCAGCAGACACGAAATGGCTTTCCTCACAATTAACTGCAGTGTTACAATGTCTACTGCCCACTTAATTCAGAATCCAGCTAAGCTGCTAAATAACACAGTTGACTATTATATTTGCAGTTTTCAAACAATACTGTACTCTCCTGCGTCTGTTTCATTACAAAACCAAAAAAACATAACAAATTAACCCAGTTCCCGGGCCTTCAATTAAACAGCCCAATTCTTTCAGAATTCTGGGACTGAAATTATTTACGCTTACCTCCCAAATCCTGATCTTCTAGTCTAAATTCACTGAACACTGATTTCTGTTTCCCTCTTGGCTGTATTTGTTTCTCTTTCATATTTCCCTCTTTTAGTCACTTCTGCCTCTAACATTACCTTCAACATCCCCATCCCTACACTGACAAGAGAAAAACTTTTCTGTCATTTTGGAGCAATGTTGAGAAGACACTGTCTATTCCATTATTCTATTCCAATGTCCTCGGTTTTTTTTCATTCTTTATTTAATCACCAAGTAATATTTTCCATTTGTTTTCATTTTTACCCTTTTGACTTTTGCACTTGACTTTGGATAGTGATTAGTCCTTTTCCATTTTATTCCCTGAAGGCTCACTACTTATGCCTCATATGCTTTCTGAGACAGTTATTTATTCAGTTGGGAGAGAAAAACCTTTTCCCTACTGTTTTTCTTATTTGGAATACAAGTTCAACATACTTTTACCATATCTGAGTAGAAGAAATTTCTATCCTCCTCTGTAATCACGTTCCTGATTTTCCACTTAATTTCAATTAGTTTACTTGTAATCACTTGTAATCTGATCTCTACCACTATGTCTCACCAAAAAGAACGCCAAAATACTATCATGTTGAATCTTCGGTAACCACTTCAGAGTAATGGGGTCCTGTTGTTACTGCTTTCTGTTTTAACTCTTGTAACAAGACGACACCCTTTATTTCCCACTAGCAGTTTTTCCCCAACCCTTTTTATACTAGAATTAAGGACTTGATGCCTTCATTGCCTGTAATCTAGGTATTTTGCTTCCATTTCCCTTTATGGTGTTTCAACCGCATAACAACAGAGACTTCCCTTGAGCCTTACACAGATGATCGGAGCCCGAGCAGAGCCATGCGGACACACAGGTACGGCACAACAGGTCAGGCGGGGAATTCCTGGCGTGCCCACGGAGCGCTCCACACGCCACACCAACCCCGCACCCCTGGGATGGGCAGTGTGTACAAGCTCCCTCTCCTCACAGCCGTGACACTGCGGCCTCGGGGAGCACCGCTGGCGGGGAATTGCCTTTAAGGGCCAGGCAGGCAGTCATCCCGCGCAGGTGGAGTTCGGTTCCTCCCTTCTCCAAGCCCCTCCAAGGCCACCCGAGGGCGTGAGATGGCTCGGAGCCGCCTCCCATCGCTGCCGGTCGCGGAGCGTGCGGGGTTACCGCGCTCGGTCACCGTGCCGGGTTACAGTGCCGGGTCACGGTGCTCGGTCACCGAGCCGCGCTGCCGTTGCCAGGGGCTCGGCGGGCAGCGATGGTGAAGGAAACTATCCGGGTGTACGCGCGGGTGAAGCCGCTGGGCAGGCGGCAGCAGGCGGGGGTAGGCCGGGGAGCCGTGCCGCTGTGCTGCCAGGGGTGGAGGGGGGCTGCTGGGGAGAGCCGAGGCCGTCCCGGGGGCCCGCGTCCCCCCGGGAGCGGGCAGGGAGCGGGCCCCCCTCCCTGCAAGAAGCTCGGCCGGCTGGTGAGGGCGGAGGGGTGGGTACGCGAGCGGGGAAAGCCACAGCCCCCTCCTGCGCTCCGAAGCCTTAAGAAGTTCCTAAAATCACGAAGTAGAGCTTAGGCTGTAACTGCTGGGGGAAGGGGCGAGGAACTTTCTTTCCAGCCTAGTTTGTTAGAGAAAGGCTCCGCAGGAAAACACTTGACACTGGTCACCGGCTTTATGCAGTTCAGCACCGTTCTGAGCACGGGAGGGGAACGTGTAGCTCCCAGGGTATAGCTGTATTTGCAAGGAATAATAAAGATAATGAAAGTGTTCCTCAGAAACCGTGCATTTAGGTCTCTTACTTGTCTTCTGGTTTTAAACCAGCTCAACTCATTTTGTCGTAGCCTTTCCTAATGTATTCTTCCAGTTTTTTTTGGAGAAGTTTGCACTTGGGGCTGTGCTTTGTTTTTCACAACACCACAGATATCGAAGTGGTTTAGTAAGCATGTCAGGTTACACTTTTGTTTCAGGTATTGTTGTAGTGTTTACATGGTGACAGTTGGTATGTGCTGGTTTCGTTGTATAATAACCGAAGGAGGATCTGGGCAAATATTTAGTGAAATTTGTACAAATTTTTTCTTGAGGCAGTTACAGGTGCTAAACTTACATAAGTATATGTCTAAGGGCTATGCTGTTCTGTTGGTGAAATTATGCTGTGAATTCATATCCATGCTTATTAGAGTTATTCAGTGGATGATGAGGAGGATCTTCTCTCCAGTCTGGAGATTACTGTGCCACGTGACTTAGCAGATGGGTTTGTCAATAATAAACGAGAGACCTACAAGTTCAAGTGAGTAAAAGCATTATCTTTGCTTCTTCTGCCTTTAGAGATTGCTAACTCTATGTGTAGTGATACAGATGTACAGAATCAGGAAAAGTCTAATCTTAAGTTTTGGTATAGGTAGGTTTATTTTTATACAACTCCCTAACAAGAGGAGTACTTCAGCATATACTCTTCACCACGAGTTTGATAGCATTGGGTAAAGTTGTGGTACTATTGTCTGTCCATTACAAGTTATTATACATTTTTAAGTCTCATCTCAAAGGTTGCATTTTCATTTATCAGTTCTTCCATTTTTACTGATTGTTTTGAGTTTGTGTATGAGGAGTGAATGCAGGACTGTGCGTGCTCTTGTGATCTAATGAGTTGTCCTAGGCTGGCTAAAAGTTGTCTTGATGTAAACCGCTTTGTTTAGTAACTATGTTTCAGACATTACCAAAACAAGGTGCAGAAAAACAGAAGTAATTGAAAGAAACAAAACCTTGGTTGTAGAATGTAAATGTTTATTAGGAACTTAAAATCTCTACCAGCAATATCAATCAAATATTTTCATCACTTCAGCAGAAAACTTTGAGGCAACATTTTATAATTTTGATGATAAATAAAGCTAGATATATAATCACCTCTAATGATGAGGACAATGCTGTCTTTTTCCAAGTGGAATATTCTTTATTTTTTTGTAATAATAAACAAGTCAATTTGTTGCTCTATGCTATTAAAAAAGAGAGCCCTAGATAAACATCTGCACTTCAGACTGATGTCATTTTACATCAGCTAAGGAAAGCTTGGGAAGAGAGGAGCTGCCCTCTCCAAATAGATTAATATCCAGTATTAATAGGCTAGGTTGCAGATGCCCAAGCCTAACTTAATGAATGCTGATATTTTTTTCTGACTTTATAATTTATCAATAAATAAATCTATATAGAGATGGATTTTGAAAAACACTGTGTCTTATTACCCATAAGACAATGCAAAAATAATTCTATGGAGTAAGCATTTATTTTTCCTCCGTAAAACTCATTCTTTCGTGCAGTCTATTTGTCCTGGTCACATCAAACATTATTCTGTTTTGTTTTTACTCTCTTGTATGGGAACGAAACACAATTGTTTGAGTTACTTGACTGATTAAGCATTATCAGGATAGAATGTATGCATTTATGTTTTGTATATTTGTCTGCGATACTGTACACATTGCCTGGGTCAACGTGGTGCTTTTCCGTATACCCGGCGTCTGCAATGCTTTTCTACATACCCTGGGAAGTTCTATGTGAGTGTACATTTCCAAGCAGGAGGAACGACACAGCCAGACACCAGCAGTCCAGGAGGTTTCTGAAGTATATGGATCACAACTTCCTAACATACGATTAAAAAGCCAATGAAGGGAAAAACTCCGCTGCACCACGTATTTGCAAACATGGAAGAACTGATGAGAGATATTAAACCTGGGGGTAGCCTAGGTTGCAGTGGTCATGAGATAGTGAAATTCAGGATACTTGCTCAGGGAGCAAGGCAAAAAGTAGGATCACAACCCTGGATGCCATAAATGCAAATTTCGGCCTGTTCACAGACCTGATTGAAAGAATTGTATGAGACACAGCCTCATAGAGAAGTCCCGGAGAACTGGCTGATTTTCAAGGATCACCTCCTCCAAGCTCAGGAACTGTCCATCCAGATGAACAGCATGGCAGCAAAGGCAGCAGGAGATCTGATTGGATGAGGAAGCAGCTCCTGACTAAATGGCAATATTAAAAGGAAGTTTGGAAGAGTTGGGAGCAGTGCCAGGTGACCCAGGAAGGCTGTGTGAGGAGTGGGAGCAGGAAAGCCTAGATAAGCACAGAGTGAGGGGTGTTGAAAACAAACCGAGCTGCTGAGCTGAGGATTGCATCAGGGGCTCAGAGGGCTGTCATCCAGGCCAGCTGGAGGCCAGTCACTAGTGTAGCCAGTGCGAGGATCCAGTACCATTTAGCATTAAGGATCTGGGTGATGGGACCAAGTGTGGCTTTAGCAAGTTCGCAGACAATATAAAACTGAAAGGGATGATTGATGCACCAGATAGTTGCGTTGCCATTCCTGCTGATCTCAAGAGACTGGAGAAATGAGTCCTTAGGAATCTCATAAAGTTCAACAAAGTGAAATATCAAGTCCTGCTCCTCGTGAGGAATAACCAGGGCAGGCCCAAGGCTGACTGCAAGCAGGCTTGCAGACCTGGAATCCTGATAGACAGAACATTGAACATGGGTCAGCAATACACCATTTGCAGCAAAGAAGGCCAACAGCCTCTTGGCTGCATTAAGAAGAGCACTGCCACTAGATAAGGGAAGTTGATCCTTCCCCTCATCAACACCAGTGAGATCACATCTGGAGTTCTATGTCCAGTTCTGGGCTCCCAGCAAAGGGACGCAAATATGATTAAGGGACTGGAGGGTCTGATGTGTGAGGAGAGGCTAAGAGACCTGGGACTGTTTAGCCCAGAGAAGACTCAAGGTGATCTTATCAATACATGATGGAGAGAGGGGGAATAAAGAAGATGGAGCCAGATGCTTCTCAGTGGTGCCCATGGACAGGACAAGAGTTAATGGACACAAACTGAAATACAGGAAATACCATAGAATCATAGAATGGCTTGGATTGGAAGGGACCTTAAATATCATATAGTTTCAACACCCCCTGCCATGGGCAGGAAGCCTTCCAGTAGACCAGATTGCTCAGAGCTCCATGCAACCTGGCCTTGAACACTCCCAGGTATGGAGCATCCATAATTTCTCTGGGCAACCTGTTCCAGTGCCTCAGTAAAAAATTTCTTTCTAATATCTAATCTAAACCTACTCTAAGTTTGAAGCCATTCCCCCTTGTCCTGTCACTACATGCCCTTGTAAAACATTTCTTTCCATCTTCCTTATAGGCTCCCTTTCAGTACTGGAAGGCCACAATCAGGTTACCCCGAAGCCTTCTCTTCTCCAGGCTGAACAATCCTAATTCTCTTAACCTTTCTTCATAGGAGAGGTGCTCCATCCCTCTAATCATCTCGATGGCCCTCTTCTGGACTATCTCCAAAAGGTTGATGTCCTTTCTGTGCTGGGGACCCCACTGTGAGGTGATCAAATATTGGAACAGGTTACCCAGAAAGGCTGTGGAGCCCCCATATGTGGAGATACTCAACGGACCCCTGTTCTATCTGACTCTCCTTTGAGCAGGGGCTTTGGAGCAGATGGTCCCTTCCAATCTCCAGAATTTTGATTCTGTAAGGCAACTTCAGATATTTTATATAAAAAGTGACAAAACATATTGAATTAGATATCTCCTTGTGACCTATAGTAATAGTGCAGCAGAGTGAAGGAAATAGCTATGAAAAAATGTGAGCCTTGCTGTACTGGTGGGATGCTGTATTTGGTTATAGTGTAATCTATTTATCCAGGATTCAGTGTGGTGCCAGTTACAAACACTGATTCTCTTGATAGATTTAAAATACGGTTTAGTTTTTTCTAAGCCACATCATTTTATCAGAGGATTTTATTGTACAGATCTTGTCAAAGCAGCTCTGTGTACAGCCTATTTATGTACAATAGCACAACAGCAAGCTGTGGTTAAGACTACAGGGAAAACATTGTACTAAGTTATGTAAGCCTAATGATGTAAACATTGACTATTACAAACACAAACAAAAATGTATGAATCAAGTAGTGTTTTAGCATTCTAAGAAATTTTTATTTGCTTAATATTTTCAGATTTCAGAAAATTTTTGATCAAGAGGCAAAACAAGATGTGATTTTTGACAGCATTGCCAAACCAGTAGCAGAATGGTACGTTTTGATCTTGCAAGTAATCAGGGTTAAGCTACTTTTGCTTTTGTTGTATTACTCAGAGGAGAGCTGCCAAGTCTTTGTCTCATTGTGTGGATTGGTATTTTAATTTTCTAAATGCTAACATATCTGAATCTAGGAGATATACAATCCCCTGAGAATTTTATGTATGCAAGGGTTCCATTTTTGACTCCTGAAATAGCACTGCTTCTGTTACCTCTTATGTTGTATAGCCATAAAAATCCACGTCTGATTCTTTTTCTGTCTGTAATATAGGCTCAGTTCATTGCCTTAGAAAAGTATTCCCTATATAGTTTCATGAAGAGGTAAACCTAATGAAAATCTTATCCCCGTTTAGTTTTCATTAAGTTAGGGATGCTCATTAATACCTGTGGAGATTTTCCTAAATTTTGCCCTTATTATTTTTGTCTTAACATGTAAGGCAGTGCTTTTGGTCCTGTTTTTGTTTTTCACCTCCATTTAGTAATCAAGCACTATTCATATTTCACAGTTTGCAAAGGCAGGCATTTAAGACTGATGAAGCTCTCTGCACTCATTGTGTGGATTGAATGCTGCTCCGAAACAGGTGGATTTCCCAATATGCCATTCTCTTTGCTCGATTTATTGTCTGAATTGCTGAAATTTGTACTGGGTTTAGTGGGGGAGAAAATGCCATGCTGCAGGAAGCAGAATTTCTGCATAATGTTTGCTTATCAAACTTACTGCTGAGAATCCAAACTTGTAGGGAGTTGGGAAGTATTACTTTAGATGCCAACTTCTTTCTCATTCATTATCTGGAGTTTGTCTAACCTATGAATCTGTAAGTTATTCCTCGCATCTATTGCACTGTCCTGTGTTTAGGACTGTAGGAAAACAGACATCCTCAGCTGGACACTAAGCCTTTCTGAAGTTGTTATTTGGAAGAAAAATATCTCTCTCTCTTTATAGTTTAATTTTTTTTTTGCTTATTTTCTTCTTTGAAGTCCGACATAAAGCAGAAGAGTAATTGACAGTGAAAATGAAGAGCCAGTGATTTTGAAACTTCATTAGAATAAGTTAAAATAGACTTTAAAATAATATTTGTTATAATATTTTCTCACCCAAAAGAGATTTATTTGCTTACCTGACATCATGATGTGGGTTCAGATTAGCTCATACACTTATCTTTAAATATTTCTGGGTTCAGTGGTGACTCCAGGGAGAAAAAAATCTTTATCTTATTTGAGTTTGCTTGGAAAGAGAAGGGTTAAAAATCTCATTGTTACATACTATGGATTTAATTATCCTCAACAAAAGCTTGGAGTATCAAAATTAACTAGCAACAGACTGGTAATTTTTTTCACTTTGGAGTGTTTTGCTAGAATGTGGAGAGTTTTTTCAGTTGAATAATTCATCTATACAGTGCTCTAATAAACAGGAAATGGTATTCTTTTCCTTTATTTCCTTGGCTGATGCAAGACTGTTATATATTAATTTTCTCCATTATGTAGGCTTTAGTTTTGGGGTTTAGATATTTTTAAGTATTTAAAAGTATTTAAATACTATTAAAATCAGTGTTGTTTAGGCATACAGTTGTCTCCAAATAGCCAAGTCTTTATCTTTAATGTTAAAATTGATTTATAAATTCATTCTTAATGAAATCAAGATTTTGTCTTAGTGTTATAATGTGCTAACGCTTGTATTCTTATTGATGTTTGTGTTGTTACTGATAATACTGAAGAATAATTTTACTTATGTTTTTATGATAGAGTAGGTAATAACTGAAGTACGTTCGTTTCTCATCCACCTCCTTAATTTTTAACATTTTTTTAGGCAAAAATATGTATTTCAAAATATATTTATAGTCATGAGATTCCTTGGTTAATGGAGTCCTGAACTGGGCCTGAAAGTTATTTCACTCTATAGTTAATGACTTGATTTTCGTTTCCATTGTGGGACAATAAGAATTACCCTGTTTCTCTGAGAGACCACAGTTTTTCATGGCAAAATGTTCTTCATTATTTGTTTCTTTCAAAGTCAACGTTCTCTTGCATGAAAAAGCTGTTGAAAATACACACATTTCTGGTTTTGGAGTGCCTTTACTAAGGGAAGAGTTTTTGTATTGCCAGGGAAAAGAAAGTAGTGGGAAAGTATCAATGAAATACTTCAGTAGCATTTTAAGGCTCTTTGCCATGCATACTTACAGTCCTGAGAAAATTCAGTTACAGACTTGAATGTTCAAAAAAAAAATTCTTGGGCATTGTTTAAACTAAAACCAGCAATGCAACGCTCAGGATTCTAAAATCTTTTTAGTTTGTTCTTGGATGGAACTTGGATACAACTTTCTTGTCTTCCCCTCACCCCCTTTTTAAATATGCTTTCTTTGATGTTGGGCCACTACTTTTCCTTCTTTAAGTCCAGTTACATTGTCATCTTGCCTGTGGTTTCAGAGGCACCAGACATTAGTTTGTTCAATTTGCTTCTTCAGTCAAAAGTCCCTGCCTCTGCAAACTATTATAAGCATGTGATTTGCTTGAACTTTTTTATTACTTTTTTTGAATCCTTGAGTCATCTCTTGCATGGTTTCTTTTTATCATTTGGTTGTACCTTCCTCTTTTCCTTTTTATTTTAAATATATATTCTTGGTAATTCTTTTGTGCAGAGTCAACTTGATGTTTAAGAAGCAGCACTAATTCTGTTATTCTATCAGAAATAGGGAAAATAAATAACGTCCTACTTTTACAATCTGCTAATGATTAAGTATTGTGTTAGCCTCACAACAGAACAAGGCTACTCTTAAGATGTTTCAAATACTAGTGTTATGATTATTAATGCAATCAGAAATTAAGTAAAATATATTAATTGCTTTGAATTAGTTTTCAGTTCTAATATGGCCAGTATTTTGGTATTAGATGTCTTGATTTATTAAAGAATAACATTCGAAAATACCTTCTCTTCAGATGTCTCACTCAAATGAGAAATACTTCAGCTGTTTATAAACCTAATGACAATCACCTATGTTCTTTTGAAAGATCTGAGAACCTCCAGCATAATGCTCCCATTGCCTCAGGTTCTGGTTTCTTCCATTTTGTCCCTGGATATATTTGTCACACAGTATTGGAAGTAGTGGTTTGGCTCGTCTACACCACAAAAGACCCATAGAATCTATGTATAGTAAAAGGACACTTATTTTTTTGGATGTCAGCTGGAAACAAAATTGGCTTCAAATTTCCCCTAAACTGAGAAATTGGATAGTAATGCTAGCAGTTCTTTCTGGAAGTGAGTACAATTATGAGGCAATAAAAAGTGAAAAGCATCATTGATGTTTCATTTAAAATGACTACTAGTTGCCTGTGTTTGCTTTGACTTAAATTGCACAGCTTAGAATTGTTCAAGAACGCTGTTTATTATAAGTTACAGTTTGACAGCTTTGATTCAGAGTATCTTTGTGCCACTTGTCTGTTTATGGTGGTTGTGGTGGAATTCTAAATATATTTAGAGATCTTAGTTAAAATAGGAAATTATATTACTTTTCTTTTTCCTTAGGAAAGCCCTTTTGAAATTTCTAAGGAAACTTGCCTGCAGTAAGGTCTCAAAAACAGTTTCATTGGCTTTGTTTTTTAAAGATGAGACATTACCAATTTAGATTTGTTCCACAAATCTGGCAAAGACATAAAGAAAAAATGTCATACTGAGATAATTTGTTTATTTTAATTAAAAGAAACTTTAGTCTGAGCTCCAAATGATAGAAGATACCTAAAAACTGAGTCTCTGAAGACAAATTCTCCCTGAAAACTTGTTTTCCAGATCCTGCAAATTAACTCCTTCCTTTCTATTGTTTCTGGAGGCTGGTTTTGCGAGGACTGTGTTGATTTTTTAATATATATATATAAGAATGAAAGTGAGGGACATTGGTAGAATATTTCAGGTCTGCAAGAACTGAGATGAAGAGAGGACTAACAGTGTCCCAAGATCAAACTACTGGTGTTTTCTGCTTTTTTTCATCACTCTAGTATTTTAATAGTTATTGAATATTTTTTTCAATCACATGCCTTTTTGTTACTACTCATTTAAAATGAAGATGGCAGAAATAAAATTAAAGTAATAATATGAAGTAGAAATAAAGTAACAAAATCAAAATAATTACATTTTAAAGTTGAAAGTTGTTTCTGGTTCCCAGGATTTTCTCTTACCTATATATAAACATTTACAGAATTTAGTCCTTAATAAGGGGGGTTTTTTTGTTGTTTTATTTATTCATATTATAAATTCAGTAAAAAACTCTCAACTTTTTCGACAAATTAGACTAATTAGGTGAGAAGGAATCTCTGGAGGTCATCTGGTCCAACCTCCTGAGCAAAACAGGTTTTGTTAGATCACGTTTCTCGGGCCCTTGTCCAGTAGAGCTTCAAAAATTTCAGAAGATGGAGATCCCCCAATCCATCTAGACACCTGTTCCAGGGCTGAATTACTTTAACTGTGAAGAATATTTTCATTATACCCATTTGGAGCTTCTTCTCTTGCAACTTGTGACCACTGCTTGGTGTTCTACCACTGTAAGTCTCTTGGAAGAGTTTGAGTCCATCTCTGTAACAATCCATTGCATAAGGTGATAATTAGGTACATGTATGACTTTCTCTTCTCTGGGTTTATAGGAAACAGTTCCCTTGGCTTCCCCTTATGTGTAATGTGCTGCAACCTGAACTAAATTGGTTCTATCAGGCTCACTCCAGTTTCTTTAGAGCATTTTTCATCTACTAGGGAGCCCAAAACTGGAGACAGAACCCAAGGAGGGGAGTTTCTTTTCTTTTTTGCAAATTTTGATGGTAACTGTTCTGTTTGATTCAGGAGAACCAGTGCAGCAGCGGAGGAAGCAGAGTTCTTCGTTATACTTAGGCAAAAGCCTCCCTAAAGTCTCATTAACAATGAGCACAGAAGCAAATGAAAAGTTCTGTGTCCATAAACTTTAAATAGAACAAATGATCTGCACTGGAAATTAAAACAAAATGTAGTCGGAAAAACCAACCACAATAAAACAACCTCAGTCTACTTTCAGCCTCTGTCTACTGTCACTGGGCTTTATACCACTATTTGTATTGTCTCAGATACTCAAGGACAAAGTACTGAATGATATTTTAGACTGTAGTAACGACCCATAAATTGTCTAGCTCTCACTTGAGGAATTTCTCACTTGAGGAATGTTAGACAGTTGTAAACATAACATATCTATCAATTTAAGTGGAATTGCCTACGTGAGTTATACTTCTGTATCAAACCCTATATTTAGGAATTAGACATCTTTCAGGCATGAGACAAGGTAGTGGAGTGACTGGAAATGCCAGTACATAACTCTGTAACAACCATTCATTTAAATAGGGGTCTAAAATGAGCTTTCAAATGAAAAGCACATATCTTACTGTGCATGTTTTTAAATCACTACTAATTAGGAGTAAGTTAGAACATGCAAGTTAATTGATAAGCGAATAAGGAAATTTGAGAGGAAAATTTTACATTCATATATGAGTCCGTACTAGAAAGAATTGTCCTATGCCTGATAATTGATACAAAGTTGTACTAGCAGCTTCTGCTTAGTGAGATTGTAAGGGAAGAGGCGGGGTTTTTGTAATGTCGCCAAAAAAAGCGCAATAATCCACTGAAGCCCTGAGCCCCGTCTTCTTTTTTCCCAGTTACTGGTGAGTTTAATACAAGATGCTCCCTCTCTCTGAATACCTGTTTTTCCTACATTTCTGGAGTATGATAGTTGCAGCTACAGTGCTACAGCATATCTTATTCTTCCTCAGTGTTATTGACTAAGTCCTTATATGTAATGACCAATTCTTATTAACTCTTTTTTTTCCTCTGGACTCTAAGGATTTATTTTTTTTAACCGTCTTACCACCATGCTTCCTCATGTATCCTGTTAGTCTTTAGTCATCAGGGACAGAGTGGCTGGAGAGCAGCCAGGCAGAAAGGGACCTGGGAGTTTGGATTGACAGGAAGCTGAACATGAGCCAGCAGTGTGCCCAGGTGGCCAAGAAGGCCAATGGCATTCTGGCCTGGATCAGGAACAGTGTGGCCAACAGGTCCAGGGAAGTGATTCTTCCCTTTACTCAGCACTGGTGAGGCCACACCTAAAGTACTGTGTCCAGTCTTGGGCCCCTCAGTTCAGGAAGGATATTGAGATGCTGGAGCAGGTCCAGAGAAGAGCAACAAGGCTGGTGAAGGGACTCGAGCACAAGTCTTATGAGGAGAGGCTGAGGGAGCTGGGGTTGTTCAGCCTGGAGAAGAGGAGGCTCAGGGGAGACCTCATCACTGTCTACAACTCCCTGAAAGGAGTTTGTAGCCAGGTGGGGGTCGCTCTCTTCTCCCAGGCAACTATCAGCAAGACAAGAGGGCATGGTCTTAAGCTGTGCCAGGGGAGGTTTAGGTTGGATATTAGGAAGAAATTCTTTCCAGAGAGGGTAATCAGCCATTGGAATGGGCTGCCCAGGGAAGTGGTGGATTCTCCGTCCCTGGAGGTTTTTAAGATAAGACTGGATGTGGTACTTAGTGCCATGGTCTGTAACCACAGTGGTATTGGATCAAGGGTTGGACTTGATAATCTCAGAGGTCCTTTCCAACCCAGCTGATTCTATGGTTTGTAGTTTAGGGACTTTCTGTTTTCTAGTGTTTAGTAGCCCTGAGAGAAAATTTTTCCTGTGATTTAATCCAATCTCTGCTGAAGCCTGTGTGAAATTTTAACATCCAAAACATGGCATGGCAAAGAGTTGAACAGCTTAACTACATTCTGCATGAAGAATCATTTCCCCTTGCTTGTTTTGAATCTGCTGTATCTGAACTTCTGTTGATACCCCCTACCTTTTGACTACTCATTACTGTCTTCAGCATTCAGATACTGTGACAGTGGACACTAGAAATTACTAAGGTAGATAAATGAGGTGTTTTTTAATAATAATTATTTTGATTTTTAACATCTGGAATCTAAAATCTGTATAAACTCTGGGCGTTTTGGTTTTTGGGAGCAGATGTTCACTGTAATTCCTTTCAACATGTTTCTGCTTTTGTCTCTGACATCCTACTGTAATGGATTAAAATAAGCAAATTGGCAACTACTCAGGCCTTTAAATAAACTTTAGTAAGTTGGAGAATCATTGCATCTCTTGTGGCGCCAGACCAGCAGCTATCTATATGTATGTTGCTTTTCCTCTTATGCAAGGGTTGTTTGCCCTCTTTCTATTTATTAAAATCTTAGCTTATTTATCACTTTTTCAATAAACAAAATGCACAAGAAAAATTGTAGCTTTTCATTTTGTTTAACAGAAGTAGTAGGTCTTTAAGCACAGTAAATCAAATCCAAAATTTAAGTTCATTAAGCTTATCTACTGTGTTGGTGGAAATCAGATGGAAGTCAATGGTGAGAGTGTGGTGAATTAGAGAAAGATGTTTGAACTAGGCTTTTATTAGGCACTTCTGCAAATAGAAGTAAGAGGTGTGGAAAAACATGATGAGTCTGAATGGCATTGCATAGCTGTTATGGCTGTTCCACAGAAGCTTCTTGTACAGTCACAATTGTAACAGAAAGCTTTGCAACTACCAAGGAGGTTTTGTGTGTTTTCACAGTAAATGAAGACTTTGCTACACTGATTTAAGCACAGGTTCTCTTGCACACCCTCATGCAAGAGTAGTCTGATAGTTTAGTATTATTCTCAGATCCTTACATGAGTTTCTAACCACAATATAGTTTTCTCTGTTTGTATTAATTGAAGTCACATGTGAAATATTTCTAGATTCTTGAGCTGTTGTGTATTCCTGATCTCTGCAGACTTTAAAGAGACTAAATATCATCCTTGCAAAAAATCATCAACCAAAGAAAAAACTATGAAAAGGTAGTATATATAGTAATAAGTATGATCAACTAATGATGATATTGAATGATGGGGTAAGTCAAGGCCTCAGAAGGTCCTTCAGATCTAGAGAATTTAAATTCTATAGGTTCTAGAATACATATCTTGAAGTGTATTCTTTATTACCAAAGACAGCTGCTACATAATTAAGAATTGCTGTTAATTGTATTTTGGTTCTATACAAAGTTGACTGTGAAAAATACGTTCTGACTCAATAACTATCTTCTCTTTTCTTGATTGTATAGTGTTTTGGCTGGATATAATGGTACTATCTTTGCATATGGTCAGACAGGCAGTGGCAAAACTTTTACCATCACAGGAGGAGCAGAACGTTACAGTGATCGAGGCATTATTCCCAGGACTCTATCTTATATTTTTGATCAACTGCAGAAGGTATGGAACATTGTTTTCTGTTTATTTTTAGTGTCCAGTTTACAAATACTTAACTGTTGCAAGAGGCTGTTTTTGTAATAGTCTTAGAGGAAGCCCTAAAATTAATGCTGAAGAAAATATCTAACTTGACACAATACTGTATGCAAGAATACATTTGTAATAGTTTTGGTTACCTGGCTTATGGCAATAGACTGAAAATAATGGACATCAATGGAGGGGGTTTTTTGTAGGTTTAAGAGCCATGCTATTTTTGATTGCTGCAGCATACGTTCAGATTTCATAATTAGTTATCGTTCTCTTAACACTTACATCAGCTCCACTCTGGTTTTGTATTGTATGCATTGCATTTCATTTTGATATTCTAAGCAATGAAATGAGTGAATAAGTGAAAGGATGTGCCAGATAAGCACACTGATTGTTCATTATGTTTATTACGTTTGCAAGAAATTTCATTTTCCTTTAGTGTCTGAAATACTGACGTGAGTGTCAGTCATTCTGGTGCTTTCATAACTACAGGAGGCAAAAGTGAAGAGAGGAGTTTTGTGTAATTTATGTTTTGTCTCTTCATTTACTCCACCAGGCCTATGATTCCTAAAGATTAATCTTCATATTTTAACAAAGCTATTTAATTAAACCAATTTAAATATTATTTAGCATCAACATCAGTCGTTACATTTTACTTTTATACTCTGTCATTCATGTAAGAGAAGATACCAATTCATATTCATAAGGGTATATGTCTCAGTCACATTAACATGCCCTGTCTCAGAAAGGGTTAACTATAGTAAGTAATTACTTTGGCTCTTTGGAAGTATGACTTTGGCACATAAAAGTACACATAATATTGCAGGTGCACAAAAGCTTGCTATTGTGGGAGTGGAAATGAAATAAACCGCCACGTGATCATGTTGCCTTAGATCTTCTGCTGCATTCACATGACCCCATGGAGGACTTTTGTGGTGAAAAGTGAACAGGTTGATTGTGCAATTGCCGGCAATGAACAGTGTCAACACACCAACATTCTTTTCTAATGCTAATTATGTCATAAAAACAAAAGAGGATGAAAACTAACTAGTTTATTTGTCATCTTCTCAGCACATAGTTTCTACAGAAATAAAAAAGTTTCCCTCTTCAGACTGGGTTTTGAATCAGAAGCTGTACCTGATTATGCTTATAGGGATATTTCTGTTTTCCTGCCTCCAAATCATTGTGTTTCTTTCTTGGTGCATTGCAAAGAATCTCTTCTTGGTGTTTTATCTTTCCACTTGCTTTTCTTTTCATATCTTTCATCTGTTTCCTTATATCTACAACTGTACTTTGGAAGGTGCTGACATAGTAGACAAGACATCTGCCTTCTAACCCTAAGTAGTATGAAACAGGAGACAGTGAAATCAGGGACACAAAATGCAAAACTTGTGAAGCTCTGAGTTGCACAAAGACAGTGCAATTTGAAACCAAGGAAACAAAGCTTTTTACCCTAAATGAGAAGCAAATCAAGCCCTTTGTTTTTAATAACATCTCCTTTTAATTTAGAAATTCTCCTATTTCCACAGTTTCCTGTTTGAACAGTTTCTTACTTCGTTTTTTCCATCCATCTGTAGTGTATCTTTTTAAGTCATATCCCTTGAAATAGTGAACTGTCATTATCAATAAAATAAAAACCCACAGGAAGTAACTATTCAATGAAAATGAAAAGTTATATCTTGAAGTATTTTGCAAGACAACAGTAGTGGATTGGATTATTAAACTTCTACTGTGATATGAGTGCTTTCACAGTGGCTTCATCTCGTGAAAAGAAGTGACTTTTTTGTTTTTTTTTTTATTTTATTTTGGAAATCATAGCCCACTATTTTGAGGTTTGGGGCAGGAGAAACTTCTATCTGCAAAACCCAGTTGTGTTAAATTACATTTTGGCAATGTAATATACCAAAAAAATTGTGATTGCAGAGAACAGCGACATCATATACACTGTTTAAATGTTATAATAAAGAGAGTGAAAAGCAGTATGTCTCTGATGTTTCTAAATGGAGTAAATCTTATGTTCGTTGTTCCTTGCTTGTTTTTTTTTTATTAAGCATAGTTTTTCTATCCATAATATGAGGGTTTACCTTCTTGTAATAACATTCTTTTCTTGGTGTAGATGTGAAAAATGTCATGTTGCATTGTTCTGTAAGCAGGCTCCCATGTTCTAAATGTACACAGACTTTTCTAGGTATAAGGAATCAGTTAAAAATCCCAGACTAAACTCATGGGCATGGTGGAGTTTTGGGGGGGATTTTTATTTTAGTGGGTTTTATGTGTGTGTGTGTGTGTGTGTGTCTGTTTTAGTTGGGGGTTTTTATTGTTTTTTTTTCTGGTTTTTTTAAGCCTTTATACATATGGTAACAGAAAATATGAAAGTATAACAAATTGATAATGTACACCATACCCAGGAAAAGAAAAAGAGACAGAGTGAGAAATTAACATAAAAGCAGTAGCGATAAATATGTTATCTAATCTAACTCTGACTTCTCTTTATAGCACTTCCTTTTTTTCTATTTTTTTTTTCCTTTTCTTGTCCAGGACAGCAGTAAAGTGTATACAACTCATGTTTCCTACTTAGAAATCTACAATGAATGTGGTTATGATCTTCTGGACCCAAGGCATGAGGCCTCCAGATTGGAAGATTTGCCGTAAGTAATAGGACTACTTAAGAGAATCATCAAAACCAACAGGAATCATTTTCGTATACCCTGTTGCATTGTTTGGGACTTTTTTGCAGCTGTGTTACTGATCTCAGTGTTAATTTAATCAATATACTTTGTTTTCTCAATTTTATCAACACTGCTTTAATTTTCTGTAGTTTTGTATGTATAGAGGCTGGGGAGACTCGATGGGAGTAACTGAAGATGAAAGTATAAAAAGTGTATTTTGCAAAGGAGATCTCTTGCAGCCACTGAAAACAAGGGAAGGTACTTGTTTTTCTCATGACAGTCTGTCTCTGTATGGTATACATGACTGAATGGGGCAGAGACATATGTAACAAGCATTATTTCCTTGCAACAGTAGTGAGAAAAGCTCCCTGCTTCTACTTGGGCCTTTTCCTTCAAGGATAATTATATATTTTTCTAGAATATGCTTTGAGGAAATAAGGTAACCAACAGCTAGAAAATAGGCCACAAGGAACTCCAAAGAACAGGATATTTACTTCAGAATGGATGATTATTATAATAGTTTTCATGGTCAAACACCAGCATTTACTAATACTTGGAGAAGGGTAGTAAATAAAGGTTTGTAGGTCATGAACACTCCAGCCTGCTGAAATTAAAAATTTCTAATTTGTAGGAAATCCAAATCCTAGTTTCCAAGTCTGAAATAATAGTTTATAGTCTTTGCTATTCTTTAAATAACTAAGCAAACAGTAAATATGTATGAATAAATGAGTTGTTGACTGGATTTGCAAATGCTTTGAAATAATGCTGGGCACCATAAACTTTATCACTCAACATAATGGTAACAGAAATATGTAAATAGCAATTAAATAATAATGCTGATATAAGAGCAGGAAATGAACTGAAAACTTGTAACAAGGAAATAACTGAAAATTAATAGAATTTTATATTGAAATTTATATTGAAATGTTATTTACATACTATTAAAAGAATTTTATTTATTAAAAAAGTCTTCCAACACAATATTTTATTGTGTTTGAATAGAGCTTTAGTTTTCTACACAATACGGGGTATCTAGGACATACTTACAAAAAATTTTCAAGATTGATCTTTATAAAATGAACTAGTCTAGAGATTAGAAAGACAGCAGACAAATGCAGAGTATGAGACAATTGGTCTCATTGTTTTGCTTTCTTCACCTGTAAAATGGAAGTAAATTTTAGCACCTTATGACACATCGGTGCTATAAAGACTGTTTATATTTACCAATATCTTTCATGGCAAAGTTTAGAATTATAATTTAAGTTATTGTCTGCTTTCTGTGCTATGCAGACAAAAAATTTACATCAGAGGCTAATTCAGGTAATAATTTAATTTTTGTGCCTATTTTTACAGTGCAGATTTTTTCAAGGTTTTATGTAAAAAAAGTCTGTTACACTTTATTCAGCTTATTAAAATTAATGCTATTAAGTTATTCAAGTTTAGTACATTATTAATATGACATTATTAATATGATTTATTAAGTTATTTGAAATATTTGAAGTAATTTCATTTGACATTTTATAAATTTATGAATTTATTCAATCAAACTTAATTTGATTAATTTAATTGAAACTTTGAAACAGATATTTGGGGGTTGTATACCCTGGAAAATATCTCACATTTTGAAACTAAGTACTGACTATCTGCTAATAATTATGAATTTTAGAGTCTCCAAATTGGTTTATGTATGATGATTCAATTAAGCTTAAAAGTAACTCCTTGTTATGTATTAGGCTATTTTAAAAAGTAAATGTAGATAATTTGGTTATAAATTAAGGATAAAGCACACTGGGATAATCATAATTATCTGTAAATTTACATAGTGTATACTATTGCAGGATGGGTTTTAGTGAGATAGTAAATTTTTCTGTGCAGAGTAATCTTAAAAAGTGCATTAAGGTTTTATTGTATGTGGACATTATTATTTCCACTATGTCATTTGTCAATTAAATGTGTTCTGTACACTAAAGCTATACCTTCACCAGTCATATTTAACTCATAATGCAGTCGGGGGCAGGAAGCGGGGTATGCACCACCACATGTGTAAAACTATTTAATTCATACAATATTTTTTGTTTACTTTTTAATATTGTAGTTTGATAGTTTGATGATTCAAATTTTAAAAAAATATAGTGTCATTCTGAGCTGGAAAGGGATTATGAATTGCAGGAATGGGTAGTTGCATGATTAATTATTTTAATTACTCAAATAATTTTCACAAATGACAAAGTGGAAGTTACATGTAAGTAGTAATCACATATTTTAAAATTTATCAAGTGTTTATTACCTAATATGTATTTAATATTTCTGAGAATTTTTTGTGCTTAAAACCTTGTAGCAAAATACTAAATAACCTAACTTTCTCAAGTTTGTTTGAAAGCCTATATTTAATGAGAATATTAAAAAGGAACTAATGTTTTTTGTACTGTAAAAGGGTCACGTTGTGCATAATTTTCTGTTGAACTCCACAGCTGATCATCTAGGCTTTAAGCACCATACAAAGCCAAAGGCAGGGTATTTACCCAATGTGCATAGGTAAATATTGGCAGTCAGTCCTGATACTTTCCCAAGTATTTAAGATGGACAAGAAGAGTGTTTAAGAAATGTGTCATTTTAGAAGAGTAAGCAAAAAGATTAGTTAATCTCAAAGTATGCAGATTGTTTTGGAAGACTATTTTTTAATCCATATTCCTGCAAAAGAAGGGGATGGAATTTGAATCAAAAATATGTACTTCTGTCTAGCAAACTCTATGTTAATAGGTTAATGTTACCAGTTCAATGAAAAGAATAAACACAGATTGCACTCAGGTAATAGAAGTTATGAAAAGCACACTACAGGCTTGTTGCTAATACTTGAAAAATGAGGCATAAAATTGTATTTGATGTTTAAGACAAAGTGAATAATAAACTTTTTAAAAATTGTCCATTGTATTTAATCATTGCATGATTAGATTTGGAATCTCAGCTCCTGAAGTCAAGGTTTTGTGTGTAGCCATACTTAGTGTTTTCTGTAGACTATGAGATTTTCATCTTTAACATTGTTTAATCATTTCATTAGAGTCTACCAGGTGAGAAGGGAAGAAACGCTCACAAAAAAAATCCCTGGTTTTCTGGAAAAAAATTCCTGAAAAATGCATAAATGTAGTTTATATATCTGCACATTAAACATTTAATGGAGAGAAAACATTTTCCTTGATGTAATGATATTACATGTAGCCCATAGAAGATATCCTTTGATATACCTTAATGCTTCATCCAAAATGTCTTAGTTTACAATTGTAACTTGTTTTGCTTGTACAAAACTGACAGTGTTTTAATTTTGTGACACTTTAGCTGAAACCCAGCATATGCAGATGCAAAAAACATTTGAAGAATCTTACTTGTTAGAATGCAAAAACTGAATTTAATATTGACAATCTAATTCTGTTTGTAGCTGTAGAGAGTTCCATGTTTATGCAAGGAAATTATGATTGTTTTCAAACATGTAAAAAGTATAAAATTGTTGCTATAAAATACAGCTGGTAGAAGACTATTTAAATACTTACTGCCACCTCATGTTTTCAAAATAGTTTTGCAGGACTGTTCAAATTAGGAATATTTTTCTGAAGCTCTGAATTTGTGTAAAAGCTTTTCATCTCCAACAGATTCTCTGTTGTAGTGTATTTGTAGTTTATATAACTCAATGTTACTGAATCTAACAAATTTCACTTTAGTTACAACCTACCAGTACTCTTCCTAACTAGTTCATGTTATTTATTAAGAAGTAAGAATTTTCTTGGCACTGAATAATTACAAAAAAGTAGAGAAGGAGGTTATAGAACCATTAGTCAAGAATGACTTGATTAAGTCATAGACAACTGATGTTACCTCTTTACTTGTCCTACAGCAAGTGACCCTCTTGCATGTGAAGGCAAACTAAAATTAATGCTGGTTTGCCTTAGAATGTTAGCCTTTAAACTGCAGTAGTTGAGGAGCTACTTCTCAGGGAGCCTAGACAACCATTAATCAGGAGTGATTTGTGGCACTTAGTGCCAGGCTCTAGTAACCATGGCGGTGTTGGATCAAGGGCTGGACTTGATGATCTTGGAGGTCTTTTCCAACACGGTTGATTCTATGATTCTATGATTCTGTATAGCCAAGGGAAAATGCAATCTGAACTTCAAGCCAGCATAAGTGATTCCCCAATTTTTCTATAAAGTCCTCTTTGAGAGGGAGATGTGGAAGTTTAGGTGTGATGCTGTCAGACTTTAAAAAAGAAAACCACACTTGAAGCTAAGAGCCAGTTAACTTCAAACATCAACAATGATGACTGTATTAATATGTATTAGTAACATATATTAGAACTGTTATGTTTCATGGGATCAGTGTGAAATATTTTCACTAAAAAAAAATCTGTAACTGGATATTGGTTAACTACCTCAAATGGGTTTGTACTCTTCTATTCTCTACTGCTCTCCAAGGACTTTAAGAGATACCAAACTACTGAAATGGAAAACTAAAACAACTAGAATAATAATTCCTATGCTATTAACAGAGAAGGATAAAAATAAAAAAGGCTAAAGGAATAATTTTCAACATATAGGAAATATATTTTTGTAAGGTTAAGCTTTCTGTTTGTTAATGGGGAGACAGCTGAAAACTGTTCTGAATCATTTCTTCGAAGATTATGATTTTTTTCATTACAGTTCAAACACATTGCACTTTAAATGTATACAATAACTTCAGCATATATTATATATTGTTTATTCACATCCAGATTTTATGTTGATTTGTTTCCTGAAAATCAGTAGGAAATCAGTGAAATTTTTCTAAGGTGACTTTTGTAAAAGCATTTGATGAATAAATTAATTCAAGGCAACTTTGCTTGTGAACGTCAAAGCCTATTAAACAAACTTTTTTTTTTTTTTGGGAAATGAGATTATTGCAGTTGTCTGCAAATTCTAACATATTTTATATGTTTTTTTTGTTACGCAAACCACCAATCTCATTGTTTCAGTTTGGACTCCTTGATCAGCATGGTGGGGTCAGGGGGAGAGACAGTGCACAGCTCTTTCCAGATCTCAGTAAGAAAGCCCTGACAACAAATGGCTTACTAATGTAACTGCTTTAATTAGACAGAATAAGAAGAGGAATATAGGTTGCAAGTAAATTACATCCTATCAGGTGCTGGGTGCCCTGCATTTGTGCAGCATTGGACAGGGCCTGAATGGATTTCTCCACAGTGCACTGCACAGAGCAGTACAGTTCCAGTCCATGGAGAGAAACTCTCCCTTTTGGCCTTTTGAGCGATTATAAAATTTGCTTACAAGAAAACAGTTCCATTCTAAAAGGTATTCTTATGAGAGTGTATTTATTGTGCAGCCAAGGGATCTGTGCAGTGCGACACATGCCTGAATGCCCCTCTGTGTGTGCAGCACATCACAGGCTGTGCCTGCTCAGGGTCACTGTTGTGTGAATCACTCTCTCCTAAATGTGTAAGTCTCCCAGTCATGTCTGTTACATGCAGGACAACCAAAGTGCGTTTTTGTTGTCTCACAACAGAATCCATTGGAGACAGTGGGAAAGACTTCCTGTCACAATATGACGTGTCAAGCAAACAGTCTGCATGAATGCTTTCTCATCTCATAGTTCTGCCATGTCTCACATGCCAAGGAGATTATGCTCTAGGTCTATACTTCAATGGAAAATCATATCTGTGTGTTGTTGAAAGTTGTGTTGGTAGCTGAATAACTGTGTAGCCTTGCCTCTTGAATAAGTGTTGACTTTGTCCTCTGTTGTGGTATTCAGGGAGTTGTACTTCTGAAAGATCATTTCTTTGGGGTGATCTATAAAATTATTATCTTGATCATTCTTTCTTAAAACCTAAAGCTCCTTGCAATTTTACAAGTCATTAGCTGTACTTATCCATTAATTTATTCTGTTCTTCTAGACAGACTCCAAGATGCATGCTTGCTGCTTTTCTCTTTTATCTTTTTTCTAAATTTATTATTGGCTGTATACTCTCCTCCTCACATTGAAGTAGTATCACTATAATCTCCTCATGTATTATCATAGAAGGTGTGTATCCTCATATATTATTTATTTGTATCATGATTAATTTTTAATTGTTTATAAAGTTTTTAATATTGTTCTAGATTTCTTCAATTCTGAGCCCTAGACAGATATAATAATAGGAAACTTGTTTTTTAAAATAGTAATTTTTTCCAAAATATTTTAAGGGGTTTTTTTATTATTTATATAACGTATGAGATGGTGTTAATTAATCAAAGGAAGCTTTAAGTTCATTGTTTGCCAGTAACAAGAATTTCATAAATTAAAGCATTCAGTGTGCAAGGCTCTCCAGCATTAATGGCAGCTGAGCTGATGCAGGAAAGGGCTGGAGCTAATAAGAAAGCCTGATCCCATCCTACAGGCTTCCTAGCCAGTTACTAATTCCATCCTTTAAGCCAAATGGAAAAGATCCTTTGTTTATAAAGAATACAAAACCTTGTCTCTGCCTTCTTTCAGTCATTATGGATAACTTAACAGAATTTTTCCACCCAAGTTAGGTGGAATGTAAATGTAAATCTTTACATGAAATGTAAAGATTTTACTAATATAGTGAATGTACTCTAGAAATTATTATCATACTATATAGTAACTTTATAGCATGGTAAAAAATAATTTTGTTGTCATTTTGGAACGTACCATTCTGAGGAAGTTTTGATAGATGCCTCTCTACATGTACAAATGTAGGCTTCCATTTGGAAATCTTCCTAATAGTTGCAAGGCCACTGTGTAGGAGGCTGTCACTGTTTTGTGAGGTCTGCACTGTCTCCTTTCTGATATATTAGTCCTCCAGAACTATACATCCAAATTAACATCTTACTTCTCTGGAAATTATTTCACAGAATCACAGAATATTCAGAGCTGGAATGATCATTGATCAAAGTGTAGACTGAAAAGATCCTTAAAAGTTTAAATACTATGCCAAATGTGCATAATAAAACAATATTGTTTTCCTAAATTATAAAAATAGATAGATGATGCTTACCATGCAATTTCAAATATTAAAATTAGTCAGAGCATCATGCTACAATCAGAAACACTCTGGGCTTTACTGTGTCATGCATGCACAGGTGGAATTGCAGATAGAATACAACTTGACATTATCAAAAATTCATTAAGCAAGAGCAGAATTATGCTTTGGGTTTATGCTTTGAATGGGGAAGCTGAGTTTTGTGACTATATTAATAATGTCTTACACTACCACACAAAAATAAGGCTATCATACGTGGAAAAGCAATTGTTATGAATACTAAAGAAGCATTGTGTGTACTTTTACATGTGTTTATTCTTGAAAATAGTGAGTGTATTGCAATTGTTAAAATTTTTTCTGTATATCCATTCAAATGTTTTGACCATCAGACTCTGGACTACTTCCCCAGTATCTAAGTGCAATGCTATGGAATGCTGCTTAGATGCTTGATTTGATTCTGTGAGTTTTGGGGAAGAAAAAAAAAGACAAAACAGAACAAAACCGTATCTTTCTGGTTTTGAAGCAACTTGAAGTAATTAACATGCAAGAGTTCTATCTACTGATAGAAACTCAAGCCCCATACTCCCTCTTGTGGTTAACCCTGAAGAACGTGAAAAAATATGTATATACATATATGTATACATATAGATGTATATGTATAGATATAAAGTATTATCTATACTTACACAGAAAAAAATAGGTTTTTTTAGAAAAAACCCTCTAACTTCTAAAAAACTTCTAATATACTTGTTTTAAATTGTCTCAGAACATGTAATTCACCCTGAAACATAGGTTATTCATCCTCAAATTTAGTGTACTTCCATTTTAACAGATTCTTCACTCTGGGAGTTTTCCAAATCCAGTGAGGCAACTACTTGGCTTCCATGTTGGATACTAAAAAATGTTCCAAATGAGGAGATCCTAATGGCTACTCAGTAATGCCAATAAAGTTTAACTCTCAGTAACCATTTCAAAAGAAAAAAGTTCTTATGTTAAAGGACTATTTGAATAAATGAAAAGGGTTTTCAGTAATATTTAGCAGCTCTCCTGGAGCTTTTGCCGTATCCTTGCTACTTGCATCTAACTTCCTTTCTGTAAACTTTACTGCTTATAGAAGTACAGATAAGAGTCTTTCTGACGTCAGTGGAAATAAATAAAATCATTCTGTTTTCTTGCTTTTAATTTAAGAAAGGGATAATTTACAGTTGTAGTTACTACCATTTAATAAGAATGAAAAGAGAAATAGTCTTTACAACTGCAAAGTTATTAGAAACATGTTGACTACATATGTGTTCATTCTGAAATATTCCATACCTATTTGTACATCAAGATTATGGTATGTTTTATGTATCATCTGTGCTTGGTAATAGAAAACAAACCCCCATGTTTGTGATGATTCATCTAACCTCTTGCTCTCGAGAGTTTACTATAACTCATTAAAATAAAAATCCCAAAGCTTTCTCTAATAGTAATAGATTTCATATATTCCTTTTCTGTGTGAAGGTTTGTAATAAAGGAATGAAAAGAAGGTGACAGATTAAAAAAAAATCAACACTTCCTTTAATGGGTATCATTTATTTTCACGTCTTTAATTCTTTCATTATGATTGGTTTAGATTTCACCTTTTAGGTGCATGCAATCAAAATGAAAGTATGGAACAAATATTGCTTTAAAACTATAGTTTTCATTTGGTGGTTGTTTTTTATTTTCCATGTAGAAAAGTGACAATAATGGAAGACTCTGATCAAAACATTCATCTGAAAAACTTGTCTCTTCAGCAAGCAACCAATGAAGAGGAAGCCTTAAACCTACTCTTCTTGGGAGACACCAACAGAATGATTGCTGAGGTGAGAATTGCTGCTCCAAATCCTCCTTAACACCACCACATATAAACCTCTCCACATAAGATGTATATTTTGGAAGTCCTTGGAGATAAATTAGTATATTCTTTCTGAGTGTATTTCCACAGTGAAAATAAATAAGCATTTCTCTGATGACAGCTTTCACTTTGTGAAGAGCTTTCTGTTTTCCTATAGTGAATCTGATTGGTGGTTGTTGATGTCATAACCTACCGAAATTCAAATAAGTAGAATACAAAAGTTCTCATAAACTATAGCCTGACTTTTGAATGTGGCATGTATCATCATACATATATATTTAAAGATTAGAAAACATGCCCTTACACAGCATTGTCAGCTACAATTCCCACAGAAGTTTTTCCCTGGAAGTGTTCGACACCAACTTGGATGAGGCCCTGAGCAAGCTGGTCTAGTGGAAGGTGTCCCTGCCCATGGCAGGGGGAGTTGGAACTAGGTGACCTTTAAGGTTCCTTCCAACCCAAATCATTCATGATTCTATGATTAAGTACTAAATTGTCTTTGAAGTGCTTACCATAAGTTATCAGTCCTTTCTTTTTTTTCTTCTTATTGCATAAATATGTTGTGTTATGTGTAAAAACAGAACAAAAAAACCCAACAAAAATCCAGCCAACAAACCCCTCAACAAATAAGAACAACAACAAACAAATCAAAAGGAAAGAAAAAAAACCAGAAAAACACTCAAAACCCCCAAATGGTAGTGCAAAACAAATTCAGAATAAATATATGCAAATATGCAAAGACAAGCGTGTTTTTACTGATTCTGAAAAATTCAAATGAAGTGTTTCTATATCCAAAATCTGTAGGGTTCTTTTTTGCCTTATTTTTGTGCTTGGATGAGGAATGTAAATATAAAAAGTGTATTGTAAAAAGTGAGCACTGAAAATGCTCTACTACAATACAGTTAATTCTATTTTAGAACTTTGTGGGTTTTCTTCCTTTGTATCTGTATCACCAAAAAGATATATCATAAATCATTGACAAGGAAGACACTTAATGCATATTAAATATTTAAGTAGTTCTGTGTTCTTGCTGGCTGACCATGTACACCTGAGCACAGGGGAAGAAGCACTTGATTGCAAAATATAAACTGTCAAAACAAATACTTGTTCTCTCTTTCTCAAGGAGGACTATTTCAACAGTTACATTTTGAGAGGCAAGAACTAATCAATTTAAGGACTGTTAATAAATATGAGTATTGAGGCAAGGAACTGCTTCATGATATTGAAATGGAAAAATTATAGAGGAGAGGAACTTGAAACTGTGTAGTAGGGGAGACAAAAAGTTGACATTTCAGAAGCTTTAAAACCTATCATGATAGTGAGTAATCCCAGGATATTCAGATTTGGAAGGGACCCACAAGGATAATCTAGTCCAACTCTTAACCGAATGGCCCATAAAGGGATCAAACCTGCAATCTATGCCATTATTAGCACTGTGCTCTAACCAACTGAGCTAATCTCAGGGTCAACAGAAAAATAGAATTCGTTGTATAGAGAAAGATCTTCAGAAAATCTCTGATCAATCTAGAGGCCCTCTGTATGAAAATGAGACCAAATATTTAAAGAATGATACGCTGCTGGGTGACAGGATCATAAATCAGCAATTGTAAAGGGCAGTTTTGTTTCATATTTGGTAAGAGAATATATATCCCAAACACTGAAAGTTATGAACAAATAGCAAGACTAATAAACATGGTAAGTCATTAAATGTCAAGATCAAGTAATGGCCAATAGCAAAATATATAGAGATGAGTAAAAGATAAACCAAGTCAATAATGATACTTTAAAAAAAAAATCTCCTAGTCTTCATTAGTATGTGTTTCAGACTACTATCAACTAATGACTTTTGCTGTACTTTTTCTTTGCATGAATTTGCCCAGATGCCTTTTTTGACCCTGCCAGATTTTTATTATGAAGTCTCATGTGTCACAAGGTTCCATGTCTTAAGTGAATTGTATGAGAAAAATGCTCTTTAGCTTTTTTTTAAATCTACAATTTGTTAGTTTTATTTGGAACATGCTAGTACTTGCTAGAAAACAATAAGAATAGACATCAGATTGTGTGGCACACGAATAGTAGAGAATTCACTAATCTAAATAGCTTGGGTAAGCAAATGCTATACCAACATCAGTTTTGCTGCTTTTGCAAGAGTTTTTTGTTATATAAACACTATAAAGTTATTGTTTCATTGATCTTTAATGAAAAATACTTAAAAGAAAAAATGCTGAGAATACTTGCTTGGAATAACTACCACATATTGCAACAATATTTACTTTGCATAGTCTGAATGCTGGTATGATTCTAAAAACTCCAACTGAGGTTGATTTCATTGTAGAAGTTTTTTTAATGTACTGATGTCATACATTTTTCCTTTATGACTGTAGCAGGTATGTTGCAGTACAGTTCAGTGAACTTACTGATTGCTGCTTCGTCTTAGCATTACAGAATTTATCCCCATTATTATATGGCATTTTGCGCTTAAGGTGACTGTGGTACTTTATATGAGAACTTCCTAGAATGAGAGAACAGTGTTTGCAAAAATGGTAGATTAATGTAGACATCTAAGAAAGAGGACTTATGACATAAAACATAACTTCTTCAGAGATCCATATTTTTAAATCTTAATGATGATAATACTTTTTGACCTCTCAAGACTAGAACCCTCTTAAGTAAACTAAAAAAAAAGACACAAGATTAATAAACCTAAGTAGAAAAGAAAGTAAAAGAAATGTTTGATTCATCTTTTTTAATGATGACAAGTTTGGCTGTGGAAAAACTCAGACCACTGTCTTGGATCACATATGAAATCTGTAGCCTCTAAAATTGCAGTCTGACGCTTTACCCCTTAAATAACCCTTCTTTGAAGAGTTGATTATTTTGAAAATAAGAATGACAGTTTAATTTGTGCATCGCCTGTGCTAGTGCAGTCTGACTTGTGATTAGAAGGCTGCACTTTCCCTCATCACTGATTTTGCTAAAAAGAAGGTGATCATAACATTAGAAGTATTTTACAGGCTACATTAATTAATTAATTAATTCATTCATTCATTAAATGTCAGAACCTAAGGGAACATTTATAACTGAATACTTCTTTCCCACACATAACTATACAGCTCATGAGAAGGGAAAAAAAGGAAGCTAATCTAATTTTTACAGGATTACTTTATTAGTCAGTGTAGAACTGGTCCTTTCCTCTAGTTTTGACATGTACTACAACTTGTGGAAATGGTAAGATGGGAGACATCTGTGCACAAACAATTAATAATGTAAAAATCCAGATATGAATTTTTTGTTTCATATTTTTCCAGAGAGAAATAGGCAGAGATCAAACCCAAAAAACCTGATTCTTTTGTTGGCAGCTCTGCCAAATGTAAGGGCTAAATTTTTTGGTTATCTCATAGTGCCCAGTTTCTTGTTACATTTGAATGCATGAGAATCTGCAACAACAGGTTATAAAATCTGAACTAATTTTTTGTATTTTAATTTTGTAAGCCAACTTTGATTTAGTTATCTGATATGCATGCAAACAGGAGATTTCAAAATCTAATTTGCAATATGACACAGGTTGTAGCAGCAATATCTTAATAAAGCTCCTGTGCTGAAATAAGTGTTTGGCCATTTAGGTAGTGTTCACAAACCATTCATTTTGGTTTACCATTAATATATCTTCAACTGAAGTGGTCTTCTCTAAGTTCTTGTGATGGGAATATCTTATGATCTTTGTCCTTTGAAATAACATGCCTAAGCCTCTGTGATTTTGAGAATTCTTGGTATTTTTTAGTATTTCTCCTAATATAGCAGAGTAAGATAGTCTCTCTCCCAAGGACATGCATCGATTTCCAAACTGTGAAATCTTTATCTGAGATTAATATGTCTGAGTGCTGCAGTTGCATGTACAGCTAGACTTTAATTTTCCTCTAATGAAAAAGTACTTCATTTTAATGAGGAAGGAAATGTTTCAGTATATGGTTTTATACCTATAGTACTTAATTTTTTAAATTTGGAAGACCATACATACTACACAGTATTTTGTATGTTCCATCATTTAAAATGTTCAAAGTACACATGGGGCAAGCAGTAAGCTTTTGGCAATGTTTAAATCGTTTATTTCAAGAAAGAATGGAACTTTTAAAGATTTAAAGATAGCTATGGGGACTGACTTGTGACCTCTGAATTGGACTCATTCTGTTTGTATTTATTGTCCATTGCTATTCTCTTGAATATATTTAGACAGGCCTTGTAGTGTTTGACTGCATTTTTTATTGGATACAATATGAAAAATAGGATTTGAATGTGGAAACATATGAGATTAAATGACACTTGACAAAAAATGCATGGTTATCCATGTTAGCACTGCATTCCAGAAAGAATTAAAATTTTCTGCTTTGCTAGATTCCTCGTTGGTGTCAATTATTAATTTATTTCCACTCCAAAAAACCTAGTGTTATTAGCACTAAATGGCATCGTCATTTCAGCACAAGTGCTTTCGTTTCAGTGTGTGATAAAGAAATCACTAGTTGTACATACTACTTTGAATAGTTGTTAAAATGCTTTGGGATTTATATGGATAAAAGGCACTATATAATATAAAGTTTAATATTAATTAAATTTAGTATTAATTACTTTAAAAGTTACCTGAGGTCCTGTGGTCTAACTGTGAAACTGTACTTCTATTAAATATGGAAAGATAAAGTATTGCTTTCAGGAAATGTTTGGACCTATCCTGATCTTTATATTTTCATAGCAAAAATTTTTCAATTTCGACTATGTCAAGTGTACTTAAGTACACGTGAAGAACCCTTTCACTTGCACCATATTATTTAGAAAGGAAACTAAAGATATATTAAGATCTCACTCATCTACCAAATATAAAGGCAGGAAGCCCATATCATCAACTTACATACTCTTCCATATAGCTTGGTTCTGTTGGAATTGGTGGAGTTTATATTCATTAGGCAGAGATATCCATCTGAACTGTGAAATGACTGTAGCTGTCATAACTTCTTCCTACAGATATCCCTTTGAATGTAGCATGAGATTGGACAAAATCAATTTGATATGAGTCTTGGATGCTATCAGTGCTTTTCTCTTTTGACTTGCTCTTCTTCAAAAAGTTAGAAAGTGAAAAAGCCTTAAGAGGAAAAGAAACACTCCTTTAAAGAAAATTTTGTACGTTTTCATTCTCAAAAAAATGCAGAATTTCAGAATCAGATTTTCTTCACTTTTGCATTGGCTAATTTACTCACACAGGGAATGCACGTTCTTCTGCTGTCTAAATATTTTGATTCAAGGAAGAAAAGATTCCACTGGAATGGTATAAGCTGCCAAGTGGAGATGGTTTGCAAAAAGGGCTGAACAACTGCATTTATCACCTGTAAAATCTTTTTGTCCCAGCAGTCCTGAACTCTCTTATGTATTTTCTCTGTCCGAGTGTTTTGGCAGCCATAATCAACACATTATTCTTCCAGATAGTAGCAGCTTCTCTTAGTCTAATGGTGATTTTCAAACAGCTTTTCCCACGTCTTTCTCCTATTTGAGAAACTTGCTCTTGGGTCCTCAGTTATTAAGAACTCTATTTAGACCAGTAGCATCCATTTATGGCTATTCTTAGTGAAAACAACATTTATAATATCCACTGCAACAAATTAAATATTTGGGAAATACATAAATTCCTGCATAGGGAAGAACTCCTGCAATGTTTTGTTGACTTAATATAGATAAAAATTAGATTAAGATGGACATCTTGGGCTCCAGCAAATTTTTGGTCATTTTAATGACATTTTCCTTGCCAGAAACATCCAACTCAGATGTTTCTTGCAGGATGACTGTGCTGTAGATTCTCATTTAAGTAGAAACCACCTTCTTGCAACCATTGTATGAATAGATGTAATAGTTAAAGTCACAAAGTTTCTGTACAATTTATTTAATTTCAGCAAACAGGTATATTCTGGTCCTGGAAAAAAACAAGTCTGGGTCGTATGGCTTCAAATATGCCTTGTTTGTTTTTTCCAAATGAAACACTGTTGCTCTACCAAGTTGTGATCTTAAATGTTATTGAATTCCTCTTTTACCCTGCCACAAATGGACAGCAACAGATGACCTGGCATTAATTCCTTTGTAGAGTTCTTGTGATATCACAAGGCATCCAAAGTCTGCTTATGTGGTTTATGATGTCACAGAATTCCTGGAAAAAAACTATTTCTTTGTAAGTAACTGCAGCTCATCAGTTGTTCTATATATAACTCTCACAATAGCAACCATCTGCTGAGAACCAGGCCACTCCCCTCCTTCTTTTTTTTCCTTCATCACATCAAATTAGTGTGAGGATGATTTCATATACATATGGTTTGAATACTGCTAACAAAGCCAAAACGAACTCTGAAAGCCACTAAAGGAACATTTTAGTAGGCTCTGAGACACTGTCCAGAAATTTTTGTTTGTTGGTTTTCAGTTTTCAAACTTTCTAAAAAGATGAATGGTGATTCTCAGAAGTTGCATATGTAAGATAGCAAATACCCAACCAAACAACAACAAAAAAAAAGGCTTGGTTTTGGACTGAAGATGCTGACAAGTCATCATTTCTGTTGTATGCTTTTCATCTACTTATGTGGTAAAAGAAGCAAAGTGTGGGGAATTATGACTGCAATTAACGTTTCACGATCTCATCCCATTTAACAGTTTAAATTTTTATTGCATTATGCTTCCTGCAAGAGGTCTAACAGAGCTTCCTACATATTGGAACTGCAAAGCAGAGATAGCATTACATTGTCAAAAGGAGTATTGGTGTCTTATTAAACCATGACTCTGCTGTGAAGAAGGACTTTACAAAAATATGAGTTTGGGATTCTAGCCACTGACTCCCAAATCAGCTTCATTCTTTTTTTCATTCACGTGAAAAAAGGAGGCTGTGGAGAGAAAAGCAATAGAATTTCTAATGGCCAGTCCAGCAAATCTACTTGGAACACGCAAAATAAAGTTGTGGCTAGTGTATTGCAGTAGACAGTAAGGACTGAATAGACGGAATATTGCACTGTTTTGGAACTCAGAGTCCTTAAATTATTTTCTTTTATACTTCAATTTTTATTTTTTTTGCCTCTATTGGTGTTAAAACAGGTGTGACTAAAAGCACATTTTGAAATACGTGAGGTTTTGATGCATACTGAAACTCAAGTTTGCTTAAGAATATTCAGAAGTATGGTAACTTCTTCTGCTTCTTTTACAGCAACCTTTACTTTGTGCTTCCACAGCTGAATCTGTATTGATATTTGATCTTAGACTTGTCTGCTTAGATTTGTCTGCAGTATAGTATGACTGATGCCATGTCTCTAGTGCAAAATGTCCTCAAATAGCAGTTCTGTTGAGGAGAATGTCCTTAAATATTAATTCTGTTATGGATTTTGAGCTGGAAAAAAATAAAATATCCAGTCCTGCTTCACAAAGCTGCAAGTAATAAAATTATAGCTGTCCTAGTAAAATAAGTGAAGCTGGCTCTGATTAATCATGGAATCAGAATTGCTGAATAAAGTACATTTTCACAGCATATAACTTTTTCTTAGTATACCTGCACTTTAAGTAAGTTTTGGAGTATTTTCTTGCTTGTCACCTTTCCCTGAGCCTGTTTATTTTCATTCCAGCTCTACAACTCACTTCCTCTTCATTTGCTCAGCATCACCTCTGAAGACATCATGGCACTCTGATGCTCTGATGCTCATTTCACAGGACTGCAAATTCCAAAATTTCTCATCTGTATAAACTAAAGTTCAAAATTCTTCTCCCTCTCCCTTTTAGCTTGCCTTTATTAGGTAAAGCAACCCAAGAGAAAATAGTGCTAAGGTTGTAATTTACATACAGAATTCTCACCAACAACTACAAGTGTAGGCTGTTCCTGCACACTACCTACTTGTTCCCACCCTGTATGCTGCCGTTTTCAGGTATTTTACTAGAACTGTTGTCCATAGCTGTGCTGTGGCTGAATTGAAAAACCAATCCAGATTAAATATCTATGGTTTACCGACTTTATTTTTTTTCCTTTGAACTGAATCAGTTCCCAAAAACAGCTCAGTTGCTGGCACTATTAAGGCTGAAAAAAAAATGGGGAAATTGAAGCTGAGACAATTGAACCAAGCAGTATAGCTGTCCATATTATTCCTGTTACAGGATTATTCATCTTGCACTCATTCTGTTAAGAGCTGTCTTTTCTGTGTTAACAAGACAACATCTTCAGCGCCTGCAGTAGGCAGACTGTTTTAACATCTACAAGCAGACTATGTAAAAAAAAAGCAATATGTTGGTATTTCTATTCTGAATCACAGGGTATGCCTACATAAATAATTACTCCAGAAAAACAGAGGAATAAAGTAATAGACAAGAGATTAATGTAGACAGATTAATGCAGAGCCGTGTTAATTGTACTCCCTGCACTTGGGGACCCCTGGTGGCCTAGTGGTTAGGATGCAACACTCTCACCGCTGCGACCCAGGTTCACTTCCTGGTCCCCCGGGCAGATGGAGCTCGTTAGCCCTGTGAGGCCATCCATCTATGAGAAGGTCACTAAACAAACCTACGTCCTGAGGACCTCACTGCCATTGTCCAAACTTGCTTGGCCCCGGCAGATGAACCTTAGGATTAAAGGGTGGGCTCAGTTCAGCGCATGCTGTGTCTCACCTAAAAAATCCATTGTGCAGGCTGGAAAGGTAAAAGACCTTTCCCAAAATCTTCGTTCGCGAAGACTGGCCATTATTAATGTAGACAATATAACCAGGATTTTTTAATCATCTTTTTCAGCAGCTATAAATATAGATTTAGTTGCTAAGTAAATAATATTAATTTGGCAATTTATTTCAGTCCCCTATTTTTCTGCATTTATGCCCTGAAAACAATGTTGTCATACTTGTTATAGTTTATAAATAAAAATACTATCTGTATGCTAACTTTTAATCTCCATAGTCTAATGCTTTGGCTATTTATAAAATGAGGATAATAAGGAATTCTTTTAAAGTTTCTAACAATATCTTCATACAACTAAATGAAAGGTGTTTTAGATGATTAAAGATATTTTATATGTCTTCTTCAGAAAAGAAAAGTGCATATGTGATGGCATATTGTCATTTGAAATCTAAATAACTGAGAGCTGTTTAAAATTTTATGTTCGGCATTTCAAATATATTGAGAAAACCTTTAAAGTGATGCTAAAACTGAGCATCTCTAAAAATTGACTAAAAATTTCCATGTGTCTAGTAAAGGAAGTGTGGCAGTAGTTTATTCCAAATAAATACATTTAAAGCCAAACCTTTTATGAAAACTCTGTCATGTCACATAAAATTCTGACACTGATTCTGCCAAGTTAATTTTTTTGATAGAAGTAATAATGGAAAAGTCTGAAGCCTTGTAGAAAGTCCTAGTCGTAGTTATAGTGATAGCTATCTATCGAAACAAAAAAAAGGAAAAAAGCGTGCACCGATGGGGAAATTGATAACCTCTCAGAGATCAGGAGTTAGTAACTTTCCCTATGATCAAGGTGCCCTTTTCTAATATTCCTTGGCATATTAAGACCACTTGTTTTCCTGATGTGCTCAATCACATAGTCACAGGTTCCCACAAGGATCATCAAGTCCAAATCTTAAGTGAATAGCCTGGACAGGCAACAAACCCCCAACCTTGATATTATTAGCACCAGACTCTAACCAACTGAGCTAATCTCAGAGGATCTTGGAGTAACCTTGGTTGCTTGCAGCACAGTTTGTCCAGATCATTGTTATCCAAGTATTTGGCCAGAATATGAATGTCAGGTAAATCCTTTTGGCTTCTTCTTGCATATTTATTACAGGTCCCATAGCTAAAAAACTGGATAGGGGATTTTGATTACCAGATTGTCAAGCTATAAAAACCTAAATTTATTTTCCCACTGAACATTGAGGATTCCTCCTTTCTTTTCACTGTAGACACCAATGAATCAAGCCTCAAGCCGATCTCACTGCATTTTCACTATTCACGTCTCCAGCAAGGAACCTGGATCTGCAACTATCAGACGCTCCAAGTTGCACTTAGTAGACCTTGCTGGATCAGAACGTGTTGCAAAGACTGGAGTTGGAGGTCACTTGCTGACAGAAGCCAAGTATATCAACCTGTCATTACATTATTTGGAACAGGTATAATAGAGTAAAACATTTGTCCATTTACTACATCTCTGCTTAGCAATGTGCAATGTTTTGGAAAACTTGATATATTAGGATATTTATCACCATTTTTAAAAATTGAATTAATAGCTCTTCCTTCCTTTAAATTAACATATTTTAATTTAGGAAAAGCTTAAAAATTAAGCTTAAAAATTAAACAGTAAGATTATAGTAGCTATACAGGGTAGTATTTCCAAAATACTTTTCCTGTTTTGTCTGCAATATACTTGCAAGATTGCATCCATATTTCTACTAAAAATGTTCTTTGTAATCTCCTTCCCCTTCCACGGCTGGGATCAGGATGTATTACTCAAGGATCAGTGAACCAAAGTGTTTTGGTTTTATTTGGTTCAAGCATTGTAAGATGGTAAATTACTAGGCTCTTCTCTCATGTGTTGTTTTATTCTTCTACCCATGAGAATCTTTGATCTCTTAAAGACAGGAGTTACCTTTGGTAATGTATTTATGGAGTAACTACCATAATTAGTTATTACTACTCACAGATGTAACTACAATGATAATAATAAATCTCCACAAATCTTTGTCATTCAGCTGTTGTTACTGGAAAAGACTTAGCTTCTTGATTCAAGGTATGCTAAAATTCCTGTCCTCCTTTCACTGTTGCTTTTTGTTTTTCCTCCTTGGAAAGGGCAAATAACGAGAAAATAGATTACTCCCAACTAATCTTACTAATTTAAGAAAAAAAATTCTTAAGATAGCAGCAGTGAATGGAAACTTTGGAGATGAAAGATTTTATTAACAATGATGAGTATTATTATTTGTATTTTTACCAAATTTAAATAATTGTTAATTTATTATTATAATTATTATTTTATTAATGCTAATTAATTGTAATTATTATTAAGTTTCTAATATATATCTCCCTGATCTACTGTGATGTTTCGTACATTCGATGTTTAGAATGCTGTAAAACACCAAGTACGGGTAAGAAACACTTGGCAATGAATGAAATCTCTTCTGTGAATGCTGTCCTATTAATTTGCAATCATTGAAGATTTTCAAGTATTCATTTCAGACCGCACACCTGTAAAAGAAATTAAGTTCTTCCTAAGACTGAATACATAATATTGTTTTCACAGTACAGTAAACACTGTTCTTATTGCCAGAAATTAATTATTTGGAGGGATTCTGATGTAGAATACAGTATTTTTTCCTAAGACTTCTTTAAAAATTTTTATGTACAACCATATCAGGTCTGTGAGGTTTTCATTTAGTGGGAGAAGTAAGGGGGTAGAGAGAAGAAAAAATACTTGTCCTTTTTAATTTACACATCAGTATATGTATAATTTAGTAAAATATACAGTTGAGGAAATCCATAAAACCAGAAAATTTTATGGGTGTCTATATGTGACAATTCTTTAAAATTATTATTAGGAAATATAACTGTTTGTTCCACTTGCTGGGAAGAATATTTTTCATTTCTGTATTATGTGTTTTTCTGTTAACAAGAACAAATCTCTTGCGTTTCATTTAACCTACAATGAGAGATGTTTCATCTGTCAAAAGAAGAAGCTTAAAGCGTAGAAGGTGGCAGTCAGTCATTTACTGTTACCCTGAATTTTTTTCAGACCCCTTGTTTGTTTAAATTTTACCTTGAAAAAAAAGTCTGTGTTTCAATTTTACTCAAGGGGAGCGATAAGGATTAGTGATTCTAAAGTGGACTGCTTCAGAATCCTACAAATTATACTCACTTATTTACTTCTTATGCTTACTTATTATACTTCTTATTTACTGTATGATTGGGACCCCTGGTGGCCTAGTGGTTAGGATGCAGCACTCTCACCGCTGCGACCCAGGTTCGATTCCAGGTCCCCCGGGCAGATGGAGCTCGTTAGCCTGTGAGGCCATCCATCTATGAGAAGGTCACTCTAAACAAACCTACATCCTGAGGACCTCACTGCCATTGTCCAAACTTGCTTGGCCCCGGCAGATGAACCTTAGGATTAAAGGGTGGGCTCAGTTCAGCGCAGGCTGTGTCTCACCTAAAAAATCCATTGTGCAGGCTGGAAAGGTAAAAGACCTTTCCCAAAATCTTTGTTTGCGAAGACTGGCCATTATATATTATTATTATATTATTACTGTATAATTTTAATGTATTTATAATGCAACATTGCATGAGCTTGTATGAGGTTGATTTTAATAATCTGTGTAGTGTTTTCAAATACTCAGGTCTGAAGTGCTGTAGAAATGAGTATTTTTTTCATGCAACTTTTAATTCCTATTTTAGAAGAAATAGAGTTGCAAATAAGCACATTGGGTTCTGACTGGGATTGTGTATCAGTAATAAAAATGTTTTCTGATACTGAAGACTATAAAAAATATCTCTTTGTTCAGTGAGAATTAAACCATTCAATTCTGACCCTTCAGTGACTAATGTTAAAGTATACAGATTCCTCCAAGTCAGCTTATTTACATTCTCAAATATTTAGTTGCCTACTCGTGGTTTAGTGTTGAGTTATACCATTTTTAAACACTTTTCATAATAAAATAGTCATATAAAATGATTTTTATTGAGATGACAATGGGAACAGAGTTCTGTGTTACCACACTTGGTCTACTTGTTAAATATTCACAATGTGTTTAAAAAAATCTTCAAATAAATCAACTCACTTTTTCTCCAAGTGGCCTCTACGTCTAGAGAAAAATGAAGATAGTGTCATGCAGCTGATCTAAAATGGCATCAGGAACTTAGAGGTCCCTACTACCGCCTCTGCGTAGCTTTTCTTTGCCTGAGAGATACAGTAGCATGTTCTGGAATTACAACTGCATTGTAACTGTGTGTCTGTAGATGTTCCCTTCTGATGCACAACATAGAGTATACTGGACCAAACTTAGAGTTGTGAATTGACAGTGATACTGCCACCTGATTTGACATTATAATGGAATTATTTCCCCAAAATAATAGAGTACAGTGTTCTCACTGCTTTAATGAATATGCCTGTTAACTGTCATTTAACATGTGTTCCATTTAGGGAATATTGAATGATTTTATTCATTAGTGAATGGTTGCTACCCATACCTACCAAAGGTTTTTCTAATAAAATTTGAAATTACTGCCAGTCATCAAATACTAGATTTATTCACATCTTATATGAAAGATAATTTTCTGTTTGATGTTTCCTAATAAACATATACGGACAGTAAAGTAACAGAAAAACTAGAAACTCTTAAATAATTTAAATTGAAATACATGTATTTGTTTCTGACTAGAAAATCATGATTTTGGGGTGAATTATTTCCAGCAAGACCTGTAATATTTATTGCAAACAAGCATGTGTTGTCCAAAAAGTAAGAATGCTTGTAATTAACTACAAGACATCAGCAACAGAGTTTGATTTTTTTTTTTTTGCTGTAAGGACCAGAGCTTAAACTGCTAAACTCTACTGTAAATGGGAGATAGGATGGGAGACATAAAAAAAGACCTCAGAGGTTGGCATATGGATTCAGAGCATCTGATACATGGAACAGCAAGGTACAGATGTACCTGATAGCTCTGTACCTGCAAGCACCCCAAAATCCTCATCTCTTGAGGATGCTCTGAGAACATGTTCTGGCTGCCTGTTGGCATGAGGTACTAGTGCAAATCTATTCCTTGCATAAAGGATATGGACAGGAACAGGGACCCTTGGGCACACTTCGTATCATATCAGAACCACTTGTCTCAGGCCTTCCTTTATGCTTAACAATATTTCCATACATTTCAGTGAAATAATTTGTGAGTGATTGTACCTACTCTACTCCATAATGTGTCATACAGGATGCAAGTAACTATAGTTCTGGCAGCTTCCACATTTAAAAAATTAACTAGACCTTAAATTGGTTTGTTTGACCCACTCAAAATGAAACTTTCTGCCTTAAATTATGTTGATTTCACTCAGCATATTGCATATTACAGCCCTGGTTTAGTGATATTATTAACCTGAGATCTAACAGTATTAAAAAAAAAAACCAACAACAAAAAAGCCAACAACAAAAAAACAAAAACAAAAACAAAACAAAAAACAAAACAAACAAAAAAAAAACACACAAAAAAAAAAAAAACAAAACAAAAAAAAAAAACACAAAACCAACCAACCAACCAAAAAAAAACAAACCAAAAAACCCCAACAACAACAACAACAACAAAAAACAACTACCCTTTTTTGTATTAAAAGGACAATAATGCCTTCTTAAATGAGACAATTTTCTGGTTATCATATTTTGTGGCTGTTAGAGGACACAGGTTCAGAGTCTGTACAGGTGGTTTCTCTCACTTTATGAAAGAACATTACTTCCCTCTCCTACAGATTCTCCTCTTTCTGTTCTAGATTCCTTGATTGGATTGTAAAGATTGATTTAGTGACTTAGGTGAGGTTGTACTAAAGGGACTTAAGACCAAAATCTTCTGTGTTATTGACAGTACAGTGGCTTTTGCATCATAAGAGTTAGTCACAAAACTTTCCAGTGTTAGTGTGGGAGGGTTCAGATTCCACCTGCACTACAGACTTCCTGCATGAGCTTCAGAAAAAATGAACTTCTCTGTAACAGAGTTCCCATTTTTAATGGAAATAACACATCTTCCCTCTGGCTCTTTTCCCATCTAGTCTATTCAGATTATAGTCTCTGTGTGGCAGAGGCTGACAGTGTGCTTATTAATGTATGTGCTAGACTACTATGAGGTTTCCATGCAATATTATAAACCAACAAAGTTTTAACATGTTTCTATATAACAAGTTGTAAATATGAGATTTGAAAACCTTGATCCAGGAATGGCTTTCCAGATTCCTTTACAAGATAGTAGTTTTCATATTATGCATTCATGTCTCTCTGGGCTGCCAGTGTAAGATTTATAGTTTTAACTTTTAACTTTCTGAAGACTGTTAAGAGAAACTAGTGCCACAAAAAAGTTGCTACTAAATTTTCTAAAATAACACTTTTTGTAAATGCAGTATAAATTAAATATATACTGGAATGTAATATTTATTATTAAAAGAAAACCAACTCGTAATGATTTAGGAGAGCTTGCACAACTCATATAGCTACAGTTTTTCAGTACAGTCCTTGGCCTGATAACAGTTCAAATCTTTTACATCACAGGAGATCATGGGGTAATCTAGCCTTTTATTTAATAATAATTAGGTCCTATAATGTAAACAGCTGAGAAGGGAAACTGAGAATAGGAGGTGTACAATTTCCTTTTTGGCCAAGGCATATATATTCTGAACTGAATCATTTCTTTCCAGCAGTACATTGTAATCATGCACCCTTTTATTTGTGCTTTGCTTTCCAAGAGATTTTCTCAGAAATAAATGTATCAACCCATCTAAGAAGCACATGCTTTAAGAATGTGTAATTTTTAAAGCATGCTTTAGCAAATATTGAGGAAGTTTTTACTTGAATACTATGCATATTTTATTGTTAAGACAAAAAAGAATGAGGAAGATTTTCAGTAAGTTCCTGTGTTTTAGGAAAATCTGTGGGTTTGAGTTTATCGTGTTCAGTTTCCATGTTGCTGAGAGACTGTAAGGCTAGGGTATGATAAAATTTAATTTATTTGGTCTTTCAGGTTCAGCTCCTACAAAGACATATAAACACACTGAAATTTAAGTTGAAATTCATTCAATAAAACCAGCAGGTTTGCAACCAAGGTGCATAAGCGTAGTTTTATTGTATCAGAAGTTCCTGAGTAGATTGTTTTTGTTCTTTTATGTGTCAGTCATTAATAGGTATATAAATTTCCAAGTCTTTTCTATTTTTGCTATTGTTTTAGGTAATAATTGCCCTTGCAGAGAAAAACCGGTCCCACATTCCTTATCGAAACTCTATGATGACCTCAGTGCTAAGAGACAGCCTGGGAGGAAACTGCATGACTACCATGATAGCAACACTCTCTATAGACAAAAGAAACATAGATGTATGTTATTTTTATCTATTTTGAACAAAAATATTTCCACTTCTCTAAAGATCCTGCTCTTTTGAATTTTATTGTAGTTTACAATTCAAATGTGTATGCTTTAATTCTTATCCTTATTGGAAAAAAAAATTAACTTTGTTTCCAGGAGATAATTTTATCTGTAGAAATTGCACTAGGATATCCATTCGGAAATGTACTTTTCTCTACGTAATCTCAAGTGAGGGGCAGTTGGGAAATAATTTGCACCTAGTAATGAACTGTTCTTTTTTTTAAAATGTACTGATTTCCTGATGAATAAATTTTTGAGTTATGAAAATGCATTTCCACTGAAAGCCTTGACAGAACTTCTTTGGAATCTTTGACTTCTTTGGAATCAAGACTTCATTGAGTATGGTAGATAGCTGGAGAATTCACTAAGGGGGAGAGGGAATTGGGTGGGGTAGTTTGGGACTTATGGAAATTTTTTAAATACTTTTATGTCCCTTCACTAATTTCTTTCCCTGGAATTATGTGTAGTGATGTTTTCTTCTCTTTGTTTACAAAAAGGGCTGTTTTTTTTATCAAAGGGTTGTAGTGAATGGGGCTACATCTGGCTGGAGGCTGGTGTCCAGCAATGTTCCTCAGGGTTCAGTTCTAGGGCCAATTCTGTTCCAGTATATTCACCATTGATCTGAATGCAAGATTTGAATGGGCCATTACCAAGTTTGCCAATGATACCAAACTGGGAGTTACTGTTCACTCTCTTGAGGGACAGGAGGCCTTGCAGAGGGATCTATATAGGTTGGAGCATCAGGCTATGAGTAATGGGGTGAAATTTAACAAGTCGAAATGATGATTCTGCACCTACAGTGAAGTAATGCCCAGCACAAACATAAACTGGGAGAGGAGTGGCTGGAAAGCAGCCGTGCAGAAAGGGTTCTGGGGGTGCTGGTCAGCAGCAGTCTCAGTGTGAGTCAGCAGTGAGCCCTGGCAGTCAAGAGGGCACCACATCACAGAGCACATCAGACACAGCACAACCAGCAAGTCCAAAGAGGTGATTATCCTGCTGTATGCAGTGTTGGTGTCTGCAAACACATTGACTGTGTGCAGTTCTGAGCCCCATGACTTAAGAAGGATGTGAAGGTCCTTGAATGCATCCAGAGAAGGGCAACAAAGCAGGTGAAAAGCTGTAAGGAATGTCCTCTGTGGAGTGGCTGAGGAATTTGGGCTTGTCTAATTTGAAGCCAAGGAGGCTTCTTTGATCTCTGCAACTCCCTGAGGAGGGAAAGCAAAGAGGGAGGTGCTGAGCTCTTTGCCCTGATATCCAGCAATAGAATTAATGGGAATGGTTTAAAGCTGTGCCAGGGGAGATTCAGGCTGGATTAGGAAGCATTTCTTTTTTAAGAGGATGGTCAAACATTGGACCAGGCTGAGAGGTGGTCGATACCCCAAGCCTGTCAGTATTTAAAAGATGTTTGGACAATGCCCTTAACAACATGCTTTAACTTGGTCAGGCAGCTGGACTAGATGATCGTTGTAGATCCCTTTCAACTGAAACAGTATAGTCTATTTTATTCTAAAATATGTAGTGATGTGAATAGATAGAACCCCTGCTCAAAGCCATTTATAATATATTTATTTCCTGATTTTATTGACATCAAAGCATTCTAATGTGAATAAACAAGAAAAAAAACTATTTAGCCTAAAACTGTTTTCCGAAATACAGTGGAAAGCATTATACTAAAACCATACTTCATCTAGTCGTAGACTTCTTTTTCTTTAGAAAATGGACTTTGCTGTTAAATGAAAACAGATTGTTCAGACTTGCAAACATGTAATTATGCAAGCATATTGTCTTGTTACAAATGCAACTGGGTAAGTTTGTTAATTTTATTTTAGACTCTGTGGGATTAGCACCCTTTTGTATATCAATTCATCAGGTATATGTATCTCATGTTGTGTTCTAGATTTCTATTTTGGGAATATTTAGCCCAAGCAATTATGCAGAGTATGCTACTGACAGTTTTCATGTTCTTGCTTTAACATATACAATCCACACAACAGATCTTATTCTTCAGTCCTCCCAAAAATAAAAAAAAAAATCTCTTCCTTGCTCCCCACAATCTGATATGTCCAAATAATATAGACAGACAGATGATAAGTTAATATGTCTGAATAATAAAAACAGATGGTAAGTCAATTACTATCAATTAATGATAAGTCATTAGAAAATGTCAGAATTAGGATAGTGCATGAGTCATTATGTTTGGGTTGCATGTTTGCTTATTTTCTCCCATGGGATATACATTTCAGTCACGAATGAAGCACAAGACAGAACTACCACCCAGTGGGAACTGAAGGTGTATAATAAAAGTTACTTTCTTAAGGATCCAGTGTTGTTTCTTGCAATGAAAGCAATGAAGCAGAGAACTCAAAGTAAGAAAGGACCCTCATATGAAGAGGACAAATAGAATATTATCCTAGAGAACTAGATTATATCCCTACTTCTACCAATGAGTTTATACAGAATTTTTCAGATCACTACATTACGTTTTTTGTGCTAGTTTTGTGGAGTGCTTGAATGAAGATGTTGATTCTGAATTATAGATATATTACTTATTATAGCTGTAGCTGAAGCTGAATGGAGGCTGTTTTGAACAGAAGATTGTACATTGATAACAACTGCATATAATTTTTTTGGTATTTTTGACTTCAGTTTCCTTTCTGTTAAATGTAGTCATTCCACACAGTTGCAGCAAAGGGTTAATTGACTAATTCTTGTAAAGCCCTGAGGTGCTGTGATGATAAACATGGTAAAAAAATGATTAGGAAATTAGGTGTCAGGCTTGATGACTGTTTTCATGGCATAGAATAAATAAATTGTAAGCTTACATATTGAACATCGAAAACTGAATTGATTAGCTACTAATTAATTTAATGTATGCTTCACACTAAACAGGGCAAAGAGATCTGATGGAAATGTATGTATGTGTACTGTACATATAACTGTACACAATATATGTACAGAACGTAATAAAAATCACATTAGGTGATCATCACTGCACAGGAACTGTAAAGCAGAGGCAAACACAGCTAATACTGTGTACAACTGTCTTAGTTGTAAGACCTTTCCTTCCTTTGATTCTCTGTGTATATTATGTTTTGGCAAGAAGCACTGGTATTTTTCCTCATGTAACCCTAATTCAGATACCACCCCTTCAAGCACTGACAGAGACAGAAGTCCTGTGGAAAAAGAACTATATGAACATAACATTTAAATTGGTATTTTCATATGTCGGAGGACTGAAAACTGCAGAATTACTTTGATTCTGAAAATCAGTTCTGTTACAGTAGTAAAGTACATGTAAATTCCCTTTTAAATGGAGTATAGCACATCTCAGAAAATTTTATCCTACAATTCTCTAGCAGGGTCTGACATTCAAGTATCAGCTGATTTCAAAGGAGGAACAGTACATATAAGGATCTTTGATTTCATTCTGTGCCCTAGATGGGAGTACACACTGATTGTCAAAGAGTTTCCTCCACAAACTCAGTCTTGTATCTTTTTTTTTCTGCCTTCCTTTCTCCTGCATCCCATCTTAGCTCATCTGACATTTTTTATCTGGTATCACAGTTCTCCTGTATGCCTTCTAGTTCCAAGTCTCCCAGCTTGTTTCTCATTTTTCCTGGTCCTCCACTCTTCCCTTCATCTCTTTTCCCACTGTCTTTTACATAAAATGACCTAGTCCCATTTTCAGGAAAAAAAAATAGTTTTAGATAATTTTCTCTTTTTCTCATCATTCAAACCTTATTACCTTCTAAATAGCATGACTTTCTTATCCTACAGTGCCAGTCAGGGACTTATCTGAAACACAGATGGTCAGGAAATTAACTGGATCAATAAAATATGTACTAGGATTTAACAGTTTTATATGTCACTCTCATTAATATGCTAACCTAATTTCCTTTGAATATTGTCATTTTGGAATATAAAATGATAGAATATTTCTGTAAAATGCTAAGAAAATAGAAACACAGTTTAATGACTTCATTAGCAGTCTGGTCTACTTGCCTGGTGCAAAGCTAACTGAAATTCAACTCTTTTATTTTTCTTTTCCTTCCAGGAATCTATATCAACCTGCAGATTTGCACAGCGAGTTGCTCTTATTAAGAATGAAGCAGTTCTTAATGAAGAAATTGACCCCAGATTGGTGAGAGTTGTCTGAGGGCAGAGAGAAGGAGATTGCTTGTTTTACATTTTAATAATCAATAGCAGTCAAATTGTTGTTGAGAATTTTGTACTGAATCATCCCAATAAATTGTTTTTAGATGCAAGTTCCAACTGTTTTCTATAAAATAACTGCCATTCTACTTTTTTTCTTTTGGACATAATTATAGTTAAGTGGACCTTTATAAAACCTCTAAAGGCTTTACCAGTTCTTAAAGCATCTGAAGAGTAATGGTCACTTTCATTATTGGTTTTGTGTTGTTTTTTTCAGAATGTTAATTTCTAAATCATAATCACACATAACTGGATAGCTCTAAACTACTTAAAAATATGCTAAGATTACTAGTCACTTGGTGAAAGCACACTGCTGCACTGAAATGATTTGTGTATTATAAAGCTAACAAACATACAAATACAGTTCTTCCTTGAAACTGGTTCAAAGAACATTTTAGCTAGGAAGAAAGAATTCTGAGAAGTTACCTTTAGGAAAAAAAGTGAAGACAAGTAAAGCAGTAGAAATAGGATTTCTAGAATCTGAAGAATTTTAGGTTATATAATGTAAGAAGCATTTGTTGTCTAAAACTTGGGGATTAGATGATTAATGATTTTAAGTAACAATTCATTAATTGTTACTTGATGGCAATTATCATATTTCAGTTATTGTTAATGATTTTGCTTTTTTGTTGTTGTTGTCTCTTGTCCTTGAAATTCAATGGGAATAGAAGATTCTTGTCAGGTTTTCTGCTGTTTTTTCTTTTTCATTTATTTATTTATTTATTTATCTCTCCAAGCAATTTCTAATAGTAACTGCATCACAATTTAAGAAGAAAGAAAGGCCAAAAAATAAACCCAGTAGGCATTGAACAACTTCTTCATTTCTGTCTGTCTGTCCTCTTTTTTCTTTCCTGTGTAGGCTTTATAGTAGCAAATCATGCAAAAGATTTCTTCCATGGCCACGGAAGCCTTTGATTGAGGTTAAACACATGCAGGCTCCTGAGCATTTACTACATCCTGTGGAGCAATACTCCACAAGTTTGGTATGTCTTGCTCTGCGGGATCATTTAGCAAGTTAAGCAGAGTGGACTCATGAGAGTTAGAAAACCATCTCCCCTTGTGGAAAAGGCAGGGGTACACAGGTACCTTGACTTTATATGGCTCTGTGCTCATTGTGGAATTTGTTGCCCATCTTAACTACCTTAAGTACATTCCCAGAGTGCAACCTGATTATTCAGTAAATTGCTCAACTTATATTTTTTTTTTTCATAAAAATCCAACACAATTTATTGGCAGTTTTTATCATCTGTGAGTTGAATGCATGCTTTATAAAGGGAGTTCATAATACTTCTTGATAGATCTGAGTTGGGTCTGACTGTTGCATAAAATTTATTCTACATGATGGAGACTTCCTGACTTTTTATCTTACTAGAGAAGACGAATTTGTACTCATTGTATTTTTAAGCTACTCATCTTTGAACCTCTGTCACTCATGACCAAAGATTTAAACTGAAAATAAAAGTCTTGACCCTGAATTAAACCTCCTCTCCTCTGGCATTCATGTAAAATAGACATTAAATAGTTCTGCTTCTGTAGATTTTTGCTTGTCTTATTAATACTTGAAAATCAATCTTTTATCCATATCCTGAAACTGGTATTTCTGTTGTTGTCAGATTGAAGTTAATCATGCTAACAAATTTGAACATTGAGCAGAGATGGTGATATCATTCAGCTGTCTACCATTTTATACTCCAGCCCCAAGTGTTATTTGCTTGACTCAGTAAGTGGTGCAGACTACATCAGCATGTGGCACCAGAGTGGGGCAATATGAAATTAGGTTAAAACATTTTGCCTGCAATATTCTCTAAGTGTTCTTTCAACTTCTCTAATTAACAGTTCATCACTTTAGTAGATTCTTAAATAAAATATTATAAGCTAGCCTTTCATACTTTTGTTGTAAAAAATATGTTAACAGTAATCTAGGGTTAAAAGAAATAATCAAATGCATATTTAGAATATTTTCATTTGTAAAATATGGTTTCATGCAGACATTTTTTTCCCAAAGTAGTGTTCCAACAATGAACTATGCAAATTTAAAAATCGAGTTCAGTTCTCACAATCATTACTATTCATTAATGCAATTTAATTTTGTTGCCTTATGATGTTTGTTTGTTGTTAGGAACTGATGCATCCTACAAGTAAAGTGTGCTATAATTCTTATAAAAGTGTTTTGGAACTTCTGTTTCTAAAGGGAAAGTAAAAAAAAAATCACTTTTGGTGTGTAGTTACCCTTTCTCTAACAAAGATGTCAGTTCTTAAGTGTCTTTTCATTATTAATAGGCAAAACTAACAAGACAAAAAAGCTCTTTTTATTCCTATGTCAAATTTTATTTCTCTTTTGCAAGAAATCTTTTGAACTCTTTCTGTACAGCAATGTCTTCTAACACAAGAATTTACTGAGTTTAGAAGACTTTTCTTTGTTTTATAAATGGAAAAAGAAAAAAAAGGTGCTTGGTGTATTTAAGGCATTTTAACAGTTTTTTAAAAAAGAGACCTTGTTTAACAAAAGATAAAACCGAAGTATAATATTTACCAAAACTCAGCCTTCTAATGCAAAAATCATAAACTAGCTATTATTTGTAGATGATGCTTGGTTTATGCCTTGCTGTTTACAGATGATTGTCCAGCTGAAAAAGGAAATCCAGGATTTGAAGGATGAGTTGGAGCTGGTGACTGGCAAGCAAAGAACATCAGAGCTTTCACAAGAAGAGCTGCTTCAGTAATGGCTTACATTGTTTTTGTTTTTTCTTTTATTATTATACTTTTCATCAGTTTACTTTTCGTTTACTGGCATAAATATTTAAAATTATCTCAGAGTTTTAAACTTCCCTGAGTGAATAATAAAGTGAAGTTAGGTGCCAGTTTAGAATGGCAGTTTTCCATGGAAAGCTCTATGAGGCTGCTGGCTGTGTTTTTGCAGCCTCAGCTTTGAGGAAGTGAAGTAAAGTAAACGCAAAGGATGGGAATGCCTGTCAAGTGCCAGGCAAAAAGAAGTGTTGTATAATAGTGCAGAATGAAAAACAGTCTCTCTCAAAACTGGATATGCAGTCTGACTAGAGTTCAAGGAATATTCTTGTGCTAAAAAGTATCCTGCTGCAATGTTAGTTTGACATAAACCAAAAGAAATATCACATTTGTGATCCACAATTAATCAGTGTCTTAAAAGCCAAATATTCATTTTTCTTTTTACTGAGCATGCTATTGAAAATGCAATATTAATTCATGTAAGTATTGTAACATCCTGCAGCTTTTTGTAACAGATGAGTCAGAGTGTAAGATCTTTCTGTATATAATGTAGAAATATTTACTTTGATCTAAATGTTCGAAATAACCTAATTCAGTTTCCAGTTTTGAAAAATTTATTCTGTAGGATGGACCTACTTAATCTCTGTATCTGATCTCTATAAAGAAAGTAGTAACTGCCTGATTTTGTTTGGTAATACATTAACGGTAACCAAAATGAAACTGTGAGAATTTTTAGTCTTACTTTAATTTCTCTTGGGACTGGTTCAAAAGACAACTGTCAGTGCTAACATTTTCCTGAAATACAGAAGACTCTGGAGACATGAGGACAAGGTGCTACCTTGAATCTTGAGTTTCTCATGTAGATTGTTGTCATTATTAATTCTTGCTTTGTTTTAATTCAGAAGTGAAATGACATCCATATCAAGGATGGGGAGCGAGGTAGCATTATTTATATATATATATATATATATTTATACTGTTAATCTGAGTAATTTTCAACATGGGCAGTTGCCAGCATATTCTTCTAACCAGAAATGTCCCCTCATTTCCTTCTGGTTTAATATGTATTTATCATTCTGCCCAAACATATGGGAGTCAAATGCATAAATAACATTACAGAGTAGCACTGGATATGACCAAGACTAGACATAGAAAGAAAATTAAAGAAACAGGAAGAACAGAGAAGTATCTCTCTTTTTTATTACATGAAGAATTAAATGCCCTTATTAGTTAGTTTCTTTTTGCCCTGGCAGAACTTGTCCTTCAGAAGATGACTGACTCAGTGACTTTATTCAGACATGCTTAAACAATCTATATATTCATTTAAAAATGTGCTTTGCTAACATTATTATAAAAGCCTGTCATTGGGTTTTTTAAGACCACACTCACGAATCCTACTTCCTAAGATTTTCTAGCTGACTTTTTGCCACGAAAATGGCATTCTTATGAATGGGAATGGGTTAGTGGTTGATTAAAGTTTTTACTATGCATATGCAAAGAAAACCTAGGAAGGTACCATCTGCATACAGTTGAACAATAGCATACAAAGGGGAGGCCTTGTTTCAGGAATGTGACTATACAGTGTTTTCGTTGTATGTTTTTCCTTGTTATCTATGTAGCACAATAGATAGTGCATTGCACTGTCAGAAAAGGTTTCTTCTGAGATCATAGCAAGGAATTTTGCATCTGATTACATCAGAAAGAAGCAGGGAGGAGACTTTAATGACTTTCTACCTGTAATAAGGCACAGAGTGAGAAATAATTTTCAAGGACCTCAGCTGTATTAGGTCAACAGAGAATTTTCAATTTTGAATTTATTGTTTATTTATGTTTACTCAGGCTCATGTACCACAGGTGTTCATTGTTTTAAAAATAAGTTCATTCTTGGAACAAGCACTGTGCAATTAAAATATAGAACAACACTTAAGTACTGATGACTGGGATATAATGCTTCTCCTGAAGATCACTAGTAAATAAGAATGATCTCAAACAATTACCCTCATCAGTCATCAATGCCATATAATGGCATTGTTCAAGGATCATTATTTTTTGTACGATTTATATACAAAGATTTTTCAAGCAGAGAGCCAGAGATAGTGCTAGAAAATAACTATCATATACATGAGTCAGACTGGCTTATTAGTACTGTATGCTGTAGTTGAATGGAATGTCACAAGCTAAGTCAATCTTTTTAAAAACAATTCAAGTGGAGGAAAATATCAGATGTCAGGGTTTATGAGTTTTACATTTGTATGTCTTGTAAACAGAGTGCTCACATAAGCTGATGTGGACTAAACACCCAAATGAAAGTATAATGAAATGATAGTATAAAAAGTCATTACTTCAATGAAAATATCTTTCTATGGTTTTTAGCATGAATAATTTTTGAGCTTGCTTTCATATGGCAATAACATTTGTGACCACACTGATTTTACATGTCTGAACCTGAGGTCCATAAATGTTCTGAGCATTTATGACAATCAGCAGATGGCATCTAAGTGCTCTGTCTCCAGTTAGTCTGTCAATACATAACATGACATCTTTGTGGCAGTTCTGTTTATTGAGACTGGCCATCTCAGCCAGTTTGGAGCTACTCATTATCTGGAGAGTTCACATTAAAGAATAGATGTACAAGTGAGTACTCCAAACAGAAGTATTGACCTGGATGAAGGCTTATAGAATCATGATTGACTATTGCTAAACAATGTCTCTTTTGTGATTTTCATCTAGTTTTGCATCTATAATGAAACCTGAATAATATTATTTATCAGGAGACATATAGATCAGTTTGTTATGACAAGAGAATAGGAAAAGAAACATAGTATAGGTGACAATGCAACATACTGTGTTGCGCTTTAATTTTTAAGTTGCCTCCCAAGAAGGGTTCTTAGGGGACTAGTACCGTAGGGGATTTTTTTATTATTATTATTGATGCTTTTGTAATATGGCAGATAAGAATTTCTAATTAAGGTAATTATGGATTTCAAATCCTATTTAGACATTTTTCTTAGTTGGGATATCTTCTGTTTAAACTTAAATAAACTGTACCTCAATATATATATGTGTATATATATATATCTATCTATAAATAATCAAATTTTATATAGATCTTTTCAAAATTCCTAGACTTTAATGAGAGTCTTACTGTAGTTAATTTTATTGCAAATAATTAACTAATAAGGAGAAATGTTACAAAGTATAGTCGTATTAAAAATGGATGTGTTTTAATTCTTCTTATTCTGATTCGTCATATGTATTTTAAGGGAGGTCAGTGCAAAATTAATCTGCTGAAAGTATTCTGTGCCAGTTTTTTAATTTATTCTTTGATTCTGAACACAGTTGGTCAAAGGTACAAAACATGTCAGTGAAAAACTCCATGCACTAAGTACATATTTATTTTGTTGTCCTGCACTAGTCTTTGTCTCAGGCACTTTTCAGTAGGAGACGGATGCCAAAATGAAACTGAGTCCAGCGGTACATGTGTAGATCCAATATTATTTTTTTAGTTTAACAAAATACTTAGGTTTTTTGCTCTCCACGTATGTTGCAGGAGTTAAGTGTTGGTGATTGCCCAGGAAATAAGTATTAATAATATGTTAAAATTTTATTTTGTATGTTTCTTGACTTACGAAGTTAAGAAATGCCAAACATTTCTTGCAATAATGAGCTTCATTCCACTTGTTTATGTTCAGGGCATTCTAGATGAAATGAGTGGGCTACTCGATGCAGTTGATTTTGCTAAATGTTTTACACTGGTATACGAATAAGCTGAGGTTCCTTCGTTGTTTTTTTTCCACACTTAAATCAAATATATGTCTTCAGGGATTTTATTTTTTTTATTATTTTTTTAATGGAAGGAAAAAATGTGTCAAATAGGCTTTCCTAAGAATCACTACAATGTTGTATTGTCATTCACTGTTTAAAACAAAATGGAAAACAAATGCTCTTGACTTTCCTTGTGAATGGTAAATTATAATACAACAGAACTTAGTCATGTGACTAAAGCTACAGCTGTCTGTAATTCTTATTTCAGAATTCTATGTTGAGTGGTAAGCATTTGCATTAGTATGTCATATTTTTTATTTTATTATTTTATTCTCATAAATTTTAAACATAAATAAATTCTGCTGCACTCATTTTGTTTATTTAAAAAGCAAAGCATAAAAAATTTAGCTAGACTACATAAGTGGTTCAGAATGTAGTTCATAAAATGCTTCCAAAATCTGAATTGCTTGCTTTGGATCTTACCATCTACTTCCTTAGCTGTAGAGGGCTGATCTAAATATTTCTTTGAGCTGGAGAATTGGTTTCTTGTTTAGGAGAAAAAAATAAAAAGGGGATCTTTGGACTATTTTTAAAAAATAGAAAATAACATCATACATCCCAAATACAAGGAAATTGTACTCTCATAGGCTTCTGTGTTATGCTTTAGAATAGAATTAAATTACCTTCAAATGATGGGGTTTTTTCTTCTATAAAATGCATGCCAAAAGTAAAAGGGAGAGTCCTTTTTTTTTATTCATTTGGGATTTTTATTTTTTTTAATCATATAAATGAGCTCACTAGCAATTTACAATCTGTGCCCAGAAAGTCAGGATTTCAAATCAAGGTCCTGTGTTCCAGAGCACCCACGCTTCCAGAGCCTTTGCCAATTGGAATTCTCTAAGAACAGGACCGGAAGTACTGGCTTAGCACTTTAATTTATTAATAACTTTACCTTATTTCTTTCAGATACATATGTTATTACAGACACTTCTATTTTTTACTTCAACAGTCATATATTGTTCATCATACTTAAATCCTGGATATCTCATTACTTCTTTCCGTCTTTCATTTTTCTGTTTCAACATTGTGACATCTGTATGCTATCATGGTATTAACAATATTGCGCTGTTGTACAATATAAAGCTTTAAGAGTTACTCATACTTAAGCTGTTGAACAAATGGCTTCCTTTACAAAGCAGAGCAAATGTTCTTATTTGCTGATGTTAGTGTTGAATTTCAGTTGCAAGGTGGAAGAAATAAAGGCATATCCCCTTGCCTTTTGTCAACACAGCTCTGCAGACTGTTGATTTGTGTAGAAGTTATCAGACTGACAGACATGAATTGTGTAGGCAATATTCAAGAGAAAAGAAGCTATCGTAGCAATAAAGTAGTCTCACATTAACTGCTAGCTCAGATGCTTGATTTAGAATGCTGTTAAATCAATGTATTTCTCTAGAGGACATTTTTTCTCTTACATGTTAAAAAATCTTTAGTGACAGCACAGAAAGTTCAGATTCCTAACGCAGATGCCTAAGCTAGATGCTTAAAGTAAGTGTAAATACTTTTCTGTGATCCTGCATTTTGTTCCAAGGCCACTGAAAGTAGGAAAAAAAATCTTATATTATTTAAACTGATCACCTTTTACATTGAAATTATTGAGAGATAATAAACTGTAGAATTCTTTTCAAAGGTTAGTGAGTTTGTTTTAGTATGGGGGTGGAAGGAAGATAGACGGTGTCCTGTTTTCTAATGTTCAAAATTATACCAGTCATCTAATGTCATACGGTTCCAAGAATCATAATGAAATATAGTATAACTAATATTAGTGAGGTGTATGAGAAAACATAACATAGCTTTAGTTGATTATTTAGATGCTTGAAAAAATCTTGGAGACAATTTTCAAATGCATGTGGTCAAAAGTGATCATAGAAGCTTTTTGAATCTCACTGAAATTCATTGAACATTTGGTCAGCTGAGTTCTGAAAGTGCTACTAAGTACCTGTTTGCATCTTATGGCACTATAAATTTGTTTTGAAAATCTTTTTCTTTTGAGTCTCTACATCTAATTAATAACCTGTGATACTTTACTGAATCTTTTCAAAACTCCCATCTATACTGTAGGAATATCTTGGTGTTCATCCATATGAGTAGTTTTGGCTTCTTTGAATAGTTGTTATGCTTGTTCTGTGTCCTTTCATTTTATTTCAAGTTCTTTCTACATTAGAGCTATTCTGATTTTTTAAATTTTGAGAAACTGAAGGTTAATTTTCTCTTGCTACTTTTACGAATACTCCAGTGATTAGAATAGGACTACTGTTATGGCCACAAATATTAGCTGGCAGTGAGTAGCATTTCTTTATGTACACGCTTTCAGCTTGTTTTTATAAAGTGCTGTTGAAGCAGGAAATCATCTCCTCAGCAAGCTACTTGACATGTTTCTTCTCTGCAAAAAAATTACATGTTTAGAATTACTGTAGGCACTGTTTTCCTGTATGAGCTAGTCTTGGTCTTTTGATTGTCCATTCAAAATCACCCCTAGTTTTACTGATACAAAGATCATCATTTAAATTAATGATTTTCAACTGTGTAGAAACTCATGTCTGTTTGTCACATGGCAGCCATCTAATTCAGAAGAATCTCCTGTAATAGATAGTTGTTAGAGCACTATATAGATATTTTTAAAAAGCGTAAAAATCTTCCAGACTGTAGAAATTGAAGACACTCAGGGACTTACTGCTCTTCCTTCCGTGCTCTAAGACTGCACCAGATCAATGCAGCCTATACCAGGGCTTATGTAACTGCTTCCACTATTTAGTTGACTTAATTATTATTATTTCACCCAGAAGTTAACACACTTTTTTAAAATTAGAGGTTAAGCAGTTATTTCTGGATAAAAAATACAGCGTTATCCTCTATATATGTCTATGTGCACTACCTGTCAGTAATGTATTAGAGCTCTTCTCAAGGCCAGCTTAGATGTATTTTGTGTACTTTTATCTTCTGTCATTCCATTGACAACAATGCCTGGAAAAACCTTCCTTTTTTCTCCTGTCTTCCATAGCATTATTCATAAAATCCACTACTTGGAAACTCTATGGTCTTCCCATACAGATGCACACTTGAAACTAACTTAGCTTCAAGTTAGCTGTTCTTAAATATAATAGTAATTCTGCTCCAATTATCATGCATTTTTGAGATCAAGTCATGACATTTGTAGAGATGTGGAGTTACTTTTTTTAAAGAACATAGACATCATTATTAAACTTAAATATAATTTTCAGAATTAATATATGAAGGAAAAATTGATATCAAGTATGTTACCAATGAAAACTATTACAAAATCAAGCTAAACAAAATTCTTTAATTAGAGACCTCTCTGATTACCACAAGTGTTTTAGTAGCTGCCTTGTTAGCAGCCTATTTTTCATAAACTTGGATTTCCATTTTGCTTGTCGCAGACTTCACAGCTAACACACAAAATTAATTGTTCTTTAAGTTAACTTAGTTTCAATACATAATATACAGTGGATCACGGGTTAAAAGGCAAGCTCTCCCAGAAATTAATCATGGCACATAAAGCAAGGTCAAAACAAGTCCTTCCAAATCTGTGATTTGAGACCATGCATCCTGCAAGCTATTGAGAGCTCCAGACTTTAAAAACATACTCTCACTTGGCTGGGAGTGCTTTTCTGATGCATTTCAGCTGTGTAATTTGCATCCTGGTTCATCCAAACATATGACTGATTCAGAAGCGGATTTTTTTAAAAAAATGTGGAAGTCTGTTATTTAATGAATGGGTAAAAGTGAAATAGCACAGTGCTCATTTAATCATTTTGCAGTTGTGCTATCAGAAAAATTGGGTGGAATCTGAAATAATGTGGATAGAAAGCTTCTGTGATTTATGCATGGTCTAAATGGTAAGCAGTCTACATTAGAGAAGAATTTCTGAAGGGTGGAAAGCAACAGAAGATAAATAAAATTGATAATGTAAAAGCTGTCTCCAAGCTGCAATACAGTGTGTGTTTACATTACTTGCAGAAAAAAGATATAAAGAGGGAAATGCTAGACCAAGAATTTGGGACTGATTCACAGTCACTAACGAGAGAGCACTGTTAGTTTAACACGTTTCTATCCTAACTGTTTATGACTGTTCTACTGTGAGTTTTCTTCCAATCATCAACATGAGAACTTGTGCTTGACACAGCTTGTGGTTTCATATTCTGTTTTCATGATTCAAACTTGCCTGGATCAGCATTGCAATACCCTTATTTTTGTACTATGTTCATAGGTCACTATCAAAATTAGTTTTAAATTAATCTCTTAACTCACATTATACATTGACTTAGAAAGCTTTTGTGTGTGTGTGTAATCTGTTTGTTTGTTGTTTTTTTTCTGGTTAGCACTGAGAAATAAAACCCCATTCTTTGTTTATTGCTGTTTTTCACAGAAAATGGGTCTTTGTTTGATACTTTCATATTCTTCCTCCTTTGGGGAATTTCTGTTGGGAAAACTATTCTTTCTGATACAGCAGGGTTCTGGCAATAGGCCTCAGCACACCCTTGCTCTTATTAGTATAAGTTAGGCCTGCTGTCCTCAGGGCAGAACCTTGTAGTCCTAAAAGTAAGAATGGAAATGTATGAAAAATTGCCTTTTTAGGCTTCATCTACTGTAATAACATTAAATAATAAATATTTAATGCTCTGTAACCTCCTTTACCTTACAACATGCAAGAGAAAAGGGAAAAAATGGAACCATTTTGGATCTCTGTGAGTTATGAGACATCTTCATATGATGCTGATTTTGCTGTTGTGTGAAATTAACTGTGATTATCTATGCTCCAGTTTTGATTAGCATAAATTCTGCATGGCAGCCTTATTGAGAGGCTGAGTAAGCTATAATTAATGAATAATGTAGCAGCTGGCTTGCTAATGTTATTAACTACAACAGATGAAAGACTTTTGTTTTAATATTTGTTTCTACGCAAAAATAGAGGTTTTAGGATTTCTAAAATGTATTTTTAGGGAGGTTTCTTATGTTAGTTTAATACTTTCAGTGGAAGTATCTTGTGTTTAGTTACTTTTATTTCAGATTAATGTAGTCTTTTCTGATGTAACTCACCAGTATAACAAAACGCCCTCAAATTTAAATAAGTTAAAGTGACCGTCTTACCTTAAAAGAGTATCAAATTCTGAAATACAGATACATACTGAATATTTCCGCTGTAGCAGTTAAGTGTGACAAGTAAGCAATTCAGTAATTTTCAATTCAGTCTTTCTACCTAATCCCATAATTATGTTTCCATTGAATTTCAGTTAATTAAACAGTTTCCATCATGGCTTTTTCCCATGAAGCTGAGTGCACTTCAACTTTTTAAGCAGAGCAGTGTGAAATCTTGGGGCTAAGTATTTTTTTATAAAGGTATCTTCAGTGTGAAGTGAAATTCCTGGCGTTGATCTTCAGATGATAGTGTAGAGACCATCTCTTTGTTCAGTTTTCTCCTCCAATGAGTGGTTTTTGGTGTTTTTTCATTACTAAGTCTTTGGGTTGATTGTATTGAATTTTTGTTTTAGTTAGGGGATTTTTCTTTCTGCTGCTGATTGATATCTTGCAAAGCTCATTTTGTAAGTTGTAATAAAGAAATAGAATGTCGAAACAGGAATTTATTTCTTCTGATGCCTTAAACCCCTAAGTTTTTTTCATTTTTCTAATTTTATAAGCCTTACAAGTTTTATAGGTAATAGAAGTAGATTTTAGAAATAAACCCCTTTCTCCCTCCTCCCCGTAGTATCCCTTCGTTTATATTCCTCAATCCTTTCACCCCATTCCGTACTCCCTATATCACCCTACCCCCATATCCAGTAGATGATGTTTAGTCTTTTAGTCAAGGCAGGCCTGTCTTGTTTGGAGAACGCTTGTATCTTGGCCTAAACCGCAGGACAGAGTCAAAGAACTGGGTCACCCTGCTCTCTGTACGCTGAAGATGATGAAGATGATGAAGAGGGGGTCCCAAAAAGCACCCCAGACCCAATTCCGAGAGGGGGGCCAGGGGGTGGACCAGGCCAAAAGTTAGAGGATGGACACACTTGGGATTGGGCAGATATTGCTATAAATGTAACATCTTGGGCACAGCGCGCGCGCGCGCCGTGTAACATCTATTGCCTTGGCATAATTAAACCCTTTCTTATCTCACCCCAGCTTACGGCTCCTGAATTTTTTTCGTAGCACCAGCTGAGCAGGCATCACTTCTGAAGTCCATCTCTTGTATAACAGTAAGGTCCATCACTGCTGTAGTTCTAGTCTTCATAAATACAGTCGAGGAAGGAAAAAAAAACCATACTGAAAGCAGCAGTGTTCATATATGTATTTAATACTCTAGAAAGGAGTTTTGATATGTTTCTTGGTTGATTTTTTTTTCATTCTTAATTCTAGCTGGTTTTGTTTATAAGTTTTAACAAAAGTGTTTGGGCTTTTTTTGTCCCCTCTAGTTTATGAGTTACCTTAGCACCCTCAGTCATGTAATAAAACCTATGTACATGAATATCTCTGATTTTTCTAAATTATTTTCTCAGTGACTTTTGGTAATATGTGTCATGGAGAAATTAAGCTTCAGCCTAGGTTGTTTTGGGAGAAGAAAATCTCAGTCACAAACTTAGAAATTTTTCAAATATGGTATGCATTCTGTGCCAAGCATGCTCTTTCCTTTAGCAAGTTCATTATCAAAATAACCTTCCTTGGGCAATTTCCTAATTTCTCTTTTGAGAGGACATGCAGATGTTAACCATTATCCTTGGCGTAATAGCAGAAGCTGGTCATCAATAAATGTAAGGTTTGATTGCTCTGGTTTTTTTCAAAAGAAACGATAGTTCGCAACTCTTCCAGGAAATACTGACTGACTGACTAAGAGACATCTAGGTGTATGTCTCAGGGCTGAGCCACAATAACTGACTAAAAATACTTTACTTTCTATGCCTTTTTATTACTCTCTTATGCCTGAGTTGAAAAAAGGTCCTTTAGAAAAAGAACAATGTTACTTGGCCTCATGATTTCACATTACCTTTGCTCTGCCACATACATGTGCCTCTAGGTAGGCAAGTAAAGACGAGATTTGCTAGGGAGTTCTCTGGAATTCTTGTTGTCGATGGGTTTCTTGTTCCTCTTGAGCACGTAGACCCAACTTTTTTCACTGCTGGGCTGTTTTATGTGCTCTTCTGGTTCAGTTCTTACTGATGTATACTCTTGCAACAGTCTTTGGTTGGAGAAAAACAGTTTACTACACATTCCTCTGTTAGAGAACTAAGGATCAAAGATAGGTGACTACCTCAGAAGATACTGTTATTGCTGAGGAGAAGGGTATTATCCATCTCCTGAAAGAAATGGAATGAAAACCAAAAGCCATTTTGGCTCTCCTTTACTTTTAGAAAGATTTTTCTCACTTTTTCCCTTTCGATAGGAGGGCAACTACAGCCTGTGTGAAATGTTTTGATTAGAAAGAACGGGTTGGAGTTTTAACTGTGCATGTCCTATATGAAATACGTAAATCTTTTGCAGCCCTATTTTACATAATTTTGTGCTCAAGTTTTCATATATTCTATATATTTAATTTCATTTTTATGGATATTTGTAGAGATTAATATAATAAACTGTTTGAGTCAGGAATATGATAAGTAAAAGGATATTCACCTTGTAAATTCTGTTGTCATTTGTTTCTGTGCCACCTAGCAAGCAGACATACCTTGTCTAATCTATATTAGGCAAAAGAAAATGTATAGTCAGCATTCTTTTTTTGTACTTATTCTCAGTTGTGTTCTTTCCCCTACTCCTGTGATTCTTTATTGTCTCCTTGATTTATTTTGTTAACATCTCTGCAAATGAAGTAGCATTGTTAGGTTTTTTCATTTGTAAAAGTGAAAATCTTCCTACTATATAAATTCATATGTTGTTTTCACAATCCTTGAACTGCTAAATCACTTAAATTACTATGAAATAACATTCAAAAGGCTTGCATATTAATTGAGGAGCTGAACAAAACTCATCCAAAAGAAACACTAGGCACAGAGATGGTTCTGAACTCTTGCCCTTTTCAGACAGTTGGGTACTGGCTGCAGCTACCTTAGGTACCTTGGCTCAGGTTCAGAACTTAAGTTTGTCTTCTGAGGATAATAAGCTAAATAAGCATTTAAAATTATAAAATTGTGCTCTACAGGGTATATGCCTGTCATTGTTTCCCACCATTTGCCTTCTAAATAATTGTAATAGCATCCGTCAGGAACCAGGAAGCCATAAATCTAAAACCATTTGGTGGAGTTTGAACTTGCACTTGCTGTTTTCCAGAAATGTACCATAGTAGGTGGGTTAAGGGGCTAGTGTGGGATTAGAAATCCTCTTCCCTTTGTCTTGAGAATGATCTGCAATGCATCCTGGAATGCAAAACCTGGAAAGATGGTGAGAGCATGCAAGAGGAAGTCTGACTCTATCAATATAGCTGTGACATCCAGCTTAGAAGCATGGTATATTATGGCCATGTAGCTTTCCAGGTTTTAATTTGGTTTTGAAAAATAAAAAGGCTTCTATGTGCCAGATTGTCTTATGAAGACTGAATTACTGAAATAAGAATAGTATCTCCCTAAGGAAGATTTTGTCAGTTGTTTGTAAAGAACACATTGCAAGAGAATAAAATACTTACTGCATTTCATTATTCAGAAGAAGAGCAGTAGGTCTTTGAGAAATCTGTAAATATCTGCATTAAAAGATAGTTTGCTTTGCTTGGTGGTTGGAGTGGGTAATTTTATGTATGAAAGCTATGCTGTCTGCTGACTATTGTAATAGAAAAGGAAGTAGACTTTTCTTTTGCACAAATAATCATATATAGTAGCAAATCCTCTGTCCAAAGCCTCTAAAAATCTAGTCTTCTGAGAGGGCAGGCTTTTGGTTTTGTCAATTATGTGATAGCAAAAGAATAAAAGGTTATAAAATAGATGAGGAAAAGAAAATATTACTTTTTAGATGCTGTTAGTTCTAGAACTATTGCTTAGCAGATGCAAGTGTGTTCAGATATGCAGTTGTTGGATCTCCAGTATCAAATCTAGCTTTTAGTAATCGGAACGAAAGTACGTTTCAGATGCATGGACCTTTTGTATTGTATTTGACACACCACTTTGCATTGCTGTCTGCTTGTTTGTGATTTTTTTTTTCTTCTCTTAAAAAATGCTATGTATTTTCAGGTTGGATGAGTTAATTGAAACATTTCTCAAAGATAATGATCCTGATAGCACTCTGGATGTTGGTGCTGACATGCGCAAGATCAAGTATTGCTTCATTCATATGAAGGTATTTTTTTTAAACATAGATGGAAGTGCAGCTGACACTCTGAAAATAACTTGAAGACATTCATGGTTGAAAAGTGTTAGAAAAAATGCAATACAGTTGAGGGGTGCTGGTAAAGGGTAAAAAACCTGAACTTTGAGGTGCTTGGAGGACTCATAGAAATTTTAAATTCAGTTGGAAAAATTCACCAGCGTTTTGTGGAAACCTCAGCAAGGATCTCAGCATGCAGTAAATTGTAATAGAGCACTGGTACTTATTGGAATCAACAGAGACTAGTCATTTGTATATGGCTGATCCTCCTGTCTGTATTTCCAGCACTGTGGAAGCCTTATTTTGGACAATTATGTTGAAAGATATAAAAATGTAGATTAAAACCACTAAATCCCTGAATCTGTTACACTAACTCTCTTGAAGGTGTTGCAAGCCTTTCCGAATCATTGAGCAAACAAGATATGCTTGTTAATTGTGAAATTAGTCAGGAAAACAATAGAAGATAATACTTTTCTGTATTTTGGGATACAATTTTCCAATAAAACAATGTATGCATTCCTGATCTTAATTTATTGTCCTTAAATAATTATTTTTAGTTATATTGTTAATATTGAAAGTTCTGTCATACTAGAGAATGCTGGAATTTATGTCTAGAAAGAGTAAAGTAAACTGTACTCTTGGTAGTGAAGATTAACAAATACAATTTGTTCCCTACTTGACACAGTAGATATAAGTTGACAGTCAACTGGTGGCATGATTTTGTTCTGCCAAGAGCCTAGAAAGGCTTTACCTTTTGTACCATAGCTAGACCATCTCAGAGTAGAATAATACTGAGCTGGAGGTAAAGTTAAAAGAGTATGCTTTTTTTGTTTCTCCTAATAGCAACTAATGAATCATTCCACAACTTCTGATAAAAAACTGCTCTCACAAAACATCTCTGAAGAAGAAGACACTAACATAGAATCAGGAGAAGAACTGGAAAAACTTAAAGACCTTCTGCAGCAAAGAGACAATGAAATCAGTATCCTTTGTGAGGAAAAAATATTATTTTGTTTTGAGATGGGCTTACAGTTTGGCTTACAATGGGTTTTGTGTGTGTGAGATAGGCTGTATGGAAGCTGCCCCCCCCTGTGTTAAAGCAAATACAGTAAGCAAATGAGCAAATATTCAATTCCCAACTTTTGTGTAACAGGACTTCTGCTTTGCACCTGCATCTCTTTCAATTGTAACCCAAATCAAAATCCTGGATCCAAGGGCCACTTAGCTTTAGAATGGTCCACCCAATATCCAAATAGTGTGGGTCAGGTCACACCTAAAACACTCTCCTCAAGCAAATTAAACCATTTTTAGAGGGGAAAACTCTCATGCAGTATAAAAACCAATTTATTACCTTACAAAGAATAGAATTTCCTGTATGTGTTATTTTTAGCCAAATGAAGTGCTACTTTGGGGACTATTGGGCTATATGCCTTTAGAACAAATATAAAAGTTATACTTTTTACAGTTAACTTTAAAATTTAAAGCTAAAGCTTTTTGGACATGAAAATACTAAACTGCTCAGACGTGCTTCAACCATTTCACTGCCTCACAAGAAACATGAGTAGCTGTGCTGTAGCGCAGTGGGTGAGAGTTATTTTTAGCAGATTGACAGAACTGTGGGCAAACTGCAACATCAGGGTGTCCCTAACTTTGTGGCTGCTCAGTGGGTAAAATTTGAATATGGCAGAGAAAAGAAAATATGGGTTTCCTAAGTTTAAAGATAACAGAGATTCTCTCACAGATACTAGTAAAGAGCAAACCCGGTTGCGTTCTTTGTGCTCAGCAATTCCTGATGAATTTTAAATGTCAAATGAAAATAGCATTTTTCATTGGGGTGTAACATGCTACCAGTCTGAATGGAGGTGTTGGGAAAGCTTCTCTAATTCTGCTCTGTCACAGATGATAATATTTTCATTTTCCAAGGTGCGATTTCAAATAAATTTATCTAAAACACTGACTCATTCCTTTCAAAAAAGACTTCAATTTTATGTCAATTTTAATGTCTGAATTCCCAGAAACATTTCTTCCTGAAATGAATTATTTCATTAGTATGGGAAAAAAAGCAAAATATCTCCATCAAATGCACTTTTGCTCAGTAGATTTACACAGCTTTGTTTGTACAAGGAGGAAATTTGTGGAAATCCATGTTAGAATTATATAGGAAGAATATAAGACTTAAGACTTTGAAGACAAGACTGATTTAGAGAGTTGTTATGTGACTGTACATCATCACATTAATAACATATCTAATGTGATGAAGTGGTGGGAAGTATGGAAGCTGTTTAGTTAATAAACTACGAGTTCCTTCTTGCCTACAGTAACTAGAAGCTATTCAGTCATAACAACTGAATTGGAAAGTGTTTTACTATTACTACCTAGTCAAGTAAATAATATTCCCTAAAGACTACTTAGCTTTTCTGCTGTTCATTTAGAAGATTAATTAGGATTAAAATGAATAACATATCAAAAACATATCACAGGGACTTCTGTGGTTTCATCTGAACACACACAGGATTTCCATTGTACGCCCTCTATGAGCTGTTAGGCAAAACGTGTTTATACCAAATATACTTCCAGTAAATGCATAGTGTTATTGCAAGAAATTTCCAAAAGACCTTTTCTGCATTTTAATAAACCTTCTTACTGTGAAAAGCCTAAACACTTGCGAGGCTACCTGCAAGTTAAAAGGTTTTTTTCTTTTGTTTGGAAGTCTTGTTTATTACAAAATTTTAAAAATAAAAAGGAAGTGTCACACAATGGCAGTAAGATCCTAGACTTTTCCTTCCTGTTTGTATGTAAATGCTTTTATCAGGAATTGATTGAATAGGATCAACAATTTGTGGTCAATGTGTGAATTTGTTAGTGTTTAGTAAAAATGAATCTTAGTTTTAGAAAAACTAAGGTGGATGATTGTTGGTCTATATATATTAAAAAAAAATTAATTCTTAATTATTTCCTTAATGTATCTTGCAGATATTCTGGTAAATATGCTAAAAAAAGAAAAAAAGAAAGCACAAGATGCTCTTTTCCAGCTTAATGCCAGCTCTACTTGTTCTACAGTCTTGGAGCAGTCTCTCTCTATAAACTTGGAAGATAGGCAGAGCCCGTCTAGCTGTTTTAGTCTGAAAGGGGCAAAAGATTTCAGCTCTTCTGTTCACAGACTACCTCTTCTTTCTAGACAAACAGGTTAGTGTAATTAATTAAGAGAACATTTATTGGATTATTCTAATATGATTTACAGCGTATCATTCAAATGAGAACCAAAACAGGAAAGCTTTATTTTCAATATCAGTCATATTGTGCTAATTCTGTATCCACAAATACAGGGTTTTAAATTTAAAGCTCTCTCAAGGTGCTGATGGCTTTTACAAGCTGATGTGAATACTCTCTGGGACAACCCTACAAAACCAGAGTATAAATTCAGTTGCAGGCCCTTGAATCTTTGAGTAAATTCTCTGAAAAGAAGACCTTTTGAGCATAATTCACTAAAAACATTGAACTATTTTAGGTGGACATATATCTCTGCATTCCTTCAGAGTGGCTTGACATTCTGCTACTAGTTGAATAATGTTGGCAGCATTTGCACTTGGAATCTTTTGTAATGTATAGCTGATAGCTATTATAATGATAATGCCTTATAATGTTATGTCTTAAAATGCTTGCATTATTGTGCTCAGGGAATACTTAAAATGGCAGACTTAAAAAGGTAGTAGAAACATTTACTAATACTACACCTACAGCCTTTCCAGTGTGCCTTAAACCCAACCTCAGGAGACCAATTGTCTCTACAAGAATCTGAGTGTTCAAGCTCTTTCATTGTGTCTCTGAAAATGACAGTATGTTCTCCCTGATATAGAAGTAATTTTATTTTTCACATTCTATTTTTTTATTTCTTTAAGTTCTGAAAGTAACAGACTTCAATATTTATCTTCAAGTTGCAACTAGCATTTATATTTAAAAGTTCTTGTAGACTGAAGATTAAGTATTTTTGAATTCAGCTTTTTTACAGTTTGATTCTTCATGGTACCAAGAGACATATTTGAGAAAAATTTGCTGTGTAACACTTGTAAACATATGCAGAGAGTTCAATGTTGAAAAAGGTCTCACTGTGTACGTATACATAGTATGCATAAAGCCATCATATCAGATGTTAAGTTGTGCTACAGGAGAGGAATTTTAATGAAACTTAATAAATTCTTCTTTAGAAGTATTAGAGCTTTTCTGTAGTCTTTAAAATTGCATTTGAATAATAATAATAACCATGACCCAAAAATTATCAAAAATAAAAGAAGCATTTAAGAACAAGAACTAAGGTAAAATAAGGCCAGAAGGCTCAAGTAAAAGAAAAAGAAAAAAGGAAAAGAGAAAAGTTCTGTGAGTTAGTATAAAGGAAGCCCATACTAGGATAGGCAGCCTATGTCCTGATTAAAAAAAAAAAAGCAAAAACCAAAACACAACTATAAAGTACAGATCAATATCACATGAAGAAAGTCTGTAACCAAGAAGCATTCTATTTTTTTTGCAGGCAAGTTACTGAGACCCTTAGCTGAAAATTACCATAAACCTCAAGCTGTTATTACTATTTTTCTCTTTTATTATAAAACTACGACAGTGCAAAGATACATTGGTACATTCCTTGGCAGCCTAAAACTCTTTTTTCTGTCTGCTAGTGGCTAGAACATAGCTCTCTTTCCTGGTGAACTCAGACCTGAACACATTTGTATGCCTCAGACTTGATTAATCCCATTTGTTCTATCAAAGAATGAAGCACAATGTCTTGAAAGAACACCATCTGGTGAAAAACATGGTTGTCACCTTACATAGCAAAATAAGTAATTTTAATACTCTGATATCCACCAGATATATATTCTGACTTCAGTTTTTCCTTTTAACCTTCAAATTTCTATATAGGTTTGAAAAGCTTTCTCATCATGGTTTTTGACAGGCGATGAAATTGTCAACTGGCTGGGGAGGCTTGTGAAAGAGTGGGAAAGAAGTTTGAGGGACAATTGCAAATTATTAAATATTCTTCTCAGGAGTTAGGTTTTACCTCAGGCTTCATCAGAACTCATAACTAATTCTTCTAATATTGTCTTGCACACTTCAGTTAATACGGCTATTAATTAAAAAATTTCCAGAAGCTTATGTATTCAACCCCAACAGTTTTAAATACTGAATCATGGGATTAAATATTCAAATCATTAGTTTCTGGAAGACCGAGTTTTAAAAGATATGCAGGTATAAGTAATATTTACTGATAATTTTTTTGAAAATGTGTTTCTTCTGCATACTAAATTTTCAGAACTATCTGCAGCCATTCCCAGAACTGGGTTTTACAAGATTTCAGGGATCTATTTCACCTCATTTGTAAGAGTGATCCCACAGGACTTAAGTATGTGGTTAAATCATCGTGGAAGCAGCTCAAACAATGGAAATAATATTAAACAGGTAGCATAGATTGCGTATGTAGGGCGGTTTTATAGTCGGTATTTGAAAAGGGTTAAATGTTAACCACTGCAGTTTTCTTTCCTTGCGTCATCTGAACTGGTTATTTATGACAATAAGTAACAATATTCTTACAAGTTGTTCATTTCAAAATCCACTTAAAACAACTTCCAGTAACTGTAGACAGGTTTTTCGTGCATAGTTGCATGTTGTCTTTATTTTCTAGTGGAATTGTTCAAATAAAAAGGTTTTTTGGTGTCAGTAGGTTCTAGAAGTGCTTACGTTTTTGTTAGCAAAGAACATACCTCATCCTAGATTATCATGTATAACTATTACATGTTCATGATTTGCATTTCTGTTTACTTTTTTACACATTTTGTGAGGGGGTTTTAAACTGAAAGAAGAGAGAATCTTCAGCTTGAATTTCAGACATGGCAGCTGACAAGTAAGAAACTTAGATTTTGCTAGTGTACTATTGGGAATGCTTTTCTTAAACTAGTTAAGGTTGCCAGTTATCCTCTAAAATTCCTCTGTAATTGAATTAAGAGTCAATTGTCACACTTGCTGTTGTTTCAGTTACTCAGCTACTGAGGAAATCCCTTTACCTTCAACTTTTCCTATTCATAATGCTCCTTATCATTTTATAGGAAAAATTTATTTGATTTGGTGTTATAGTAGTATTAGCTAAATATAATCATTACATAAAGCTTTTGATTACCTTAGAAATATGTCAGTAAAAAGTAGCTATGTTGTATCAACAAATAACTAACATAATTGCATCTTTTATATAGTGTCATTTGTTCATTAGTCTTTAGAGAACAATTTAAAGAATGATTTGCAAGCAGTAGCAAATTCTGTTTCGATCAATGCTTTCTCTTTTTGCAAACATTTGTGTGTGTATGTTCATATGAATTTACTTTGAACATAAATAGGAACCAGCATGTCAGCTCAAACTGACTGGATTATTGAACCTTATCTCCTGCACTCTGCATTAGTGAGGCCAAGTTGGATGGGGCCCTGAGCAACCTACTCTAGTGGAAGATGTCCATGCCTGTGGCAGTGGGGTTGGAACAAGATTATCTTCAAGGTCCCTTTCAACCTAAACCATTCTGTGATTCTAAGTTTGGATGAGGCATCATTCTCACTCAAGCACAGAGCCTCGTTTTTCATATATTGAAAACCTGAAAATAATATTCATCATTATAAAGTTATCCATTAATTTCAAAATCTGTCTGAACTGACTACAGACTTTTTGTCTGTAGTCATTAAGGGTTCACTAAAGATGTGTGAAAGGGCTTGGGCCTGAGCCAGGGTCAAACTCCCAACTAGAAGCTTTAGTGTAATATTATTGTACATAATGGAGTAATATTAAAGCTATTCTTCATCATTTAAACTTTCTGCATACCTTATATCATTTATGAAGATTTCAGTTTTCAATAGCATGAAGGCTTATGTGATATGTTACCTGTTTGAGCAGTCTAGCTTTCTTTATTTAATTCTGTACTCTCAAAGCTGTCATTAGAGGGATTTAATGCAATAGAATTCAAAATAAATGTTATTTCTAGTGTCTCAAATGTGTTTTCCATTTTCCTATCTCATTTCCTTATCCTGAAAACAATTAAATTAGGAAATCAGCAGAAAGCATAGGAAAAAATATTTACTTTAGAGAAACAGTTGTTAGAAAGTCTTTCTAATAATTAGATAAACTTTCATTTATTTTGCTGTTGATTTGTTGTGTAGCTTTAACATTCTTTTGCCCAGAAACAGATCTTTACCATTCTGTGTTAGAAAATAGAACAATTTCATTCTGTTACTTTCCTGTTAGATTTACTGCTGCTTTTACATTGTAAAATCTCCAGATTTATTGACCTGTTACTGAATCCATCAAAAAAAAATTATTTATGCTGCTAAATTTCTGAAAAGTAAATGAATTATAAGAACTCAGACAGGCAAAGTTTGTTTCTCGGTGTGGTAAAAAATGTATTATCTCAGAGAACTGCTGTCACTCTATGGTGAAGCATATTTTTATCATTTTCCTTGTATGATCTAGGACCATATCTGCATTGGAAGATATGTGTAATGATGTTTCTAGTCTATCCTATCCAGATATTGCTTTGAGTAGGAGAAATGCAGTCATACTATTTCACTGCTGAGCTTGATGTAATAATCTGGGTTGACAGGAAAATTTTTATCTCATCACAGCAGTAAAACAATTCCTGGTCCAAATTTGTCTCACAGCAGGCTGACTTTGAAGGTGAATGAGTATTGACTTCTACAACTGTCCATGTTGTATAGGCACAGCTGTAATTTATCTTTTTTTTAAGTCCATCCTGCACTGAATGTGCATGGTCTTTGAAAAGACACTGAGTGAACATAATACATCTTCAAAAGTTTGGCATATGGTAGTATTTACCTTCCTGTACATTCTATCTTTTCCCCACTGATGTATGCCTGAAACAGAAGCCTTTAATGGTAGTGACTGTAGAAACTGAAAGACCAATAAAGCCTAACACCCCACATTTGGTCTGACATTAGACTGGCTCAGTTGGTTAGAACACCATCAAGGTAGTGGGCTTAATGCCCATATGGGCCATTCACTTAGGAGTTGGACTTGATCCTTGTGGGTCCCTTTCAACTCGGAATATTCTATGATTTCCAAGTAGGTTTTTGGGCACTATTATAGCATATTTATGACTGCTAATAAATACTAAGTTGCAAAGAGTTGATTTCATAGAATCATAGAATAGTTTGGGTTGTAAGGGTCCTTAAAGATCATCTCGTTCCAGTCCCCCAGCCATGGGCAGGGATGCCACTCACTAGATCAGGTTACTCAGGTCCCCATCCAACCTGGCCTTGAACACTTTCAGGGATGAGGCATCCACAACCTCTCTGGGCAACCTGTTCCAGTGTTTTCACCACCCCCACAGTAAAGAATTTCTTCCTAACATCTCATTTAAACCCACTGTCTTTCAATTTAAAACCATTACCCCTTGTCCTGTCACTGTCTGCCTGTATAAAAAGTCCCTCTCTCTCCTTTTTATAAGCCCCCTTTAAGTACTGGAAGGCCGTGATGAGGTCTCCCTGGAGTCTTCTCCATGCTGAGCAATGGCAGCTCCCTCCACTTGTCTTTGATTTAATATTAAATGGTATTTTTTCTGAACAGGTATGTCTTTAACTGCTTGTTCAAATATCATATTCAAAATAATGTCATTAGTAAAATATTGTTGAACATGAGGTTTGATAGCAGTGGCAGACCTAATTAAGCACAACTGAAATTGGACATGTGGATCATCGTAGTGTTCTGTATTGTTCTTTTTTCAGTGTATATTAGGGTCTGTATCAGCATGTTCTTCTTGATGGTTGTAGCAGAGGAATATGCAAGTTCAGTGTTCTAGTAACGTCCTAAATTTTGTTAATGGTACTGGGTTACATAGCATTGAATTCTTCAGTAAAAATAATCCCAGTTTACATGCTGTCAGATTTGTTTTCCTTCGATCCCAAAAGACTTCTTTTAGGAGGGAGTAGTAGGTAGGGTGCCTGGAACCAGTGGAAGGCAGCCTGCTGCTCTTATTTTGGCAAGTCAACTCCCATCACTGGGGAGATTTTATTGCAGATTGCATAAGACAGAGAACTTAGAGTCAACAGATCAGAACTTGTTATCTTAGTCAAAGTGTTATACCATGAAAGGGGAGAACTTGTTTTTCAATACCCATCTTTAATCACAGAGCACTCAAAATTATAAACCCATAACTACATGAGTGAGAGTGAGTAAAACACTACAGCAAATTCAGTAGGTGCTGTTATTTATTGCATCAGAATATCTTTCATAAATCTGAAACAGACATAACTGGCTATGAATTTAATTTATGTTTCAGATGAACATTCCAGAAAATGCAAAGATAAATTATTGGCATAATAACCTGAGCTTTACAAATGCTTCAACCATTTTAGTTTTAATATAATGATTTAGTTCATCATAAAGTGTCTACTGCAGCTTTAGCTGTACTAATAATTCATATCTTGTAGAGATATAAATCATAGAATCATAGAATCAGCTGGGTTGGAAGGGACCTCTGAGATCATCAAGTCCAACCCTTGATCCACTACCGCTGCGGTTGCTAGACCATGGCACTAAGTGCCACATCCAGTCTTATCTTCAAAACCTTCAGGGACGGAGAATCCACCACTTCCCTGGGCAGCCCATTCCAATGGCTGATTACCCTCTCTGGAAAGAAATTCTTTCTAATATCTAACCTAAACCTCCCCTAGCACAGCTGAAGACCATGTCCTCTTGTCTTGCTGACAGTTGCCTGGGAGAAGAGAGCGACCCCCACCTGGCTACAACCTCCTGTTAGGGAGTTGTAGAGAGTGATGAGCTCTCCCCTGAGCCTCCTCTTCTCCAGGCTGAACAACCCCAGCTCCCTCAGCCTCTCCTCATAGGACTTGGGCTAAGAGTCCCTTCGCCAGCCTTGTTGCTCTTCTCTGGACCTGCTCCAGGACCTCAATATCCTTCCTGAACTGAGGGGCCCAAGACTGGACACAGTACTCAAGGTGTGGCCTCACCAGTGCTGAGTACAAGGGAAGAATCACTTCTCTGGACCTGTTGGCCACACTGTTCCTGATCCAGGCCAGGATGCCATTGGCCTTCTTGGCCACCTGGGCACACTGCTGGCTCATGTTCAGCTTCCTGTCAATCCAAACTCCCAGGTCCCTTTCTGCCTGGCTACTCTCCAGCCACTGTCCCCAGCCTGTAGCGCTGCATGGGGTTGTTGTGGCCAAAGTGCAGGACCTGGCACTTGGCCTTGTTGAACCTCATCCCGTTGGAATCAGCCCAACTCTCCAGCCTATCCAGGTCCCTCTGCAGAGCCCTCCTGCCTTCTAGCTGATCAACACTCCCCCCCAGCTTAGTGTCATCTGCAAATTTGCTGATGGTGGACTCAATCCCCTCATCTAAATCATCAATAAAGGTATTAAAGAGAACTGGGCCCAACACTGATCCCTGGGGGACACCACTAGTGACCGGCTGTCAACTGGATGCAGCCAGTTCACCGTTCACCACCACTCTCTGGGCCCAGCCCTCCAGCCAGTTCCTAACCCAGCACAGAGTGCCCCTGTCCAAGCCGTGGGCTGCCAGCTTTTCCAGGAGTATGCTGTGGGAGACAGTGTCAAAGGCTTTGCTGAATTCCAGGTAGACTACATCCACAGCCTTCCCTTCATTCAGCAGGCGGGTCACCTGATCATAAAAGGAGATCATAAAATGTAGAACTACACATAGTCTTTCTCAGGAGATGGTGTCAATTATTATAAATTAGTAGTATTTTGGGATAATTTGAAGAATGAAGGAACCTAGCAAATCAGACTTCATCATGCATGCCAGTGGAGTGATAAACAATTCATTGTATTATACTTTTACTGCATTATACCACTTCTTCTGTACAGAGAAGTCTTATTTTGAAATCAGTCTCAGACTGCTGCTTGCTTCTTAGCATGATTCTGTCAGCCTAAGAGACGTATGATACCATTTTTCCTCCTGCTGGATTTGTTTTTCTCTTGAAATATAAACAGCCTGGTTACCAGACAATAGTGTGACTATTGTGACACTCAAAGAATACGATAAATCTTAGTAAGAGCTTCAAATCATTGTATATGCTGATGGACTTGAGAGGGATTATTTTGCTCTCACAAAAGATTTTGCCAGGATCATGTTTTGACCAGTTTGAGCCACTTCCTTTATCTTTCATTGAGACGTTGTGAGGTTTTTTGAGAAGTTGGTAAAGAATTGACCTCCTGTGTACCCCCTTCATGGTTTAAGATCACTTTTTGCTCAACACTATGCAAATACCTATACAAAAGAGCATTCCTGATGAAGGGCTGACAAGCTGACTTTGAAATGTAAGATGAGAGATGGTTTCTATAAACAGACGATGATTATGAATAGCATGAAAGTGGTGATGGTAACACACCAACTGCTCATTTCTGAAAGCTAAATATTTTTGTCTTGTATTAAGATTTCTCAAAATATTTATCTTGCTATTTTATATATTTATGTAATAATTCAGGGGAAAAATACTTCCTTCCATTGTTGAAAACCCACAGAAAGTTTCCTAATGGAAAAGATTGACTGAGGTTTTCCATTAGAATCTCTTCTATGTCCTTCAGTTCAGAAAAAAGACAGGTCTCAACCCTCCAGAAAAATTAAATGCTTAGCAAACCTATTTGTATCTTGGAGTCTTTTCTGTGTCCGGTAGTGCTTTCAGATATCTGGTGGCAGACTCTTGGCACTGTGCCCATGACAAATCTTTTGTCAACAAACACATGTAGCCATTTTATTGCTATTTGACCAGCAAAAGAGCTCACTAGTGCGTTTAGGGCACTGTTCAGACTTACTGTTGATCTTTCTGCTTAGTCAGAAAAGAAAGTATGTGCTACATTTTCTGTTACAGGTCCGGGAAAAAGTTTTTATTCCATTTGCTCTCCAGCTGAACTTCTACTGATGCTGTGCATATTGCATTGCTACGGTTAAACCTTCATAACAACTATTTAAAACAAGATGTGTTGTTTTGCTAACTTCTTAAGCATAAAATGTTTTCTATAATGTAGAGTGATTATTTGCTACAATAATTTTTTTTATTATTGCCAAGTTTACGGATGAAGCAGGAAGTTTTCAGACTTCACTGCTTAAGATTCAGGTATTTTAAAAAGCCTTCAAAATAAATTCAGCAAATGTTAACAGTCAGCATAAGCTTTTGAATAATTTTATTGAACTTTGCTTCTGATAAGATTAACAAAGCTATTTTCTGATATTTCAAGTCACAGATAAAATGTGTATTGCTAAGACTCCAATTTCTGTGATAAATATGAATGAATGTCTACAGACACATGTTCGTAGCATGTAGTTGTGGAAATTTTTTACTTTGTCATGTCCTTTTATACATTTAGGTATATCTCATTGCCTTGGAGATCACAGTTTTATTCCTCTTTTTAATGTTTTAGAAGGAACAAAAAGTAAAAATTAAAATTCAAAGTAGTTTCTAGAAAAAATTTCTGTCTTTAAATGTACACATTGCAGTAAACACCAAGTAGACTACCTCTGTGAATTTATAGAACACTCGACTAACTTCTGGGGGTTGGGGTTTTTGTTTGTTTGGGTTTTTCTCAAAATCTAGTCTTCTATCTGTACTGCTTCCAAGATCTTTTTTTTGGTCAGACTTCACAGTGAATCCACTGTCAGTTTTCCTTGAGTGAGGACTTTGAACTGAACTCACTGAGATTAGTGAACAGCAAGAAACCAAATGTGTTAAGAAGTTTGAGACTCTGTAACATCTTTGTAAGGAACAAGAGATGATTATTCTTTGTGACAAAGAAATATAAATACATGTTGTAAGATTTAAAGTTAAGTGAGCCCTTGCATTTGGTATTCCATGATAAAGCACTGTGTGTTACAATTTTTATCCTCTTAACTGTTTCTAAATATGAACATAGGGTTATTTTTAGAAGATGAAGCCTGGATTTTCCTTTTTGGAGCTTGGTCCCCATTTGCAACATCAAAGGCACTTTTTGTAAGTCATAAGGATTTAATGAGAGTAAGGAGCAGATCATTACAGGACTTTCATTAGTTTCTCAGAGACATTGAAATTTACTTATATATTGAAAATGTTGTTATGTAAAGACACTTACTGCTTATATCAACAGCTTTTTCTTTCTCCATATTTATTTGGTTTACAAAATATTTTCTGTTTTTTCTAAGATGCCCATCATGTCTTTCTTTCCACTTCTCAGATGGGAATGTCTTCTAATGTGGAACGTATGTTTGGAAGCTTGTTAAAGATGCTTTTGGCAGTTTTTACTGCCTTCCTCTTGAGTCTGTTTAGATGGGGAAACTTTCCAGTATTTTTATGCTAGTTTACTGTTCTCTGATCCAGATTAGTCTGCTAAATGTAACCTAGTGTTCCTTGGAAGTTCTCTACTATTTCAAATCTTTTTGGCTTCCTCTTTCATTAGCCATATTTTGGCTATTGGATCCTTCAAACTAACTCCTTGAAGTTGTTTTGGGGGTTTTTTTTGGTGACTGAAGCTCTTCAATTCTTGATATTTTAGAGGTAAAAATATACTTCCGAACGTTTCTGTGTACTTGAAGGGTAATCAAATTCCTTTATATATTGATTGTCAGATTTGGCAAATACCTCTGCAAAACCTCTTCCATATTGTTGTTGTTATGAACATCAGTCCTGAGAGACTACAGTATCTTTTAACAGAGCCACTACATGCACATTATATATGGATATATATAATCAAAAGATTAGAAGGTCCTCCTGTTAGCTTAATCTTTATATATTCCTGTACAGATACTGCTAATTCTGCTAATAATAGATTAGTCTAGAGTTCTGTTTCTCTTTTTTTTGTGTATTTAAGCTAAAAAATGCCCTGTTTCATTCTGTTCCTCACAAAAACAGATATTGCCTTGAGAGACTAATCTCAGCATATTTGAATATAAAACTAAAGTAGAAATTATCGGGAATATCCCAGAAATCCCTAGTTTTTTCCAATATTTGCAATACATTTAACTGTTAAGATAAGTTTCATCCAAATGTTTCAGGCCAATTTCATGCTGCTGTTATTGTACAATTTTTACCATTGAATTTGGTGGATTTATATGTCTTTTTGCCTCAGTGACAATTGGCTCTGAAGTTTTGGATGCTTTTGGTGAAAAAATCATGGCATAGTTCACTTACCTCTCATGCATCATCTTTTCGACTCTTACAATTTTAACTCTGAAATACCTATTTAGTAACTGTGTCTTTGTTTTGTTAATTTTCAGTCTCTGTTGTAAGTTCAGAAGGATACTTTCAAAAGAATAACATTATGTTAGCAGGAGGTTATGTGGTGTTTAGGTTAATCTGAGAAAAATTAGACCATTATTGACTTCTAAGTGAAAGAAAAGAATGCAAACTGAAAATCTGGTGCTATTAATATTGTATGCCATGTTTGAAACCTTCTGCAATTTTTTATTATGGCTATTACAATGTCACTATTGCTTTCTGCTGCCATTTTAGGCTTTCTATTACCTAAATATAAAAACCTTTAAGAGCATCAGTTTATCATGCTGGAACTCACAATAAACTTTCTCAAAAATATGAATGGAGAGACTAACTTGTTTAATATTTATATTGTACGTTTGAAGCACATGTCCTATGAGGAGCATCTGAGGGATCTGGGGTTGTTCAGCCTGGAGAAAAGGAGGCTCAGGGTGGACCTTATCGCTCCCTACAACTACTTGAAAGGAGGTTGTAGCCAGGTTCGAATTGGTCTCTTCTCCAAGGCAACAAATGATAGGATGAGAGGAAATGGCCTCAAGTTGCTCCAGCAGAGGTTTAGATAGAAAATTAGGAAAAACTTCTTCTCTGAAAGGGTTGTCAAGCATGGAAATAGGCTGCCCAGGGAAGTGGTGTAGTCACCATCCCTGGAAGTGTGGATATGGCGTTTGAGGACATAGTTTAATGGTTACCATAGTGGTGTTGCTGGGTTGACAGTTGTACTTGATGATCTTAGGGGTATTTTCCAACCTCAAAAATTCTATTTATCTGTGATTTACATGCTATTTTAGAAAGATATTGTCACTCTTTCCTTTATTCCTCAGCAGAAATCGAATCATATGCACATCTCAATAATATAGAGAATACATAAGTGGGTCAAGATTCTTAAATCTTTGGCTTTAAAACATATCACCAAAATTTTAACTAGAAGTGAGACTGATTTCTTGTCATTGTTTAGAGTATATATATATATATGATTTATGCTGTCCTTAAAGTAAAGGCAGACTCATGCAGGATTTTTTAATGAAGAACTGGACCATTCCAGCTGCCATTTTCTCTTTGCATTGGTTTATACTTTTTAACAATATGTTTAGCTCACATTTTCAGGCTTTTTTTTTTCTTTTGCACTTATGAGTATCCAGTGATCATTTAAAAAGAAAATCCTTGCAAGCTATATCATATGAAATACATCTAAAACTAGATGAATCTGAAATGTCAGTGAAAAGGATATAAAAATAAAGTTTGAAGTGGTAGCTTTTATTCTCTCTCAAAATCACTGTCTTTAAAACAATAAAGTCAATATGCAACTAACCTTTTATAATACAGAAGAAAAGTAGATTTTTCCTTTTGAAAGTGTTTGTTTCACTTTTTTTCCCCAAAAATAAAAGTAAATGTATTTTCCAGTGTTCTGAATTGCATTCAGAGGACAGGCAGTAAGAGAACATACCCTAAGATGATATTTGTGACTTTGTGTTAATATCAATTGATGAGTTTTATCATGTATTCTGCAAATTTGTAAGTCTACTTTCAGGAGATCTCAGTGGAGTCCTGTATGTTTAAATTGTCTTAACAGCTTGTATTACATTTTGATACTATTTTTTATTCGGTTTAAGAATTTCTAACCCTTTTCTTATAGTAAACCCAGCAGAGAGAAAGCTGTGCTGTGCTAGATAATTGTTTGGGGTTTTTTCCACATGGTATTCTTGTTGCTTCTGAATGCTAAACTTCTGAAATCATTGAATTTACATGTGAGGATTGTATTCCTGAAATAAACAGTTAAAACAAACAAACAAACAAAAAGTCATAGCATTGCATCCGCATAGTATCTAGGCATGAATGTTGTAAGGACATGTTCCTGTGTCACTTCCAAAACAGACAGCAGCACCACCTCCTGGGCATAAAACTGCTGGAAATACCTGCATCTGTTGCATAACCAGACGCTTCACAGGAAGATATAAAACCCCAGCATAAACTGCTGTTTATAGCTTGTGGTTCAGTTGCGTTTTTTCTTGATGTCTATTACTTAGTGTTTAGATGAAGTGCAAAAGCACAAGATTTAATATTTCTTCCAGTTTTAGTTGCCATCATAATTCTGTATAGGTATGTGGCCCATCTCTTTCTGGTTTCTGCATGTTTAAAATGTTGAGTACTTCAATATTTGTAGCTAAATCTTTTACATGCTTGTTTTCTGGGCACAACAACTTCTGCCCCATCAAGGCCTGATAATCAAAACATCCAGGTGACTGAAAGAGGATAGCTCAAAGTATCTTATCTCCCACTCTTGTGGGGGCTCTCAAGTTTGGGGACATAGCCTGTAAAGCTAAGTTAATCGGAAAAAGGATAAGTGCTTTGAAGAATAGGTCCAAGGCAGCCACAAGGTTCATTGTATCACTGCACGATCAAGCAGGATTTATTATCAGGGCTTATATAAAAAAACTACTGGTATTTTAGTCTCTGAAGAAGTACATATAAGCATGTTGTTATTTCCCTATGGTGTCAGTTGGACCTAATCACATGTCAAACATTCATGTAATGTTTTGATACTTTGTGAATTAAAACTTTCATCCATTTGTCCTTACTGTTTGAAGAGGCAAGCTTAAGTCAAAAAAATTTCTTTCCCATGCCTAACTTCCCTCATAAATTGTTGCAGATTGCTATCATGTCTTGTTCTTAGGTATGTCTTTGAGTAATTTAATGGTTAATAATAATTTAAATAAAGATGGAAATAAAACTTACGGTCTTTTTCAAAGCCCTGGTATGATTTTCTGAACTTTGTGATTACCTGTAGAATGGATTTCAGATAGGACTATATATTGGAATGTGACCTATTTGATTTTGATTAAAAAATTTGATATATGCTTCTTTGAGATGGGGATATAAATGAAGATTAATGTATCCACTTCAATCCACAAAATTATTATGCAGCATTATGGAAACAATGGGAAGAAATACTCAGAACTTACAGTACCACTCTTGAAGAGAAAGTTTACTTGTAGTATGTAACACAACTTTGAAGTATTTTAGACTCCAATTAATAGACATGATAAGCATGTTTTAATCTGTGACTGAATAGCACTTTTTCAAAATAAAGGATTTTGCTACACCCTTCCATATATCTGTTGCCCTAGGTTTGATTCCTGCAGTGTACTCTGTATAGAGCTACAACTTTAAACTGGTTTGAAACTGAATCTGGTGTAAAAGTAGCTGCTTGTCTGTTAAATAGAAACGTTCTCCGCATATCTGTAATGTCACAGTTCTACGATATTTCTCAAATTAAGCCTTTGACCTAGAAGTGTCAGTCTTTTGGAACCTGTCTTTTTAAGAAACCCTGCTAGAAGTTGCATCAATTATAAAAGGGAAGATCTGTGGTCAGGCCATTGTTTCAGAAATGTCTTCACTCTTGGCACTCATGAGGTGCCCCAGAGCTTTCTAGTACTTGTTTTCCACACTGTTCCAAGTCTGATTTTCTCTGGATTTTTAGAAGGAAGAAATACATTGAAGGGTGCCAGCTGTGAGAGGAGATATGTGTTTCTATATTCCTGTAGCTGAACTTGTTAGCTGTAGTTTTTTATATTAAATCACTGAATTTGTACTTAGGGGAAGAAAGCTTGGGTAAATTGCATCTTGTCTTGAACTTTTGAGTAAAATAACTTAAATGCTGGGTTGAAAATTTCCATGATAATGTCTAAAATGTTGTAGGGTGACTCAAAAAAAAAGAAAAAAATCAAAAAGACTATCAGTGTATCAGTGTTTTATTTTCTCTCTCACACTGTTTCTGGGCTTTTTTATTCAAATGTCAGGAATCTGTTTGATGTGTTTGATGGAATACATTAAGAGACCATGTGCTGGTTACAAATAGCAAATGTGTTTCTGAATACTATTTTTTGTCTTTCTTGTGAAAATACTGTGACTGCCAGGAAACTGTAGATGGAATAGACAGTAGAAGCAATTGGTATTAAACAGTCTTTGTGCCACACACTTGACTGCCTAAACTGTGGGAGGAAAAAATTGATTTGGAAGGGGCAAAAAGAGGAGGGCAGGTATGGATTGGATTTCTCTTTTGTAAATAGGGTAGAAAAGGGCAAAGAGATTTGTGGCTTAGTATGTATTCCTAATGAAGCAGGGAATGAGATGAGGAATGAAACTGTAGGTTGGAGGGAAGCAAGAGCTAAGTTACTAGGGAATGAAAAGTGAATGCAAGAGAGTTATTGGATGGAAAATGTCTAAAGAGACAAGACAGTAATATGTGTTTTCAAATTATACGTGCAATAAAATGGAAACAGTAGTTGGGAAGTTACTGCTTGTCACCCTTAATTTAGCTGTTACTCCCAAAAAGACCTGAAAGCTCAAAGACAGGCACCTGAGCTGAGGCATATTTTAGCTTTAATGGAGCTTCATTAAATTAGGTGAGCTGTAGGAAGAAGAAGTACAGTTTTAAACTGCTGCATATCTAATTGTGATCCCTTAGGCAAATTTGTTAATCTTTAAGATAAAGAGGTTGATCTGGAGTCAAAGCAACCAGAATAATAACAGACTTTTTTTGTTTATAGGTACTTTTAATCACTTGGTTTGAAAATAATGTGTTGTTACAGTCAAAGACTTCATTTTATCATAATAGAGATTGTGTGGGACAAGATATGGTAAAACACCTGTTAGCAAAGTCCAAGAAAATATGATTCGGTCATTGACAGCCTGTTCAGCTCATCTGATGAGTATAATGTGTCTGATGCTTTTATGTTATAACAGCCCAAGGGTTTGTTGTAGAGGCTTTCTTATTGAAATTTCCTTTTCTATCTGCCACTGAATGAGGCATAAATAGAGTCAATTTCCAGAAGTAACAGTGACTGTGTTATGTCATGTTCCACTGAATGGTGTCTCTGCAGACTTTTCATAAGTTACTCTTTAGAGTGCATTCATGTGTGAAGCTGCACAGAGAGAAGAGAGGAAGAACAGAAAAATAGAAAAAAATGGAATAATATCAGGTCATGGATGCAGTAGTCCATGTGTTTGCTGTTTGGCACCTGTTCGATACTATTTTTCCTGACAAATGTGAAACTGAATTTATTATTACTGGACTGCAATACTTTGAGCGGTCAAATATATAATACTGGCATACAGTTCTGGGGCTAAATTGAGTTTTTGTGTGGCTGAATGGAATGCCCATCTTGGTTGGATTGAAAAATGTCATAAGGCTTTTTTTCCCCGAGCATTTCTGCCAACTGCGTACAGGAAGTGGCTTTGGCAGTTGTATCCAAACAAGTAACTTCATTTCCTGGAATCTGCTTTTTTGCAAAATGTGGACTTTAGGAAAGAAAGTGTAAAGAGGTTTGTTAAGTGGTAGAGGAAAAAATCACCCCTAAAAGCCTCTGAGAAGAAGTTTGAACAAATTATCAAACTCTATTTTTCCAGATATAGTTGCAACAGTGTTATATAATTTTTTTTTTAAATTGATAGTTTCTTTATATAGTAAAAGTAATGTTAAAAATCTGTTGATCATAACTGCACATAACTACTAGAACCATTATGTTTATTAAGGTCCATTTCACCATGGTGATGTCTGAAAAAAAAAGGAGACAGCATTTATTTTTTACTGGCAAGGCAGCAGTAAAGTCATTGAGATATAAGAGAATGCATTGCATGACCACTCAGATTATAAGGGCCTATTAGCAACCTGAGGATTAGTAAAGCCTCTGTTTACTGACATTAAAAAAAAAAAGAGAAAATTAGAAAGACAATAGATGTTGTCAGGTATAATGTTAAGATAAAAAGAAGACATGAATTGATGTAATATTAAATATATTCTGTTAAAAATATGAACATTTTATCTGACTAGTAAGGTACTATTTTTTATGCTGTTGCAAATTCATCTTTTTCTAGTCTAACTAGCTGGGTTTGAATCACAATTTATTTTTTCCTTTGTTTTTTGGGGTTTTTTGCCTACTCTCTTAAGGTTCCTAACCTGAATATTTCAATAACATTGACTGCAACCTTCCTCAGTGTGCTGGATAGCTGCCAATTATATAAGCATAGCCTTCCTCTTCTTTCATCTTCCTAAACCCTTAATCTCAGGGTCAAATCACAGATATTTTTCAGATGCTTGAAAAGCAGTAGTCAAAAGCTGGTTTGTATCAAATAATTTTTTTAAAGGGTTCTTGCAAATGAGGAGCTATTTCAGAATTGCTAATAGGGAAAACTGGAACACTGAAAAATGTAGTAGCAGTGAGTCATACTGTGATGCATCAGATAGGAATCTTGAAAGAATTGCCATCTTCTTATAAATAATACGGAAAAATCCTAAATTTTAGAGAAAAAAGTAAATACTTATGGCAGAAGAAATGTTAATGTCAGAAAAAATGCTACAAAGTTCACAGATAATTGAGAAATCAGAACATATATTTTTAGTAATAGATTTAGTTGTGTACTGCAGAATGGCAACATATGAAACAACGTATGACTATTGATTCATATAGAATCTTTATCCAGTCAGTAAACATTCTATTAGTGGATGAAGAGTTGGAGGCAGTTCAGTGCAATAATTAAAGCATAAGTAAAGGTAAGCAAATGTTGTATATCTTTCCAAAGTGGCAAAGGCTGTGCTTCATATGTCATAAATGGTAGCTGCTGTAAATTTTGAGGGTAGTGAAAGCTTTACATTTCCCTTTTTATTTTTGTTACCTCTTTTTATATTTTATTCTTCAGGTAATCATCTATTCGTTGGGTTTGTAATGTTCACTTTTTCATTACTTAAGCAGAGAAACTTCAGACAGTTGTCTTGTTTGCAGTTGTACCCGTTGACTACTTACACCACTCTTGTTATTCCTAAAGAAATGAAACATCTTCATAGTAAGAATATTTCCTGGATAATATGCAAGTTTCTGTTAACATTTGCCTTTGTATGTTTCTGATTTTTTTGCTGAGTGCTTGTGATAAAGTATATTGTCTGACTGAGGTTTTTAGCTGGCTCGGAATCTTATTTTTATTGTTTGTCGTATTTTTTGTTCATGTTCACTGTTGTTTGCATGCCTCTACTACTGTGTGGATTCAAATTATAAATAAAACAACTCAACTTTCAACTGCATTATAGAGGCAATACATTGCATTGAATAAGATACTACACTGAGATGCAGGCCATCTGTTTTTTATTTCAGTCTTTAGTTTTTACTAAGTTTGTGAACTTATACAAGTGATCTCATCTCTCTGAACTAGTTTCTTCAACTGTGAAATAAATTATTGTGGGTTATCTTCCTTGATCACTTTGAGATTTCATGTTCAAAGGCCATCTGTAAGTGCAAAATCTTGTTTTTCCAACGTTGAGGAGCAGATGAAGTGATTTGTGAAAGTAAGACAGTGAATTAGAAGCAGAAACTAGTATAAAACCTTGGAAGTCTTGACTCTTCGTTTTCAGTCAGCATAACTGTTGCAACACAGTTCTTGAAATTGTTTCTCTTCATTGATAGCTAATCTGTTTGGGAAGCTTTGTTGAAAATCTGGGCTATGCTGGCTACTTAACATTCTATGCAAGCTTGGACAAACCTCTCTATTTATAGTATGTTTGATATTTATTGTAAACTCTGAGAGTAAGCTGCATACAAGTATATTTCACGCAAAGCTGTGTCTACTTGTTCAGTAAAAGAAAAGAGTAAAGCACTTGGAGTGAGCTGGGAAAGTTCTGAGTGTTAAAATGATTGTATATTTTATTATGAATCCTTTCTTCTGCAATACCTCCCCACTTTGATCAGCTCTCTTTATTTATGCCATTTACATCCAGCTACAACTCTTGGGAGAAATAATTCTAAATATTTCAGAAATTTCCTTTAATCTTGAAATGTGCAGAGAGATAGTGACATCAGTTTGAGCAATGAACAGTGTTTGGAAACAGAAGGAGAATGTCTTAGTTTTGTATGAGGAGTGTTAAAATAACTTTTCCAGAAGAAAAAGAGTTCCAAGAAGACATCCTTTTGATTTTCAGCAGGTTTATTTAATTAGCTAAAGCCTGATACAAGAGCTCATGGCTCTAAGATACAGCACATTTAATATTGTAGTAAGCCTGTATGACAAGGAATTTCCAAAATATACTGTCCCCTTTTGATCTTCAGGAAAACAACCAGTTTAAAACCATCAAAGAAACAGTGTACTTGGCATTCAGGAAGAATTATGCTATTTTTCTAGTGATAATCACTTATTTCAATAGATTTCCAAGGGGCAAACCCACTTTTAATTCTATGTCCTGACATAAGCAGATTTAGAGCTATAGAGGTTATTGGTGCAAAAATTGTCTTTTGATCCTTTGTTGCATATGAGTCATAGAGTTCAGTTGGTTACAAATTTTGTTTAAAAAAGAATGGGAAGAAGTTGCTTTTCACAGTGGGAATTGTGCCAATATGAAATGGAATCTCACCCAAATATTTTACATTACATGATCAGGGTTTTTTTGTAAGGGAGGTTCCTACCACAGCGTCTGAGACCATCGAATTTTCACCAGAAAACATCTGTGGTATGATGAGCCAGAGAAACAACAGAGGAGTCTTGCTTCTGTGAGCAGTCAGTTTTGCCTTTAATATCTCTGGGACAAGAATGTCATCAGTTTTTATTAAACTGGGAGTCTTTTGAATCATAGAAAAAAAAGGCAATAAATAAGATTCAGAAGAATGCAGGATAATTTATTATTATTATTATTATTATAAATTTTAATATAATAGACGTTAGGCATCATCATCATAACTACAGTTTTCCTTTTCTCTTTTTATTCACTGTGGAGGCTACAGGCAGAATAAACAAAGCTGACAATAAATTAGTAGGAGTGGACTCTGAAGAAAACATTTTTAGGTTATGTGAAATGTGTTGCATGTTATTGTGCAATTGTATACATATTGTATAAAGGAAAAATAATTTGTATTTTAGGTGATTAAGATAGCCTTCTAATATGAGAATTTTTTTTCACTTGTTCGTTCTCAGGAGTGAGAAAGATTTTGCATCTCTATGCTTATCCATATGTTTATGTACGTATTAGTAAATAATGTTAGCTCTCTCTGATTTCTGTGAGTATTTGGGGGAAAAAATGTCTGTGCATGTTTATTTGCAGAATCAGGAATTTAGCTTCTGAATTAATTTGCTTTCCATCATCACTGTTGAGGATGGCAAAAAAATGTGTAATTATTTAGTGCAGATATGCATCTAATAGTAAGAGATTTGGAACCACTATAACCTTTCATAGGCTCATGGATTTTAAATGATAATATATATTTCTATAAAATAGGCACCCTTCAATAAGACAAAAAGACAAATATTCAGGAAATTTCTAAAGATGCCCTGATAGTTTTCTGGAAGACAAACATTCTGTGAATTATTATAAGCAAATAGATGTTGCCAAATCATAGGTTTATTTTACCACACTCCATTACTGAACTGCTCTCTGACTTTTATTTCATGGGGAATGGTTGCTGTACAAATTATCAAACTCCATGAAGACAAGGAATGATTATTTTACTGAATGTGGTTATTTATTGTTATGGAAGTAGGACCGTATATTAATAGGATAGACCACAGTAACCTACAACTACAGAGTAGAAGGCATTTCCTGCCTTTAGGGGCAATTTAAGATGGAAGTTTCACCAAAAATTTAATAACTTTTAGCATGGTGAGGTTTCAGGGTTTGGATTTGGAGCTGATATGTGCACTTCTGTTTCAAAACTATATTTGTAAACCCTGACATGATTATTTCTGTTTCCTCTGAGGACAGAAAATAAAGTGAATAACACAGATCTTTTGGCAACTTAGCAACAATTACGAGGTCTTAGCTGTCTCTGGCTATTCATTCTCCCTCTGGTAAGACAGAAATTCATTCTCTGCCGTGGACCTGCCCTCAAAGAAGGTTTCTTAATGACTTCAGTGGCCCAATATGGTGGGATTTCACCTGCAGAATATATGAGAGTGAGAATTAATTGTCCAGTAATTTTACACTGCTCATAGTTTTTTGACTCTAAGCTCAAAATAGGAGTTTCTTATCATTAAGTAGTAGTTCTTTATTGAAATGCATTAACGTATATTTAACAAAAAAACCTCACTCCAACTTTTTGCAGTAGCAATAGTATAAACATTGTTCATGGCCAGTGTCATCGCTGTTGCTGCTTCCAACATGTAGTGAGCCTGAGGTTGTCAGGTGGAGAATTAATTTTTAATGAATATGTTCCTCCTTCGTTGCACTTTATGTTCCTTCTTGGTTCTGGGAGCAGTTCTGTAGTTAGACATAAAAGGTGTTCTTCATTCATCATCCTAGGATGGATGTACCATGCCCCAAAAATGGATGTGCAAAGAGGAAAAGGCTAGGTGAATCCCTGGATTGAAGGGAATAGGCTTTGAGATCTGACTGCAAAGGTTTGGACATACAGTGTAGTAAAGAATAACCTTTTTTTGGCAATTTGAAAATAGCATCACCAGCAGTGGGGGACTCTCACATTCAGTCTTATTAATTCAAAACCTAGAGATATTTATATATTTGAGTGGCAATTTCACAATAATAATGGAAATTAAAGATTGTATTTCAAGTGAGGTTTGTTTTGTGTAATGCAAATTTACTATTTTTTTGCAATGATGCGCTTTAAAATGCACAGCATTGAAGTTTGGGAAAATGACAGGCAGTAATTGCACCAATGTTGAATTAAATAAGTTTACAAGCTCATCAAATGATAGTACTAATTGGGGAACTTAATATTCCTGATCCTAATTATATCTTTTATTTAAAACAAAGAGTTTAAGCATTGCTTCTAAATCAGATGGGTTATTATAATCCTATTGGTTGCATTTTTTCAAATGTTTCTTCCTCTTCTAAGAGGGGTACCTGAGCCAAGAGGAATAAACAGGGATATTTATTTGAATTCCAGAAATGTATCTGTAACATTAATGAAATTTCTCAAGCATTTTTTATTTCCTTCAAGTGATCTAAACTAGAGACACTTATTACCACTTATTACTTTTAGTCTTGATATGAGCAATGAGGTTTTTGCTTGTATCATTTTGTCATACATAGAAAGTCCCAAATTTATGACACACAAGTTTTTAGAGGTTTTTAGCTGATACATAGGATTGGGTGGTGCAATACTTTCATTGATCCTGATAACACTCTAGCCCAACTTCCTTCCATCCTGCATTACTCAAACATGTGCAAACATTTAGGTGGTGTGTTTTTTTAACTGCACTGAATTATAAATTACACATTTTGAGTATTCAATTTAGTATGTATCCACACTAAGAAAAGAATACATCCACGTAGTTAACCTTCTGCAGTTGTTCTGTGGCTTTACAGTGACGATTTTTAATCTTTTTGTTGTGAAATTGCCAGAGCAAAAGTAATGTTATACATAAAGTAACTGAAGAGGGATATCAGTGAAGACAATCAGATGATAGGAACTCTGTTGTCACATTAGGAATGTGGAAGCATGTAAGTAGATATTCAGTAACTATAATTAACGTCTTAATAGTTTATAACCAGAAAAAAGATCACCTCACAATGGCCTAGCTGTCATAGAGTGTGTTGTCAGTTACATTTTTGTTGATAAAAGCAGTATTTTTATTCAGTATATGTGATTTTTTTCCCATGCACAGGTTGATATACTAGTAGATCCTGAATGCATTTTTATTTAGATGCAATATTTCAAAGATGTCTGTAAACTGTTAAGTAAAGAAAGACAGAGATTTATCTTAGAATTTCTTAAGCCTGAGCTGTATTAGAAGAATGGCAAAAGAAGCATTCAAATGCAGTTTGTCTCTACCTTTATACAGACTTTTCCTCTAGTCTCTGGGACCTGGGTTAACTGAAGGCTGCTCATGCCAACAATGACTGAGGCAAAGAAGGCATTCAGAGCCACAGCCTTTTCCATGTCCTATCTAACTAGGTCCCCCTCCTCAGTCAGCAGGGGACCCAAATTTTACCTAGCCTTCCTTTTGTCACCCATGTATCTATAGAAGCCCTTCTTACTGTCTGACATTAAGCCATTTCTTTCCATTTTCCACTTTATGTAACCCAGTACAAGAATACAAGTTACACAACGTAACATCAGTACATACATGCTTACTGTACAGCTCACATAAAATCAACATGAATATACAGTGGCATTGGAAACAACCAATAGCTTAAGTCTTGGCAGACAAAATAATTTTAATAAAAACAAAGGGAAGATACCTCATTCTTTACTTTTCCCTACAGAATGAAATTACTGGGGATGGAATTGAAACTCTTTTTAATAGTTTTCAGCAGCATTGCAAAAGGTCTTGATATAGGTGTGTTTTGATATCCTAAAAATTTGGCCAGCTCTTCATATATTTTTTCATACCAAGGACAGTTACTACTTAAAACCTTTTCCATTTTTATTAATTTATCAGTATTTCCATACAGGCAGGATTTCTCTTGTTGCTAACAATTGCTAATGACTGTAGCTCAAAACCATGTGAATTTAAGTAAACTTTCTATTGTATTTTAAGAATGCTAATGGAGTCTCTTTCTGAAGGTTTTATTCTTAGAGTACTGAAGCTAAATAGTATTAATGTGTTGCATAATTTTGTTCTTAAAAATGCATTTTTAATAGAAAGTTTTGATGAATGCCTCTGCTCAAAATGTTTTATTAAAAATGCAAATTACAGCTTTAGTTAAACCTCCTCAGTCTTCTTGACTGTGTTAACACTGATTCAGAAGTCAAGTATACTTTATGTTGGATTGGCAAAACTTGTTTTAATAAAGGATGTATATGGTATTCAAAATAATTTTTCTGTATTCTACAGTGTACAAAGTCTTAGTGTTTCCTTTACAATTCAATCCTTCCAGATAAATTTTTTCCCATTCAAAATAAAATATGTATGATCAAAAGAGTTTTTAAAAGCAGTTAAAAGCCTTTAATAGCTGAGGAAAATTCAAAATAGTGAGTTGAAGTTTTAGCTAAAGTAAGCTAAAAATTTTGTAAAAATAATATGATAAAGTTTGAAAAGCTGAAGTGAAAGTTCCAGAAAGAAATTAGCCAGTTTGTTTTTATGAATAAGTCCAGGCCTGATTGTTATCTCATTCTTTTCTACTTTGGCTGCTATTTCAGAACTACTACAGATAAAAATGGAATTCATAAGTATAGCTGGACTGGCAATAACTGTTGTCTTTCTACATGCACTATTCTCTACTAAGTCTTGCTAAAATGCATCCTATGTGTAATACAAGAGCCACAATGTGTTTAATTCCAAAGCAAATTCAACAACTTATGACAGGGTAGGTGTTCAAGAGCATGCAGGTACCTGAACACAAGTGTTCGCTAAACTTCTGCTGACTTATATGCACAGGACTCCCATTTTGACTTTGCTGACCTTCTGGAGCTTGTCACATGCCTAAAAGTCCTCAGTTGTGATGAGATTAAAACTTCTGAAGGTTCAATTTTGTTTGTATATTTAGAATACAGTTAATACACATTGGTGCTATTCTGTAATGTAGCAGTTACAGGACTTGCTCAGTAGGTGAGTGCTTGAAATTTAGTGTGGTCACTGCTGAGGTATAACATACCTAATTACTTTTTGCAAATCCAGACATTAGAACAAAACAGGCTACTGTTTTGAGAGACAAAGCCCAATAAAGCTTCAACAGAGCAAGAATCAAACTTCATTCTTTTAAAAAGGAGTTTCAATCATTTCTTAATTGCTAATTTTTAGCTTCCAAAAGAGCTAAGTGCTAAGCAATTGAAGTGGTAAAGCTGTTCATCTTGAAGGTAAATAGATAGTAAATTTTAAAGTTAGTTAATCTAGATTACTGCCTGGAGAAAAGAAATAGCTTACCATGGAGTTTATCTCATGGTTTCTTCTCTTGACTCTATACCTCAGCATACCCCATTCTTTCAGTGCTGAGGTTCCTGCTATAAAAAAAAAAACAACAAACCCACAACCAAAAAACCACAACCAACCAACCAAACCAAAACCAAAACAAACAAGCAAACAAAAGAACAATTTCTCATTAAGTGGCTCCTGCACTCCTGTAGTTCATAACCTGAAATACTAGGATAGCCCCAAGCTGCTACTAATTAATGGTGTATCTGCTACAGAAGGTTTTTTTCTTGTCTACCTAAGATGTAGTATATTTGGGCTTCTACTTCAGCAAACCTCAATATCTCAATAAAGAAAAAGCTGAAATGTAATACACAATTAAAAGTACAGTAAGTTTCCAAAACCAGATTGATGTTTATAACAAGTTCTTTTTCCTCTGCTAAACTGTTCTGAAAATGAAACATGGCTCTTTTGTGGTTTATGGTGTTACTGGCAAGATTGGTGGTAGAAATTATTCTTCAGACACCAAAAATACATGCAGATGTCTGCAGATGTCCCTAGCAGAAAACTTCACTTGCATTTGGTCCAAACTGTTATGACTCCATTGGTGTAGGTTGTCATTTTGTAGAGCTCTTAAGATATTCTTATCCACCATTCAGAGTAATTTTTCTAAAACTGAGAAAGATCTATTGAAAAGGAGAATTTAAATACCTTATCTATCACTCAAAACAACATAGAACATGCAAATGAGGAAAATTTTGTTGAGAGTACTCTATCTTTTTTGAAATGTGTTGGTCTAGTTAAAAAAAGGAAAAGTGTTTGAACATAAGAGCCCTTTTTTGGATCTAAAACAAGTGGCAAAAGATGCTGCTACAACATGGCAAGTACGTAAAAGATGTCTAAACATACACATTTAATCTGCTATTACTCAATCTTAATTGAAATATTCATCTTAAACACAGTCTAAAGTTGATTTAAAATCAACTCTAATTTGAGTTGACTCAAGTGCCTAAATATTGGCCCTTTCTTATGTTTAGTAAAATTTTTAGAACTGCATCAACCATTGAAGGGAGCAGATTTAGACTCCAACAAAACAAGGGAAATGCACAGTTTATTTGTAGTATCTGGTGTTGGATGTAAACTGCACAATGAGATATATGTCCTGTTTTATGAGAAGTTGTATTAATTGTATGACTCTGTCATATGCAGAAGTGAATCTTATTTATTTAGAAGTGGCAACAGCACTGGGTGGGTCTCCTAAAGTTCTTGTGGGTTTGACTTCATAATTTCCTTTGTATCCACCCACTGTGCTTCTGCCAAGCCTACTATGCATCATTTCAGGCTCTCCCTTTGTACCTATTAATTAAGGACTTTAAATGTGTGTATGTATTATACAATCAAATATGATCTCACAGGCATCTTTAAAGAAGTAAATGGTTGCAAATAGCTGATTTTTTTTCTCTTTTGAGATATACAAGCTGTCATACATGAAATGTAAAATATTTCTGCAATAATATTTGTATCAGAACACAACTATCAATTGGTAAACTATTTCATTCCCCACTGCTGATAACTGCAAACATTTTGGTTATGCCAAGTAGCTTCAACCTGCATCCTTGTCTCCTCTGATCCCATTTTGAATTTGATGTCCCTGCTGCCCATTGGCTCTTTAAAGAGAACATACTAGCGTAAATAGGTAACACAAAAGTAGGCAGGCTGAAAATCATTGATGCTAGTGCAGATATTCTGCAGCATATTGATTCCATGCCTTGTAATCTGAGAAATCGTTAGAATCCAAAACTAACAAAAACAGAATCAGACTAAAATTATTCTGTTAACTGAGTGTAACATCTTAGTAAAATATGTGCTCTATAAGGTGAAGATGATGACAGTATTTAAAGTTGCTATTAACAATTTCCTTTTATCCTGTAGTTCTCACTAGCACTGTGCTTTGCAACATTTGACAGAGAGACAAACTGGTATACCAGTTTTCCAGAAGAGGAAAATGAGGAAAAGCTATTTCAATAGTTTCAATTTTATCACATAGAGATCACTCTGACATTGATTTTGGTATCAGACTTACCACAGTAAGGGGCCTAAAATGATGTTTCTGACTATCATTAGATTTTAAAGGTCAAGTGGCTTTGGTTGAAAAACTAGAGCTGTTATAAACATGGATCTGGGTTAATATGAAAAATATTTTTCTTACCTGTGTTGTAATTTGAGATTGCTCAAAATAAAGAAACTGAAAAAATTCAACATGATTAAAGCTACCGTATCCCATTTGGAGTTTTGTTGTTCTGTGGTCTTAGACGATCTTGAAATTTTCAATTTTATCTTAAGTTTTTACTTAATTTAACCTTTGGTTTTGATATACAGTTCAATATTTGCCTTAATACTCCTGTAGAAGATTATTAATTAATGTAATAACCTACTGCTAATAGGATACTTGTAAGTGGTTGTTTGTTTAGGTTTTCTTTGGAAGCATTTCAATTGTGCTTTATAAAAATTGTCTTTTACAAAGTTGACATTATATGTAATAGTTAGGTTTTTTTGTTTTATTTTAGTACTCTTAAAGGAATCCCATCTTTAGTGATCACATATCCTCTAACAATATTCATTGCACTAGAAATTAGTGTAATTTCTTGTCTTTGATTTGTCTTTGATTTGTGTCTGACATGCTCCTGTACAAGATTGTTCTTTGCTGTTAGTCATTTTCAGTGTTTCATTTAGTGATGATTTCTCTTCTGTTTATAAATTATTCCAACATATATGGAATAGTTTGTCTTGTCAATCAGTTAATTTTGTGTGCATAAGATAATGCCTAGGTAAATGACCCATGCACCAGTTATCTCAAGGGTTTCCACAATAGACATTTTCACTTGTGGAATTCACTTGTCTGACCTGCCTAGATCAATGTTCAGTACCACAATAAATATGCTCATAATCTCAAGAAAATGTTCTTTTCGCTCTCTTCCACCCCTGCAAATAAACAAAGAAACTCCAGAACCAGAGAAATTAATTTTTGCCAATGTTTTATTTAGTTCATTGCATCTGAATATTTTGGTTTTCCTTCGAGGCTTTTACCTTTCCCAAAAGTTTTGCAGTTCAACACTGCAGGGGTGCTGTGAGCAGCCTTGTTTTATGTCTTTCCCATTTTTGAATAGTAGTCTAATGAAGGTAGCCATATGTAATATACATGCTTTTCATGAGAAATTTAGCTGAGCTTTACAGCAGGGAAGTATTTGTTGTATATTGTTTTGGGGTTTGTTTGCCTATTTTTAAGTATTTATTCTTTATTGGTTCATAATTCCCAAGCTCTGTTACATCTTTTTTCCATTCTGAACAGATGGCTATGATATCTTGATAGATCCTGGTAAAAATGTAATGAATTATGCTTATATGATTTCTAATACCCTAGTTCTATTACGAAGACTTACCAAATATATTGTCTTTAGTTTCATTTGGAAGTTTTTATAGTTCTTTTGTTTTCATTTGATAGTAAGTAGAAATACATAGTAACACAAACAGGCTGACAGTCTTCATAAGCATGAAGACTCACAATTCACACTAGTTGCTGTCCTGAAATTCTTCAGACAACCCTCACTTGCATGAGAGCTTTCCTTGACCCAAGGGGACTTTTTGCTCCTATTGATTTCAGTGGAAGAGCTGACAATTCTTGTCCAATAGAGCTCTTAGTAGAAAAGGGAAGATGAAGTCTTTTTCTGTGAAAATGTAGTTTCTACAAAACAGACACATGGGCAGATATGTGGACAGATGCCTTTCTCATCAGAATACGTGGTCTGAACAGCTAATCCCAAGAGTTTGCTTTTGTCAACAGTCTTAATGTTCCTCCCTCAGAACAGCTCAACTTGCAATCTTAATTCTTCTCTTCCGGAGTGTTGTTTCCAATTCTTTTAGTGGGTTACACTGGCATCATCTCGTATGAGGGCTGCTGAAAACTCCTTAGAGTTCTCATATACCAGGAACAAAATCTGGTTACAAGGTGGGATTGTGAGGAGACACTGCAGTTCTGCTTTCAGACAGAGAAGATATCAATTTCATGCTATTGTTTGACATATTTTTCCAGACCTAACTGAAGACCAATGTAAACTTTTTCTGTGGGCTTCATGCATTAAACTTTATGAAAGCCTTCTCCCTCTGAGCAATAAAACCTTTTTCAAGAAACAAACCAAAAAACAGAAGGTGGCCAGACTCAGGACTGGAAGTGCCATTTCCAGATTGAGCAGTCTTGAAATCTGTATGGGGCAAAAAAAAACCCCACCACAACACTAAAATAGAGTACTTTCACATTATCCAATATTTTTAAACTGTGATCACTAATACAAGCTGCAATAGGATTTGTCAGTGTCGGATAAATTTAAAAATCAGTATGGTCATTTAAATATGTACACCAGTGTTTAATCACTTGAGGCAACAAAATAAAGTCTATGTTTATCCACTTGCGTGCTCTTACTTAATCAATGTAACCCCGACGTAATCTCAGTGGATACCATTTTAAAAATAGCATTCAGCCATATCATTTCTCTGCTGGGAGTTGAGCACCCAGTGCCACACTATACCCTACATGTTCCTTTAACTTTAAAGTTCATTTAAACTTAACATTTGGTGTTTAGGATGTCTGTAAATAGCATCTGTATATGTAACAGCATAGAATAAATGATCTCTAAATTAGTTAGTGATAGAATAGGGTGCAAAATACCTCCCAGGATCTTTGCTGCTATACAGGCTTCTACCTGCTGTAGGCGTGCAACTGAGTCTTTAAATCACTTTGATCTTTTCTTACCTTAAAAAGTAATCAGCAACACCCAAAAGCACTATTACATTTTTGCTCAGTGTATTTTGAATTATTACTGGTTTCATAAGTTTAGCCCATTATCAATACTACAACAAGCTTTCTGTTTCTTGATCATTTCAGATCTTGTTGCTCTAGTTCAGAGCTTGAGCCTTAATTGCCATCCTGTTGACTTACCAAGTTCAGTGGGACAGCTGTAATTTGCACATTTCAGGATAGGAGCCTATGGAACCAAAGTTTTTTGCTTAATGTGAAAGTTGAGAGAGTTCACTGAATAGGACTACAGACTGAAATCAAACCTTCAATGAAAACATTCTTAAACATACAAACTTGGGATGTGAAGTGAACTTGAATTTTACCAAAATTTCAGCTGTGTGAATTTGCTGTAAATAATGATGGGTTTGCCGTGAATTTCACATTGTGTGACTTGGGCATACTTGTGTTTTAACATTAAAGCCAAACTACACAACGTAACAGGAAAGGTATCATTAAAATCAAGTTGATACAAAATTTATCACTCTTTCATGCAACCCTGTCAACTGGAGTTTCATGACTGTGATTGCAAGAAATTTTTATGCTTTTTCCAATGATGTGAATTATTTTTACGGTAATGATTATTCCAGTTCACATTGTAATGACTTAATGACATGTGTTTCCTTGTTCTTCCTTAGATAAGAATTTTCAAATATTTATTTTGCAACCCCATGCCATGTTATTAAAGGAGAGGAGAAATTGTTTAAGAATTGTAAGAATGAAAGAAATCGTTTTCTCTAACAGTTTTAGCTGAACTGTTCCACTAGCTTGCCAAAAATTTCTCCTCATCAATGGTTTCTTCTCCTAATTCTGCTTTTATTCATATCATGTATATATATCTTTACATAAATTTCGATTTACAGCTAGAGAAAAACAGAAATTCGATAGCACCTTGGTTTAAGAGAATATATAGTTTATTTGTTGGAATTAAGCCCAGGAGAAACAGCATGCCAATAATGTTAATGCACCTTGGCACTTGGAGGCCATTTGGAAGAAGGTGAGGCTACTTTATGAAATTAAAGAATATTTAAGGAAATGTAAACAGCATGATTGAAGATACCACGTCAACCATGGAGAAGCAATAATCTTCATTACTGAGCAGAATGAAAACACAACCACTCCATCAAGTTTCCAATGTCTCTTGCAGTCTTTTACTAGTATTAACATTGCTGTCTTCTCTTATTATCATCCTAAACGTTTTTGTCATTACCCACAGGCTGCAACATTTTTCTGTAGCTGTTTTATGTTTATATTATGCTGAGATACAATCTCAATGTTCCATTTTAAGTTCCTTTCCTTTTATATCATTTTCAGGATAGTATTGTTTACTAGTTCATATGTTTCTCTATTTTCTTAAAATGAACTGCATAAACCAGAAAATTTCCCCTTCCCAGGAGTTCTGGGGATCTATTTTTGTGTGCTTTGTTTGGCTGTACAAATCTACTGCCTCTTAATTTAGTGCTGGAAAATGATTATCAGGTTACCTTTAATTTTGGTTGATGCTTTTCTGCCAGGCAGTAGCAATAAGCACTGTAATAATTCTGTTTTCCAAACTTACTTTACTGTTTTTACTCCTACTCTATAAGGCAGTACTTTGCCAGAAGAGTTAAATACTTTACATTGCAGTGTTACACATGAGTAAGGGCATTCATTGTTTATTTTAGGCTTGATCAGGAATTTGGTCCAGGCTTTCTGCACTTAATACAAACTTTTTCTGCAACAAAAGCAATTCTAGAGGGTCAAATCGGGCTGCATGTTAAAATTAGTGCTAGTGATGGGATGAATGTGCTATAAAATTCTGCTTGCAAAGCTGCCTGTTTTTCTTCAAGGCAAGCATGAAACATGAACATTATATTCTCAGGTCATCACCACAGAAAAATATATTTTCCTAAATCCTCTTGCTCTTTTGGATCACACAACAGTAAAGACTGCTCTGTATCTTTCTTTGATTTTCTTATTCAAAAAGGGTGGAGCATTTCTGCATGCTTTGCCATTCAAACATTCCTGGTGGTTCTATTTTCAACTCAAAATTTTTGAATTAGTAACAGATGTGCTGATTCTTTTGACTGAAACAGTGGGCAAATTTTTCTCTCTATTTTGAATAATTTTTTTAAACTTTTACTGATCATTGAAGTCTGAGTCCTAATTTTTTTTACCAGCCCTCACTGTAAACAGTATCTTACATCACTGAAATCTCACTGCAGTCAGTGGGAAATTATCCTGACATTATAAGTGTGATGAGGTTTAGCAGAACATGTTTAGAGTGACTTTAAAATGCAGCTTATGGAGCTAGACCCGAATAAGGGGTAACATCCCAGTATTGCATATCCCAACCTGTTTAGGTAAGTGTTGCCTATTTTTTGCCTCAGTTTCACCAAAGTGAGTTTAGAACTTGGTGACTCTGAAAACAGTGTCTTTCATCCCTATTAAGTGAGAAAATTGTGTTAAAGAAAACAGGAGAAACTTGGAGAAGGAGAAAACCCTTACACCAAAATTGCAAAACAGGTAGCCTGAAAAACCTACTTACACCAAAATTGCAAAGCAGGTAGCCTGAAAAATAACTGGCATACGTATGTTATTGGTAATGCTGGTCCATTGGCTTTCATTCATTCACGGCTAGGCTTCGCAAACAAAGATTTGGGAAGGACTCTACCCACATTGGCATAAAACATAGAAAACACTTGCACAGCAGAAATCCTAGAAAATTTTATAGCTCTTGTTCACAGTGGATTTGGGGGTCCTGGTAGATCTGAAGCAGGAAGGCAGACTTGTGAGTAGGACAAAAGAAAGGCTTTAGAGGTGAAAAAAATGGCGGAGAATCAAATTCCAATTCAAGGAATAACATTTTTGAGGTTTAAGTTGCAACCTTGAGGTTGAATTAGAGGTGAAGCTATTTTGCGTTTTTCACACTGAGTGAGAGTCCTCCACCTTTTTGCTCCTGAGCTATCTTCATTACTGTAATTTATTTAAGTGTTTCTCCTTGCTTATATAATGACATACATGTACACCTGATAACACAGGTGCTGTCATGATCTGTCACTCTCCTTAAGCCTTTGAATTTTTTTGCTAATACAAATGCATGATATCTTACTTGGATCTTAGATCATCTAACAATGAGAACTGATAAATTATAGAGACTAGAATACTTTTCTACAGTGATTTTTAAAAAGATTTGAAGGCCAAATAAGTCTTGACATTCTGGTGCACAAAAGGAAACAAACACCAAGTTGGAAATGTAAAAAGGCAGGAACCAACCATTTTTGTAGGTAGAATTCCTGCTTCACATAAAAGGATATGAAAAATATTCATTAATACATAATTAAAAGAAGCCTGAATTTTCTTTTCCTAGGAATACTGAAAATATTCAAGTTATTTTAAGGATCCAGTATGAAACAGATGAAAGAAATACAGAAGCAAATTGAGTTTTGCTGTTGTGAAAATACCTCTGGCTCACACTTAAGAATATTTCACATGAACATTTTAAATTGTCTTGAGAAATTATACACCTCAAGGTTTCAGACTTCAGAGAAGTGATGTGAAACAAAATTAATTTGTCAGATAATGGAAATCTTTAGTCAAAAATGCTTTCCCATTGGTGGAAAACTGAACTTTAGTCTTCTTTGTGCTTTAAGACCCCTGGGCTGACTTGCTGTGTTTGTCTAAATAGGATTTAATTAAGTGCAAAATGTCTGTCTTTTGATGACTGTGAAGTAATTATTTTTTACCTTGGGGCAGGAGGAAAGATGTCACTTGGATGTCAGGAAGCTTTTGAAGTTTTCAAGCGGGACCATGCTGACAGTATAACCATTGAGGACAACAAACAGCTTCTGAAACAGAGGTGAGTGTCACAGCAAAATACAGCTGGAGGAAGACATCTGAGAGTTCATTATCAGTCTAGGTAAGAACATAATTTTACACCAGACATCCCAGACTTCTATTGAGGACTTGGTACAGAAACTTTGTCTTTTCTTACTTAAAACATTTCATATTCAGAAGGCACTATGTGGTAAGAGAATAGAAGTCTGGATAGAACATGAAAGTGGCATGAGGAATCTTAGTGCATATTGCCACTGGTTTTATTCATCCTCATAGCCATGTTAAAGCAACGTGGCAATGGCATGCACGATTAAGAATTACTTAGAGGAAGTAAAATCCATGTGACTGAATCAATTACTGCAATTTCCATTGTCAAAAATGTTTTACTGGCTTTGACACTGAGTTGGACAGTAAGCTAGGAGATGTTTAACATATGCATCTGTCTGTTGTTCCTAGCATTTTTGCCAAGTGATTTTAACTTCTCTCTGCCAGTTTTGCACTCGCAAACAGAAATAATACTTTCCCCTTCCACATTTGTTGTTAATACTGGCAAAACACTTCAAAATGTGGTGAAGATGGCGAGAATGGAAAAAACATTGAAAACGTTTTCATACAGTAGATTTTAAACATCTCGCAGATTAAACCACCAACTCTTGTCCATGTTGATTGGATAACAGCACTGCTTCAGTGTCAGTTTTTCAAGTGTTAACTCCCCTTGTACTGCAAAAGAAATATATGGGTTTGAGATTGCAGATGCCGAAAGCAGGTCTCTCAATCTGTCCTTTTAACTAGCAATTCCCCTAATAGTTGCTTGGGTTTTTTTTCTTTTTCCTTTTTTCTTTTTTTTGCCTTAGAGTTTTCTCCTCCTGCTTTCTTCTGCTTTCTTTAACACAATTTTCTCTCTTAATAGGCATGAAAGACATTGTTTTCAGGGTTACTAAGTTTAATACTTATTTACTTCAGTGAAATTGAGGCAAGAAGTGATCTCCACATCTGTGTGACTTATTCAAGCTCTTGCTGTTTATCACTTTTCTGAATTGATTAACTTTCTACCTGGATCTACAACTCAGACATAGGAACACAAATTGATGAGGTATTAGATGTATGTAAGAATTTATCCCTGTAAACTGGATGTTTAGTAATGCCTTTCTTCTGATCCATATATCAGATGATGTCACATCACTGCATCATCACTGCATAAATGAGTAATTTCTGACATTGCTATTTATTGAGCAGAACACTTCATGGTCACAGCATGATAATGAGAGCAACACAGTTCTGAGCCATGCCCTGCATTTCCTCTAGTTAATCACAATTCTTCCATATTTTTTCTGTTTGTTATTACTATGAAGCAAACCAGTATTTCCTTCTGGTTTCAGAACATATAATAGAGATGGGCAGAATCCACAAAGTTTGATGACAGATTTGCTTTCCCTAAACGACAAAGGGATTCAAACTAATGCCTTGGGTAACCCTTCTCTAATAGGCATCAGCTGATTGCTGAAATCAGTGCTAATGTGAATGTTGATACTCTGGAGCAAGAGTTTCCCTCTGCCATTTGCAGTCATTTTTAGCAAAAATGCTTATAGCTCCAAGTTTACCAAGTTCATTAGAATGGATTTACATCAAGTCCAGTCTGTAATTTGGAATGCAGCCTCTGAACTACCAGTTACACAAAAGTTCTGTTACCCAGCCAGTGTTCAAATTGCACAGGAAGAAGAGTGTGGACACCACATGTTTAAAAGTTACCATAACTTCCCTTTATATGTAGGCCTCTCATGTTAATAATTTTGTTTATAGTTGCATAACCACTTCTGTCATACCACAAACAGTATTTGGCTCACAAATTACTTATTTTTAGCTGTCTTATTTTTCCTTTGGGTATTTGGGGGAGATTTTCTTGGCTTGCTAATTATCGCAAAGGATAGGAAGGAACCTTTAAAGGTCATCTAGTCCAAGCCTTCTGCAATGACCAGGGATATGTTCAACTAGATCAGGTTGCTCAGAGCCCTATCAAGCCTGACTTTGTGTGTTTCCAGGGATGGAGCATCCACCACCACTCTGGACAACTTGTTCCAGTGTTTTACCACCCTCATTGTAAAAAGTTTCTTCCTTATACCTACTCTAAATCTGTGCTCTTTTAGTTTAAAACCATTGCCCCTTGTCCTATCCCAACAGATCCTGCTAAAACATTCTTATAATCCCCCTTTAAATATTGAAAGGCTGCAATAAGGTCACCCTGGAGCCTTCTCTTCTCCAGGCTGAACAAGCTCAACTGTCTCAGACTGTCTTCATAAGAGAGGTGTTCCAGCTCTCAAATCATTTTTGTGGCCCTCTTCTGGACCAACTCTAATAGATCCATGTCTTTCCTGTGCTCCAGAACTGGATGCAGTACTGTTGAGGAATACATTTAGTGCTGGTAGCTCAGTGTGCCACTTCAGTGGGATCTGCAGATTGAGCTCTGAGTGGCAAGAGCCCAAGGCAAGAGGCTATGAACTGGTACTGACCCTTTACACAACAAAGGGCACAGCCAGCCAGGTGAACAGACACTTAGAGGCATAGTAGGAGCCAGTGACTTAGGTGGAAGAGCTGAGACTTTCACACACTTACACTGTCCAGGGTTTCCTTTGCTCTGGGTCCTTCCTTGGAGGCATCAGCTCAAGCTGTTTCTCTGGTGTTGCATCGTAATTAAATTATTTTAAGGATCCAGGCGTATGAGAGGCTCTGCTATGGGAAACCTAGGGTTGAGCCAGTAAGGAGCCCTTGTCTGTCTGTGTGAGTGTGGTGAATGTAGGGAGTCAAGCAAGGCACCTGTTGGCTCAGTGGAACCACCCACTGTGAAGGGGCTTTGGTCCTAGCTCAGGTGATGTGAGTGTGACTGTGTCCTGATTTCGGCCAAGGACAGGGTTAATTTTTTGCAGTAGCTGCCAGAGGGTGGATTGTGGAGCCATGTGGGCATTGCCAAGACCCTAATGTTGTTCTATACCATCTTACATCATGGCCGGGGTGTGGGGGAAAGGGACTCTCTCTCGCTTCTGAGAAGGGCATTCCTTTTCCGGTAGAGCAAGTGTGACAAACAGGGTGGTGGGGTAATGCTGGTCTGGAGCAGAGGGAGTGGTTTTGATGATATGGCTGAGGTTGGGTTGAACTCCGCACTCTCTCTTTTGTACACTTTTTGTATTAATATGGTTGCTCTTACTATCTCATTGCTGTTTCCAGTAAATTGTTCTTGTCTCAACCCATGATCTTTGCCTTCTGTGCTTCCAGCTGGAGGGGGAGGGCAAGTGAGTGGCACTGTGGTTTTGTTAAGCCACTAAATTTGAGAATACAATTCCTAAACCACAACAGACTGCCAGAGTGGCCCCTGGATAGTCAGACAGGAAAATTTCCTTAACAAGTACTCCAGGTGGGATTTCACAAGACTGGAGTAAAGGAGAGAAATCACCTCCCTCAACCTACTGGCCTCCCTTCTTTTGATGCAGCCCCAGATACAGTTCACTACCTGGGCTATAAGAACACATTGCCAGGTCATGTCCAGCTTTTCATCCGCCAGTACCCCCAAGTCCTTCTTCCCAGGGATGCTCTCAATCTCTCCATCCCTCAGCCTGTATTGATATCAGGGTTTGTCCCAATCCAGGTGCAGGACCCTGCACTTGGTCTTGTAGACCTCATGAGTTTCACATGGGCCCACTTCTTGAGCTTGTCCATCCTGTCCCTCAGGTATGTCAACTGCACCTCTCAGCTTGGTGGCTTATGCAAATGTACTGAGGGCACACTCAATCCCAGTGTCTCTGTCATCAGTGAAGATTTTAAACAGTACCAGTCTCAGCAATGGACCCCCGAGGGGCACAACTTGTCACCAATATCCATCTGGACAATGAGCCGTTAACCATTACCCTCTGGATGCAACCATCCAACCAATTCTTCATCCATTGAACAGTCAACCCATCAAATCCTTATATCTCCCATTTAAAGAGGATGTGGTAGACTCCGTCAAAGGCCTTACAGAAGTCAAATAGACAACATCCATAGCTCTTCTTTTCTCCAGAAATGTAGTTATTCCATCATAGAAGGCTACTAGGTTGGTCTGGCAGGACTTGCCCTTGCTGAAGCCATACTGGCTGTCTTGAATCACCTCCATGTTCTCCATGTGCCTTAGTATAGCTTCTAGGAGGATTTCTTCCATGATTTTCCCAGGCACAGAGATGAGCCTGACAGTTCATAATTCCTATAGGTCCCATAGACCTGTGTACAGTTTCCTCAGGTGGTCATGAACCTGATCTTCTCTTACAGTGGTAGGGATTTTTCTCCTCTAGTCCCTGTCTTGCAGTCCATCCACTCAAGCGGTGTGAGAAGAGCCAATGAAGACTGAAGACTGAAGCAAAAAGGTCGTCAAGTACATCAGCCTTCTCTCATCCATTGTTACCAGTTTACCAGTCTTGTTCATGAGGGAGGGGTACACTTTCTTTGAGCTTCCTTTTCTGGCTGACATACCCATAGAAGTCCTTCTTATTATTCTTCCCATCCTTTGCCAAGTTAAGCTCCAACTGCACCTTGGCCTTCCTGACTCCATCCCTACACAACCAGGCAGCACCACTATACTCTTCCTAGGTTACTCCTTGTTTCCACTGCCTGTGCATTTCCTTGTTGCCCTTTAGATTGATCAGCAGGTCTCAACTGAGCCGTGCTGATCTCTTGCCTTCCTTGCCTGACTTCTTGCTCCTGGGGATTGAAAGGTTTTGCTCTTCATGGAAACCATTCTAAAAGATCTGCCAGCTCTGTTCAACTGCTTTGTCCCTGAAGGCAGTTTCTCAGGGGATGCTATTAACTAACTCCTTGAAGAGCTGGAATTTTGCTTTCCTAAACTTTAGGAGCCAAACTTTACTCTTTGCCTGACCCATATCCCTCAGGACTATGAACTCCATCACTGCATGATCAGTGCAGCTCAGGCTGCCTCCAGTCTTGACATCCCTGATTAGTGCACCTATGCTGGTGACCAGTAGATCCAGTATTACATCCCCCCCTATCACCTTGCTTAAGAAGTTATCCTCAATGCATTCCAGGAGTCTCTTGAATTGCCTACAGCTTGCCATGCTACTTTTTCAGCAGATATTGGCACGTTTGAAGTACTCCAGCAGGAAAAGAGCCTGTGAATGTGATGCCTCCTGTACCCAGAGCAAGAAAGCTTTGTCAGTAGGCTTTCCTTGATCAGGAGGCCTGTAGTAGACACTGACCACAAGGTTCCCTTTGTTGCCTCGGTTTCTGATTCTTACCCATCAGCTATCAGCCTGCACGTGTCTGTTCTTCAGAGACAGCTCTTCACACTCAATCCTCCTCTGGATGTAGAGAGCAACCCCTCCACCCCTCCTCCTCTCTTGTTCCTTCTGACAACCTGTAGCCATTAATAGCCACACTCCAGTCATGGGATTTGTCCCACCAAGTTTCAGTAATAGCAACTAGAGCACAGCTTTCTAGCTGCACAGTGGCTTCCAGTTTCTGTTTGTTGCCGCACTGCGTGCATTGGTGCAAAGGCACCTCAGCTGGACTGTTGACCGTGTCACCTTCTTAGAGGGGCACTTCTTAATTCCTTTGAGGTATTTCACTGGTGTTTCCCTGTTGGTTCCTCAGGAGCCCCAGGTACATCTCAGTAAGACATCGAGTACGCATTATATCATTCTTAATTCAATGGTGAACTGTCAGTGAGCCTAATTGGAAGTTTCACTGTGAAGCTCACAACTGTAGCTTGGGCTGTGAAATTATTCATATAGATGTGACTATATATGGTCATACATATACAATATACATGTATTTTTTTCTGTAACTACCCTTGTATAAATGCTCAAAAGCAGTCATTTGGTTAAATCAAATACTGAAAACATTTGTTTTGTTAAAAAAAAAAATATATATATATATAAGAAAAAATCTGGTTTTGAGTAAAGCTTTTTCACCTTCTGCTTCAGAGCTCTTCACAGAGGCAGTAGCTTAGTATTGTAACTCAGTACTGTCTCTGGATTTAAAAGGTGAGAAGTCTGATATGGTTAAGGATAATTTCTTTCTGAAGCTCATTACTGTTCAAGTGAAAGAAAATAGATTCAAGCTATCCAATTAGGACAGTTGGTTATGAGGAGTACCTTCGTAAGATAAAAAAGGTGACCTTCTACAGCTTACTTTACAGTTAATACAAAACAATTATTTTTTATTTTTCTTCTGTACCTTAATAACTTCTTCCCTGCTTAAAAAAAACCAAACCAAAACTAAACAATAAACATGTGTTTGTGCCCAGACAGAATCAGATTTCTGCAATTTGGACTTCCTATACTTGACTTCCAGAGAACTTAATAACATCCTATTTCTCAACATAACCATGTTCACTTAGGATTGTTTCTCGGAGGAGGAGAAAAATACATCTCATTTTCTGGTGAAATATACTATCAAAAAATCTTCCCAGATGAGCCATTCCAATGTAATATTGCATATTGCACAAAGCTTTTAAGCCCCATCTTAGTCAGTATTTCCAGTAGTAAAATTCTACTGAGCTTACAAATGTGATGTAAATCTAGTTTCCATTTTGTTTTCTCCACTATTTTCCATTTTCTTCTTTCCTTGCTTTCTGTGTTTCAGTTGGTTAGCAACTAACTCGTTTTTTTCAATACCTATGGGCAAGTTTCATGGAAAGGATGAGTTTCACTTAGGTCACTTGTTGTTGTAATTTTTAATAATTAAAAACAAGTGCATGTTCATTTAATTCACTAAATGTCTCCACTGTCTTATTAGACAGCCTCTGAGTTTGTCTTGGTTTACATTATGAGTTAGAGATTTGTTTTTCAAGAAGTTTATTTTTAAATTACTGGCACATGCATTCAAAGAGTGAAATCTTTGCCAAAAATGCTTGTTCCACTGAAATCAGTGGCTAAATTCACTTTAGGGTTTCATCATGGAGTATTTATCTTGTAGGTAATAGAAGCCATAATTTGTCAACTTCAGCCTTTCTGTTGAGTGGTCTCCATGTAAGATAACAGGAATTTTTTCAGCTTACAATATATAATTGTTCACTCATCAATATTCATAGCAATATCAGCTTAATGTTAGATAATACCACCTTTTTTTTAATTAGAAGAGTATCAGAAATAGCTTTTTTACCTTTTAAGAAGAGCCAAATCTTATGTCTTTACCTGGTTTATTTTGTTAGACTGACTCATAGTCACAGATGGAATCCATTGGACTGTCATACATTAATGCCAAATTTCAGTTTATGTTATTGTGCTAGTTTATAAACTGTGGTGTTTGAGAAACATATGCATGATCCATTCAACTATTGGCAGTAGTCTATGAATAAGGACTGGATAGATAGATGGCTTCAACTTGTCCAGATAAATCTCTCTGTGAACATGAATTAGAGTTAATAGTCAACGTGAGATTTACCTCAAAAATTATTAAGTTATTGAGGAACTTGCTATTTTGTTCATGGGACCTGAGGGAAAGAAAGAGGAAGTACTTTGGGGTTTCTTCCCTTTGATATTTACACACTCTTCAATGCCTGCTTGGGGCTCTAAGTCAACACCAGTAGAATAAGCTTATATAAAGTCTCACAGATGCTTCAAAGGCTTCTGCCTTCCTAATGTAAGAAAGAGTAAGTGCTGAGGAACCCTCCAGCTCCAGCCATTTAGTCTTGTTGAATTCAGCTTTGAAAGTGTATGTTTGTGAGCAGGTACCAATGAAGGCACCCGAAATTCTAACTCATTCCAGTTTTACAGGGAAATTGACTAGTTGAGAAGGGGCAGTTTTTCAAACCCCACCTCTCCAGGGAGAAGTTGTATTTCTTTACTCTATTTTACCATTATTTGAGTTAGACAGAAGTACAATTTGTGGATTTCCTCAGTTACTTTGTCTAGAGCAAGATTCTTCCAGATCACCTCAAGTCTTGCTTAACAATTGAGTTCTGCCTCCACATTCTGGAAGGTTCCACTTGTACACATCCAAGTAACAACTCAGAGTTTCATGTCAATCTTAATGTCCTATGAGAAATGTCACAGTGCAGCAAATCATCGTTCTAAATTTTAAACTATTACTGTTTAGACTATTACAATCGATATTTTCTTGAAATAGCCTCAGTTCTCTCAGTGACTCCTTGGACTTTACCATTGTACATTGAAGTGATTGTCATTATTTTTACAGCACAATATATTTGGCATTTGAAAACCTGATATGTCCTAAACCTGATTTTTCCTGAACAGTTTTATATAGTGCCGAATTAAATAAGTGTAAGAGAATAATTATGACAGCAACTACTGTGAAACATCAGAAAACTGACAGAAGAAAAGCACGAAAGGAGTAGGCATCAAGTACTAGCAGACTGTAAGAAATGTAGAGAATATAAATTTTTAAATGTAAGAATACATTTAGATATGACACATTTCCTAAGGAGCAAGACATACAGTGTATGGCTAAAAAAGAAACTTCTGATCATCAAAATATTTTACATACCATGTGAAGATTTGATTATTTGAATATAATGAGGAAGTGGTCAGTGAACTCATTTAGAAACATACCTGGAGGGAATTTCCCACTCATTTCCAGTTTTGATTTAAGGTCAAGCTATTTGCGTTCTAGAAAAAGAGAGTTTCCAAAGACTGAATCATTCATTCGTTTCCATCCTTCTCAGCCTGCTTCTTGCTTGCTATTTGCATATCTTCATGTGTGTTGCTATTTGAGCAGGAGCTGAATATCAGCTGAAAGTCTGCATTCACTCAGTGGCTATCTGTAGAAGAACAGCATCATTTAGTTTTCTCACATTTTCTGTTTGAGAGGTTCGTTAGTGATTAGGATGTATATTTCCACACAGCACAATGTTCATCAGCAATATGCTAATTACAGGCTGAAATTTGAAATTTCCTTGTGAGCAGTTCTAATATTTTCAATCATTTTGTTTTAATTTGCTTGGTTTATTTTTTAGTTTTACTTTTATATCACTGTTTGTTAAAACATTGCAAGTAAAGTAACATATGAAGAATAATACTGTGGTGTAGTAAGAGTATTTAAGAGAATGCAGTCATTAGAGTTGAGATACCGTAGTTTTTAAAACTTAAAAGGTCAAATATATTGGTTTTGTCTGTCTAGTAAACTTATCTGTTGCATGGTTTCTTTCAGAAAGGTTTCTCTTGGACCAGATAATCTTTCTAATGGAAAATAGTTTCCAATTACTTCTACTTATCAATCAAAAATTGAGTAATTCAGTATTTTATTGTGATCAACTAGTTTCACTAGTTGTTCTTTAGAATAATTCTGTATCATTATCCTTGCATTGACAGGTTTGCTGAAGTTAAATGCCTTGGAGAAAAGCTAAATGAAGTGAGAAGTAAAATAAGTGAGTATATTTTAACCTCATTTTACCTTTTAGTTTATGAAATCACAGCATTCAATAGATATGGGAAGAGATTCTATTTTCTGAAAGAAAATAGTCAATGCATTGCTAGTATTTCCAGTAAAGTAAATTTTAAGCTGATGATGGCAGTAATAATTTTATGTACAAGTTTTGATTATTTCAAATACCATAATGTGAAAAAGAGCTCCCTTCTTTATTTGACAGTGTGTCTGAAATTTATCAGAAGAAGAAATTAAGGTATTAGCATGAGGTTTTTAAATTTTATTTTGGAATAAAAGGATCCAAACACATTATTTCAAATTGTCATATCTATGGATTAAGGATTGTATTTATCTATAAATTTATATAGCTTCTAATAAAAGATTTCATTGTTGAGTTGTCTGCACTTCCTTTGTACAGATTAATTAGAACAATTCTAAGGAGTACCTCAGCTTGGTGGGGGTTTTCATCAATTTTTCTTTAAGCCCCTTGTCAGAAGTCAAGCAGGAGAGGCAGACGGCCAGCTTGGCTGAACAGGAATCTTCTCTTGGAAGTAAGACAGAAAATGCCCAGTGGAAGCAAGGCCCAGTGACATGAGAAGAATTCAGAGATGCTGCTTGTTGCTGTAGGGAGAAAATCTGTGCAGCCAAAGCTCAACTGAAGTGGAAGCTGATCAGAACTGTGGGGGACAATAGAAAGAGTTTTTTCAAATATATTAATGGCAATAGGCAGGATAGAAATATCATTGGCCTGTTACAGGATGCAGATGGTCATCTCACAAAAGGGGACAGAGACAAGGAAGAGGTGTTTAATGCTTTCTTTGCCTCTGTCTTCAACATGGATGACAGACCAAGGGGGTCTCAGTGCCCTGAGCTGCAGGACCACGACTGTGAGAATTATCAACTCCCAGTCAACCCTGAAATGTGCAGGATCTGCTGCTGAAGCTGGATCTGTACAAATCTATAGGGCCTGATGGGATTCATCCCGGAATCCTCAAAGAGCTGCTGCTATCATCACAAAACCTCTCTCAATGATTTTTGAGCAGTCTTGGGATTCCAGAGATGTCCCAGCACACTGGAAGCAAATGTTGTCTTGATTTTCAAGAAGGGCAAAAAGGAGGACCCTGGAAACTACAGGCCTGTCAGTCTCACTTCAGTGTCTGGTAAAAAGTAATGGAGAAGATTATTCTGGGAAGGATTGAAAAACACCTGCAAGACAATGCTAGGTTGATTGATCACAGCCAGCACGGCTTCCTGAGAGGAAAGTCCTGCTTATCAAACCTGATTTCCTTTCATGACAAGGTAACCTACCTAGGTGATCAAGGGAAGCCAGCTGATGTAATCTTTTTGGATTTCAGTAAAGCTTTCAATACTGTCTCTCACAGGATCCTTCTGGACAAAATGCCCAGCACACAGCTGGATAAACACATCATGTGGTGGGTGAGCCATTGGCTCACAGGTCGAGCACAGAGAGTAATAGTGAATGGGGGAACATCAGGCTGGAGACCTGTCACTGGTGGGGTTCCACAGGGCTCCATCTTAGGCCTGTGCTCTTCAACATCTTCATAAATGGCTTGGACATGGGACTGAAAGGGACATTAAGAAAGTTTGCAGATGATACAAAATTGGGAGGAGCTGTTGACTCCCTTGAAGGCAGGGAGGCCCCACAGAGAGACCTTGACAAATCGGATGACTGAGCAATCACCAACCGTACGAAGTTCAACAAAGGAAAGTGCTAGATTCAGCATCTGGGATGGGGGAACCCCAGATGCATGTACAGACTGGGGAATGAGATGCTGGAAAACAGTGCCATGGAAACTGGGGGTCCCAGTGGATGGCAAGTTGAATATGAGTCAGCAGTGCCCTGGCAGCCAGGAGGGCCAACTGTGTCCTGGGGGGCATCAGGCAAAGCATCACCAGCCTGTCAAGGGAGGGGATTGTCCCGCTCTGCTCTGCACTGAGGAAGTTTCACCTTGAATATTGTGTGCGGTTTTGGGCACCACAATATAAGAAAGATATTCAGCTCTTAGAGAGCGTCCAAAGGAAGGCAACGAAGATGGTGAAGGGCCTTGAGGGGAATCCATGTGAGGAGTGGCTGAGGTCACTTGGTCTGTTGAGCCTGGACAAGAGGAGACTGAGGAGAGACCTCATTGTGATCTTCAGCATCCTCACAGGGGGAAGTAAAGGGACAGGCACTGATCTCTTCTCTGTGGTGACCAGTGTCAGAACCTGAGGGAATGACCTAAAGTTGTGTCAAGGGAGGTTTAGGTTGGATATTAGAAAAAGGTTCTTCACCCAGAGGGTGGTTGGGCACTGGAACAGGGTCCCCAGGGAAGTGTCACAGCACAAGGAAGGTCACAGCACCAAGCCTGACAGAGTTCAAGAAGCTCTCAGGCACATGGTGTGACTCCTGGGGATGGTTCTGTGCAGGGCCAGGAGTTGGACTCAATGATCCTTGTGGGTCCCTTCCAACTCAGCATATTCTGTGACTCTGTGACATTTGGCATCCAGTTTCAGATTGTTCAATACCAAAAATCACCCGTGGATACATTCAACTCCAAGCTAGAGCTTATCTGATTCTCCTAGCAGCCTTTGATATGTTTGTAGTTGATTTCTGAGTTCTGTTGATTCTAAGCCTGGAGTTTGTTTTCTTAAAACTGGCTATCCAGGCTCTCTCTCAGATGTTAAACAGTTTTTTTAATCTATCCCTGAAGTTCTTGGAGATCAGGTTCTTGTCTTCCCATATGCACACATTCAGGTGAACCATGTCTCTTCAAGCTTCCAAATACAGGCTATGGGGGACCAGATTTAAAGGTACTCTGGCATCCAGGGCAAGTGGTGTAGACCTTGCACTCAGTTTCTGTCTCCTTCCTCTTTGGGTGGCACCTGCACAGACATGGAAAAAGAAGTCATTATCTCCACTTCATGTCTTACAACAGCAGTTGACTTCTGGGAAATAACAAAAATCTCACAGCACAGCTGACTAGTGCTCTGTACTTACACCATATCCATGATTATATTCTCTGTGGTCATGAAGATAACTACTGCCAGATTCCCCTCCCAATCACCTTCGGGTACACCACAAGTCCCTCAGTGACCTTATGCAGTATATTTAAAGTTATGCCGTATATGTGGAAAGCCTCAGCCATGTTGGCATGTGTTTTCAAACCACAGCACAAATGATGTTTGGAAGGGATCGAGAAGCAGAGACATCAGGTGCTGAGCCCTGCTGCAGCAGTGTTCTGAACAATAGGTTATTTTTGTAAGACATGATACTTGAATTCACCTGTCTTCTCTCAGTTGATTAATTTGTCTACATCAGACTGGCCAGAACATAAATGTCAGTACAGAACCTGTGCATGGGTATCCACAGATTGAATTTCAGTAGAATTTCAGTATCTATCTTGCAACTATTGGTCTCTGCAGTGCCCATGTGAGCTCATTTAACTCCTGGTTAAACCTACTGAAAAGGATTCTTTTTTCACTGCTACCATTTTGAAGTCCACATTGTCCTGCGTTCCTTCTGTCTCCTAGATTTGCTCATCTGTGTTAAGCCCAACAGATTTCTTGGCCTAAATGAGGTAGAGCCAAAGCCAACACTGAGTGTCAGACTTCTCTTGCTCAAGTTGAAATGCATTTTGAAGCAGGAATAGTGCTAGCAATAAGCAGCCACACATAAGCACATCTTTCTCAGTATTTGCAACTGTGCTGGTTAAAAACAGGAGCCTAGCAGCAACTCTTAAATGCACCTTTTATCTGATGCAAATGTCTTAGGGGAGAACAAATGTTTGAAGGGTGTGAGAGGCAGTACAAGAAGCAGCGGGGCACATGCCAGTCCTGAACGTACTGCTTGTATTGTCATACTGGGACAAGACTTACGTGGTCTGTAAGTCCCTTGAGATTTGTAGAAATTTACTGTGGCAGCTCTCAGTAATAATGTAACAATGCAATGTAGATGTAGCCTCTCTAGACTCTGTTTCCGTGGATCGCAGCAAAATCTAAAAGAAATCCTTGGTTTGGACTGAATTGATGTGGGTTTTTCCTAAGTAAGTTAGGCAAAATTCTGATAGCTGTAGTGCAGTAGAGTATGGGTTTTGCTGTAATTAAAAACATCTGTTTTAAAACTTGTTTTTGGTTAAAGTTCTTCAGTGTTAGAAGCAGAACAGTGAGGTATATCTGGGACACAAGCAATACAAAAATCTAAGTGCGTATTCATATGTATATGTAACATAAAAACCCAAACCAATCCCTTGAACAAAACAAGCAGCCATGTAAAAATTACTAGTATTGCACTGAACTTGACTATACTTACATGCCTCATATAGGTAATTGTAATAAGTTGTAGACCACGTGAATGTTGAAAAGTTACTTTAAGAATCAAGCTAGAAATTACCCAAAAGTTCTAAGAAAAATTGCACAAAACACATTTTGGTTTTGTTTTGGTGTATAAAGTGTAGTTACAAGCCAAGTGTTTTCAAATTGAAAATTAAGTTCATTATGCTCTTTTTTTTTTAATTTTGGTAGTGAAATGGAGAAACAATCTTTTCATTTAGTTCGTACTGTAATCCTACTGTATAAGCAAGAAATTCCATCCATGTTGTATCCATTTATAGCTCTCCATATTCTGATCTATGCAGATGCACACTACTTTGTGTATGGATTTTAAACATTGATGTCTGAGGCTTGAGAATGATCATAATTTACAGTCTTTTCTTTAATTCTTTCTATGTAACATTATGCAGCATGTGAAAATTTGCACTCTGGCTAATACAAAGACTACATTTTATTCATCTGTCCTTTTGTCCTGTCCTGCTTTGTTTTGAACATAGTTGTTAATATATCTGCCCATAAGCACTTCCTAACATTTATTAAATTTTTGCATCCAGTAGGACAATTTCTGGCTTATTCTTCTCAGTCAATGCAGTTACACTACTTTATATAGTTTAGCAGCCTGAAACAATTTTTCAGTTAAGTCTGCTTCATCATAGCTTACATACTCAGAAGGCCATTAAAGATGCTAAGTTTACTAGCCTGCCAAATCTTTACTGAAAATGTGGTAGGAGAAATAAGAGTCATCTGCAGCCTGCAACTGGATCTTTAATTTACTTTTATTATTGTTTCAGTTTCCTTAAGCATTCCTGTCTGCCTTGTTGTGCACAATCAAGAACAGATCCCATCAATATCATTTTCCGTTATTTCTAAACTACTCTTAATAGTATAAAACTGTGCACCACAGAGGCCATAGAGCACATTTCATGCAGTCTGATTGTATTTTGAGATACTGATAGCAGCAGCTGGCTGTAACTTTTATGTCATAAATAGCCCTTCATTCTGACTTTGGAAATATTAGTGTTTTGCAGTGAAAAGTACACAGAATACTCCAACGCCTTCTCAATTACACTAGTATTTCAAAAACATCAGGAAGTTAGGGCTGTAAAAAGAAATTTGCAATAAGATTTTCATGGTAGGCTTTTGCTGATGTTGCTGCTTACATAAAAAGATTAAGGAAAACAATGTCTAAGTGTAAGGTGGATTTCAAGTGTAGAGTCATTATACTATCAGAAATGAGACATTGTGGCTAGCATGCCTTTTGCTCCCCTACCACATAGTCCTGGATTCTGTCTCCTTTTATGTTTTATAGCAGTACAGAGAATACAGAGATTTTTAAATTATTTTTATGGAAAATAGTATATATGTCTTAGATTTGTCTGTAGCAGTGAATCTACCACAGCTTCCCATACAAGGTAGATTCACTGCTACATTTGTCATTATGCTTACTTTTCACAATGACCTCCTAGAAGTAAGGGAGTGAATTTCATTGTAGGATGAAAAGTTTCTTTACTGATAAATGAAAACAAAAGAAGAAAAAGAAGGAAGTGTTTCTTAGTCAGGGTCATTGTAGTGACCTGGTTTGCTGCATTATCACACTAACTTCTGTGTAGGCTGAAAGAAAGGAACAGAGGGGTTTGGTGAAAGGATTGAGGGGCAATTATTTTTTCAAGTCAATATGTTGCATAAATACACCATAAAAAGACAGAGAAATTGTATGGAGTTTGAACATGTAGACATATCTGGATTTGTTTGAGTGAACTATTCAGAATTGTTTATGTGTGACTGGAGAACGTACTCAAGGACTAGTTTTTAAAAGACAAATAAAGAAAACCAACATGAGTGAAACTGGAAAAAAATAACTGAGAGACCAGGAAATAATGAGAACTCTATAACTAATGTAGAAGAAGTGGAAACTGGACTAGCACTGACACAAAGTACATTTTTGCCTTTCTGCAACATTAAGAACTTTAAAAGCATGTATTTCACTGGCTAAAGAACAAAAAAGAATAGGTTTCTTTTCTTGGGAAAAAAATGCTGTGCTACTGCATGTGTTTTTGTATTGTATCGTTTTCAGAGAATTATGGTTTCTAACAAGAACTATAGATCCTTTTGGTATTACTGAAAGGGACTTAGTGAAGGAAATTTGATGCTGAAGCCAAGGATTTTATTTCAGAATAGTGAAGGTATAGAATTTCTCCTTGCAAAAACTTGAGTGATTGTGCCTAGCACATTGCGATGGGTCTACCTCAGCTGGCTATCCAGCCGCTCTCTAATATCCTTTCCTCAACAGAACAGGGGAAAAAAGTAAGAAGAAAAAGCTTGTGGGTTGAGATAAAGATGAGGAGATCACTTACCAACTACCATCACAAGTGAAACGGACTCAAGTTGGAGAAAGTTAGTTTAATTTATTGCCAATTTGAATGGAGCCAGATGGTGAGAAGCATCAAGATTGAAATCACAACTTCTCCCCTTATCAGGGTTAGCAGGAGGGTTTTTTCCTAGGGTGGTGTTATCAACAGGTGGTTTTACTGGAAACATTCTATGTGAAAAGACTCTGACAGTAAGGACTAGTCTTCATCTGAACAAACCACAAAGCATAAGGTAACCAAAAAAAAGGCCCAACTGCTACTACATTGATCACAGAGTGAGTTGGTGGAATTAAAACTACTATTTTCAGTGTAAATTAAACTGATATATTCATTCTGAATTTTGCCACTAAAAAAGTTGCCTGTATACAAGAACGTGCTATGTGTTAGATGCATTTAAGAGCAGTAAAAATTTCCAAGTTCATTCCTATAATTGTCTGACTATTTTGGGGTATTTTTAACACTATTAGGTTTAGTTATTTCCTAAAGGAAAAAAGCATACTAAATGGTATTTAATGCCCAAAGGGAAGCAGTTGTTGTTTGTAGTCTGTCCAGAAATCAGCTAACATTATGATTGAAGCTGGATGAGGAAGTGCAAACTCAAGTGGGAGTAATAACTGTGTGAGGAAACAGGCACTTTTGGAATGAAAAAGGGTAGGTGGATGGATTATGTGCACATGATGTTGATGGTGCATCTATACCCACAGGAATGCTGAGCTGTTCCACTGCTCTGCCTCATTTCAGACTTTGAGTTTAGTGCACAAGATCATAGAATACCAAAGCCAATTATGATCTTCAGTGACAGCATGTCTTAGAATTCCAAACCATGGTTATTGAAGAGTCTTCATTTAATTTTCTTGCAAATTATTCAAATAATTTTCATATATATCCCAGTTAATGGGATGCTGCACTGAAATGGTGAGGACTGGAGGAGAGCGAGGACAAGACATTGCAGTGCTCAATGATAATGTTGATTCTGATTCACTGTCTTCTATGTTATTGTTATCTCTGTGAATGCACAGTAAGTGTTAAACATAATCCAAACCTAATTAATATAAACCCAGAATTTTTAATCACCTTTTTCTCTATAGGCAAGATGCTATGTATATATACATAAAAATTAATTTTGTTATGGTCACCTTACGTCCCCATGGAGATAAGCCAAATAGTCCTACATTTAAACTCCAAACTAAGAGTATTTCTTGCAAGGGTTTTCTTTATACCTGCACGACTTTATGAAGGGAACTGATAGCAACGTTTTTGCACAGATAAGAAAAGAAATAAGACCAAGTTAGGTTTTTTAGGCAGAAGTAGTCTAAGAGCACTCTGTTGGCTATGTTGTATATCTACATTGTTTTAGCTTCACATGCAGGCAATAAATTACTTTGAAAAAGGAGAATCAGTTAGTTAAGAACTAGAATCCCGAGGCTGATATTAGGAATGTTATGCATATTTTAAGCCATGATTATATGGGCTGAAAGAATTGAGGGAAGTCATGCATGAGCAAATAGCATTTTAAAAAGTTTTGCTGAAGAAGTGTCTGTATTTTGGAAGGATAGCATTTCTCTGTTGAAGAAAAATTCCATGCTTTACATGGAATCTAAATGAAATTAAAATCCTCGAAATTATTTGCTATATGAAAAGAAAATCTGTCAAAATCAATGCATTGCTTTCTTAAAGCTCATTAATATTGGTAGTATTATCTATTGCCTTATATTAATATAAATGTTCTGAGTCAGACATTAGCTTCAGAGACAGAGAGAGACATTGTTTCAACCATGAATGAAGTAAGGCTATAATAAGAGAGAAATTACTATGCTTTGAAATGCATTCCATTCTATACTGTAATATTCTGAAATACTTATTCTTTTATGGAAATAAACATTGCAACTTCATAGCTGCTGATCTAATTCACTGTTCTAGTTTAATTCCAGAAAGTATCAAGTACTTAGGCAGACTCATATCTGATCTATTTGCTCAGTGAATTTTACTGGAAATGACTAGTGTAGGAGAAAAATGGCAAGATCAGGTTTAAAAAGGGGTTGAGAAACTTCAAGAAAAGTTACATGCCATAGAAAAATATGGTTCAAATGAGATGCAAACAACTCATAAATAAATGAATTCAGTATGCAGATATAATGAACAGATAACTCAATAATGTCATTCCACAGCATTTCATTCTTCAGGTAGCTTTTATGAATTGCTATTCTCAGCAGAGACCTTTAAAATCCATGGAATTTGAAATCTTGAAATCCTCACTAAAGAGAAACTCTAGCTGAGGTCAGTTTGAGTTCTACTTGTGTACAGATTGAAAAGAAAATTCTGAAAATATTTCCATATTTGTCTTTATTGTTGTTTTAGTTGATAAAGGGCAATAAGCATTAGACAAAGAATCATAGACTCATTGAATATTTTTGGTAGGAATAGACCTTAAAGATCATCTTGTTCCAACCCCCCTGCCACAAGCAGGGACACCTTTCACTAGGACAGGTTGCTCAAATCCTGGCTAGCCTGGCCTTAAACACTTTCTGGGATGAAACATTCACACCTTCTCTGGGCAATCTGTTCCAGTGTCTTAATGTCCTCACAGTGAAGAATTTCTTCATAATATCTATTCTAAACCTACTCTCAGTTTGAAGCCGTTCCCCCTTGTACTGTCACTACATGCTCTTTGTCCCTCTCTGTCTTTCTTGTAGGCTCCCTTCAGGCACTGGAAGGCCACAATTAGGACACCTCTAAGCTATCTCTTTTCCAAGTTGAACAATCCCAATTCTCTCAGTCTTTCCTCATAGGAGAGGTGCTCCATCCTTCTAATCATGTTGGTGTTCCTCCTCTGCACTAACCCCAAAAGGTCGATGTCCTTCCTGTGCAGGGACACCAGAGCTGGATGCTCTGCTCCAGGTGGGGTCTCACAAGGGCAGCGTAGAGGGGCAGAATCACCTCCTTTGACCTGCTGGCCACACTGCTTTTGATGCAGCCTGGGACACAATCGGCTTTTTGGGCTGCAAGTACACATTGCCGGTTCATGTCCAGCCTCTCATCCACCAGCACTCCTAGGTCCCTCTCAGCAGCGCTGCTCTTGATCTGTTCATCCCCCAGCCTGTATTGATACCAGGAGTTGCCCTGACCCTGGTGCAGCAGCTTCCACTTGGTCCTGCTAAACCTATAACCTATAGTAGTAATTATTTTAAACAGACAAATAATATCACTTATAGTGTGAAGTATATTGCAATATTGTCCACCTTTGAGGTCTCCAAAGCTGCATCCTTGAACTCCATTCACAATTTCACCTATCTTTATATCACTAAGGCTGCTCAGCTTCCTTTTGATTTTGAGAGTAATTCATGGTTGTGCACTCAACCACTCACTTTAGAACTGTCCTGTATTTCAAATGTGGTTACCTTTACATGTTTTCTCATTCATGGTCTTCAGGAATGATATAAGAGGTATGATGTGGACTTTCAAGGGATTTTTCTTATTTAATAAGCAAGTGTTCCATCCTATGGAAGTGTTGTATACCACCCTTAAATACTACACTGAATTTTGTGTCATGAGAGACATAAAAACTGCAAGAAGAGCAAGCGAGTTTGCTATTTATCTTATTCTTTGATCAGAGGTTGATTTTTGTTTAGTTTGGTTTGGGGTTTTTTTTATGTGGAAAGATCCCTGAGAACTGAGCCTTAATGCATCCATCAATGTTTGGCATCATAAAAACTGAAAGTCCCAGACTTTTTTTCACAGACAGAAATCTGAGCAATGTGGTGAATCTAACATGCTCAGGATGTGCTGAGGATGTACAACTGGGCCGTTGGTGCAGCTCAAGCTGTGCAATTCATCAGGCACATTCTGTAGGTGTCAAACGTACTGTGTGGGCCTTCTACAAAGCCTGCTCAATGTCAGTCTGCATGCATGCTGCATGTACCAAGATTTATGTGTCCAGGAGCCCTGGCTGGACTGTTCAGTACCCAAGAAGTTCCAGACGAACAACCGGATCAGCAATCTAGAACAGGATGAAACCATAGCTTCGTATGAGAAGTAGGAGATTTGACAAGAACACATCAGTGTAGACTTGAAGCTCTCTGAGAAAGAAAAAGTTTCCTTCCTGCTGCTTCATCACTTCTGTTTTGCACTGGGATATACAGAAAAATAAAGCCTCAATGCAATTAGCCTACACTGATTTCCTATCTCCTGGGAGTCTGCCCATATATTGCATCTGTCCTCTGTCACTTAACAGAGTCAGTTTTGGTCTCCGAACACAAGTTGGATCAGAAAATGGAACAGAATTAGTATTTCTTCCATACTTCATCTCGGGTATGTAACTATGTCGTTTACTTCTGAGGAATGTCATTTATGACTAATATAACAAAGCACATTAGCTCTGCAAAACCTGCAGCCATCTGTCAGAAAAACAGAAGAGAAAACAGGCTATTGGGACAAACAGTCCCCCAGATGTAATTTCCCAGCTGGGATGTTATTCAGTGTGGCCCAGTGCCTAGAAGCTTCAGTCTGTTTCTGATCTCCAGGTCAGTTTCAAAGCAGTTTTGTAATAAATGGAATGTTTATGTGTCCACCAAAAATAGCAGTAGCTGTTAAAGCTGAAGCCATTCAGCATGGCTGACACAGTCTTCGGATTCTTTCTCCTTAATTTCTTGGCCCAATTGTTTTGCAAGCTAATACTGAAAAAACATTGTTCCTATGTGTGTTTGTTTTGGATAAATGTCTAATCACCATGCCATTATGACTGCAGTTTTGGAATCTATTTTTTAAATATTACATTTTGATTTTTGGAAGCACGGAATTGAAAATACAGAAAAACAGCTGAGTTTCTGCAAATTTTATTTTCCTAACCACTCTGTCACCATCTGCAGTTTGTCCATTGTAGAAATGTGATTTACTTTGCTTTGCAGGATGCTATATCTTATTTTTCTGTTTGGTTATAACTCGTTCCATTTTAACTTATTTCCTTCCTTCCATGATGAAATGTAGCTTACTTTCAACTTGATTCTGTTAAGATTATTTTTCTACTGCTTCAGGCATGATTTCTATGGCCCAGTTTAGCCAGGGATCTGTAGAGCACAATATAAAAATGCTATGCTCTCTCACAGCATCTTTTGGAAGATCTCTCTCAAGGTGCTGTAATGCAGAATAGATGTCATGAATTTTACACAGCCCTGGCAGATAGCTACAACATGGTAGCTGGTGGCTACCCTCTTGAGGCAGTCTCAATGCTGTGATGCAAGCTTCCACAACCTATTTTCTTATCCTAGAAGCAGCCAGTTGTCTCATAATATAAAGCAGAGTGATGGGAATATATTTTTCTTTCTTGTTAGCAGTTCAGTGGAAAGTTCATGTTAATGACTTTTTTTGTTTCTTCACAGTGTTCATAGTGAGTCAGAGTAATCAATTAACTGCCTTGTTTGTAATTATCAGATTGTATTTTTGATACTCAAGAGAATTTTTCTTAGAATTTCAGAAGTCATTTCCATGTGAGCAAGGCTCACATTGTCTTGGAGCAGTGCAGTTATATTTGCTGAGTGTAATTCTTAACACCCTATGATTAGGCAATGTATAATAAAATAATATTTTTAGCTGAATGAGAGTTTCCAGAAAACTGGTAGTAAGATGTGCAAATAAGGAGGAAAGACTAAACTGTGAAGCATTACTTTGCCTTTCTGAAATTAAGAGAGAGAGAGTTCATCTGCTGTACTTACTGTATGCAGCGTAAACTTCTGGGTCTAGTGTTTGTCTCACTTCAGAGGTAGACCTAGATTGATGGAGCTGTGACAGAGCTTTCTGTTCTGCCACTGTTTCAGTGTGGATCATGCTAGGGCAGTTGTCAGAGAAGACAGAAAGAACGACTTGGTTGCCCTATCACCACCAGCTGCTATAGGATTTGTCTTACCTGATCTTTTAGAGATCAGACTGACAAGAGAACCAGGCAGCTCTAGCAGCTTTCTGGCAGCCTTTTTGCTTTTTCTGCTCCTCCTTATAAGAACAGAATACCATCTTTGGTAATATAACATAGTCTTTGCAGCAGCACTTAGGAAACTTATTTCAGAAGGTACAAGTCTTTTGGCTTCAGGGGGCAATGCATATGTTAATGCCAATGCTAAATATTGTCCATTGTTTCAGAGTAGCTTGCATATGTTTGTTTTTACTTTCAAACAATAGGCAATGCCCCAGGGTGACAATGCAAAGGCTGAATGGGTCCTTAGAATGAGAAAACACAATTTGTCAAATGACTTATTCAGAAAATACCAAACTGAATGAATTCATTTGAACAGCTCTATTATGGTCCCCTGGTGTGCTATTCTTTAAACAGAAGAACCTTATTAGTGTAACAGTCACTGCAGGCCTAAGATGTTAATGTTTTCTTTGGATCTGTGTTGGAATCTACATATGTAGGAAACATTTTCATTTTCTAATTATTACAAATGATGTTCTGTTCTTTAGAAACAGAAGTATTTTCAGGGGAAAAAGTTATGCTCAGGAAGACACCATGTAAACACTTTTTACTTAAGCTTTTCACTAGAATAACTAAAACAAATTGACCAAGCTCATTGGATTTAATCAAGCTATGAACTGCTATGACTATAAACTTTGAAAAATGCTGCTCAGTAACAGATTTTCTGCCTGCAAGCTGTCTTTAGACTGAAAACATGTAGTCATGCTGGATTGCTACATTGCATTTTGCTCTTTTTTTAGGGTGTCTGTTCTTAAGTCAACCTGTCAAATTTGCTCTTTTAAAGAAAAGATGCTAGATGATAGTTCATGCTGTATTGGGGGGCTGGTGTTTAAATCCTACAGTCTTTAGTACAAAAAGTTTTTCTTGATCATAGAATCGTAGAATATGCTGAGTAGGAAGGAACCCATCAGGATCATCAAGTCCAACTCCTGGTCTGCACAGGACATCCCAAGAGTCACACCATGTGCCTGAGAGCTTCTTGAACTCTGTCAGGCTTGGTGCTGTGACCACTTCCCTGGGGACCCTGTTCCAGTGCTCAACCACCCTCTGGGTGAAAAATGTTTTCCCGATATCCGATCTAAACCTCCCCTGACACAACTTCAGGCCACTCTTCAGGTTCTGACACTGATCACCACAGAGTGCCTGTCCCTTTACTTCCCCCTGTGAGGATATTGAAGATTGCAATGAGGTCTCCCCTCAGTCTCCTCTTGTCCAGGCTCAACAGACCAAGTGATCTCAGCCACTCCTCACACAGCTTCACCTCAAGACCCTTCACCATCTTCGTTGCCTTCCTTTGGACGCTCTCTAAGAGCTGAATATCTTTCTTATATTGTGGTGCCCAAAACCGCACACAACATTCAAGGTGAAGCTTCCTCAGTGCAGAGCAGAGCGGGACAATCCCCTCCCTTGACAGGCTGGTGATGCTTTGCCTGATGCCCCTCAGGACACAGTTGGCCCTCCTGGCTGCCAGGGCACTGCTGACTCATGTTCAACTTGCCATAGATCAAGACCCCCAGGTCCCTTTCCACAGTGCTGCTCTCCAGCCTATCATTCCCTAGTCTATACATGCAACCAGGATTGCCCCATCCCAGGTGCATAATCCAGCTCTTGTCCTTGTTAAACTTCATAAACTTCAGTGGTTGTCCATCTCTCTAATTTGTCAAGGTCTCCTGCAGGACCTCTCTTCCCTCGAGGGAGTCAACAGCTCCTCCCAATTTAGTGTCATTAGGAAGTTTAGTATTCCTTTGAGTCCTGCATTTAAGTCATGTATGTCTTTACTACAGGATGGCCAGAGATTTTAAGAGTGAAAAATCAAACCTTCAAACTCTAGAGAAGTAGACCTCAGCTTATTCAGAGTAGTACTGTTAAAGAGTGATACCCCTTCAAGAGCACAGAAATACAAATTTGTTTTTCATAGCATCTTGTGGTTCATTTACACATCTGGACAGCATTCATGCAGACTTGCAGTATACGCGTACCGACCTACATCTACTAAAATACAATAGTTGTTTCTTCTAATCAAACTAGTTCCTAAATCATGTAGGACTAGCGATGTCACCACAGATAGATGTTGCAGAAGGAGTGCGATCAACATAGAATAGCTGTATTAGGAAGATTTTCTCATGCACTTTTGTTAAGACTGAGGGATGACATCTGTTCAGAGCTGATAACATCATTGTGCCACTTATATAGAATCAGGTTGCATTTTAAATTGCTGAGCAATTCAAGAAGCAAACTTAGGCTTATGCACAACACTAAATATATGCTGTATCTTTACAGGAACCTATTTAATATTTTACTGGGATTTTAATATGTGTCTAACATATTTTACCAAGTAATTTCTCAAAAGTTTCGTACATACATTACAAGCATTAAAAAATGTATCATACACCCATTCTTACTCTGATCTTGTTTCTTTCACCCTGAAACCTTTACATACATACCCTCAAAATGTGGTAACATATCTAATGAGCTTGAGCACCATAATTTTTTTAATTTATTTTATTTTTAATTTTGTGTCATGTCTGTCAGGTTTTTAACATCACTCTGTCTCATCTGACCAGAAGTTTACACAGCAGTATGAGCTAAATTCCAGGACAATTTCTTGGTTAAGACAGAAAAATTTTAAAAGTTTGATGCCTTAAGCCCCTAATGGTTTTTTACTTTTCTACCTTATAAGTGTTATAGGTAATAGAAGTAGATTTTAGAAGCAGCCCCTTTATCCCTCTTCCCTGTAACACTCCTTAGTTTACAAATTCCTTAACCCTCTTCCCCATTCCATATTCCCCATATCAGCTCTACCCTCGTATCCAGTAGATGTTTAGTCTCTTGTCAAGGCAAAACCTGTCTTGTTTGGGGAACGCTTGTATCTTGACCTAAACCGCAAGACAGAGTCAAAGAACTGGGTGACTCTGCTCTCTGTGTACCCTGAAGATGATGAAGGTTGATGAAGAGAGGGTCCCAAAATGCACCCCAGACCCAATTTCAGAGGGTGGACCAGGGGGTGGATCAGGCCAAAAGTTATGGGGTGGACACACTTGGGATTGGACAGATATTGTTATAAATGTAACATCTCAGGCACAGCCTGCGCGCGTCGTATACCATCGTCTTGGCACGATTAAATCCTTTCCTTATCTCTCCCTAATTAACGGCTCTTGGATTTTTTCTTAGCACCAGCTGAGCAGGCATCAGTTTGTGAAACTGAAGTATATAGTGAGGCCTGGAACTCTATACTCAATTTTATGTTGAGCAACTCTGGCCAGAAAAAATGTCCCAGTATGAAACTGGACATTGGATTGTTGCATAGAAATTACAAAGCCATGCAGGCAGTATTAGTAACAGGAAATAACTATGTTCATCTTATACTTGGATATAGTCACTCTCTGTTTAAAACTTGAGGGGGTAAAATTCTTTGGTTTTTACTTTGCTGGTTTGTGCTTTTAAGACCCTTTATTTATTTTTAAGCTTCTTATATTTGGACATTAAAAAAAACAAAAGAAAAGAGCTGTATATAAAGCTACTTCTCTGACTTTATTTTCCTTATTCTTTCTCTTCACATTAATTCCTCAGAAATAATCAAGAGATAAGCTACATTTAGTCATATGAGCATCCAGAACACTAAATTCACAAATTATGGCTCCTTATCCATATGGCATTGCTTTTCAGTCATGCTTTTTGGACCAGCTTAATATTTAATTCATGAACAAATACATGTGATAAACAGCAGAACAACAGTTTCCAGATGTGCATTATTTCTGTGTCTTTCCTAGCATATGAAGATAGATACACAGAATATTTGTTAACTTCAGGCAATACCTAAAATAGTACTCTGTCACCTAAAGTATACCTTAAATGAAATTTAGGTACCTAAATTCAGAAGAGCTATCCAGGAAAAAGGAAAAAAAAAAAAACCTGTTCACTCTAGTTCCTGAAATACAACTAACTGCCATTGCTAGTGCATACAGAAGGACTGCTTTATTGACTGAACTACCTGTACCCTCTCCACTGAGGATCCAGAAACGATGTGTCCTTCTGCTGAAGTGTCCTGGAATCTGCTTGCTGCTATATATCCGTGCTTGGCTAAAAATGTCTGGGCAGCAGTAAGTAGTGACAGCCAACCTTGGGACAATAGAATAAAGGTCCAAGCATTTGTTTCAGAAAGCATCCAGGTTCTGAGTTCCAGTTTCAAGGAGATGTTGAACTGCAGTCCAGACCCCTTTGTGTTTTCTGTTGGCTATCCTAGATATCCTGATGTTCAGTATCTGGTTTGTTAGGAATTTGTGTGCACTAGCCACTTGCCATATTCTGCTTCCTATGGAAAGAAGTCGTGTGCCTTTGGGTGAATGCGAGTTGTGGAACATGCTAGCATTTCCCTCATTTATATGAATGGGACCTTGGGGAATACCCCAACAATTAAGGCCCATGCAGCCTATGACAGGTCTGTACTTAAAGGAAGAGAGAGGCCCTGAATCATGTCATCAGGAAAATAAATTGAGTTTCTCTACAGCTATGCTGTTTAACCCTATCAGAGCATTTTTTTGTTCTATAGCAGCTAGAGTGTATGAAAGGCTAGTAGAAAAAAAAATGTGGTATAAAGGGTGCTGTGGAAATGCAGGCCAAACAATAAACAGTTACAGGAATGACCATCAATTGGAAAGTGTAAATAATCAGTTTGTGAGGAAAAAAAAATGTTATCTGGCCAGAACTAACAAGAACATGTAGGAAAATGGAAGGAGACTTAATATGGAGGTTAGAAATAAATGCATAGAAATGGGTACAGAGTTTAGAGGACTGTATATTGAGTAGCTCAAGGAATAAACAGTGAATCACAGAATCACTTAGGTTGCAAAAGACCTCCAAGATCATTGAGTCCAACCTTTGACCAGTCACCATCTCTCTAACTAGACCATGGCACTAAGTGCCACATTCAGTTGTTTCTTGAACACCTCCAGGTATGGTGACTCCACCACCTCCCTGGGCAGCCCATCCCAATGCCTGACCACCCTTTCAGTGAAGAAATCCTTCCTGAGAAGTCCAGTGTCATCCTATAGAAATGACTGTCAGTGGCTGCTGTCTCATAAGCTTTCTGTCTGTAAATTTAATCATGCTTGAAGGTAATAAATGTCTCAATAAAAACTGTTATTGTCTCAGCTGAGTATGGCAAGGAAGGAAACATGTTCCAGTCAGATATTTTAAATAGTAATCCCAAACTGTGCAGTATCCTACATTATAGTAAAATATATGCATTTGAATCTGTGATATTTAAACTTCAAGGAAGGAGATTAAGTTGTGAAAATTGTGTTTCCATGTGTGTTTGTTAATGTGCTGAGCTTGGGCTATGCTTTGCAACTATGAATTTGGTGTGGAAGTCAGGGTTGTGCTTCCAATTCTGAACCTCTTGTCTTTTCTGGGGTCTCCCACTGATGAATTCTACTAAATACTATCAGCTACCTTGCTTCCAATGGTGTGCCCCATCTCTTTGCTGGCAGTTACTGTCTCCAACCCTTTCTTCCCAGCAGGCAAACGAGAGTGTTTACTACATTGTAGTTGACTCCATGATAATGTCTCAGCTTAAATTGCTGGTATGCTTGTGCTGAGGTGCCAAACTGTGCTAGAGCAAGCAGAACACAGGCCAACATTTGCTTCTAACCCCTCTGCTGTGGGGCAGTGACCTTTGACAGCAAACTTTGGGATGAAGGGAAGAGAGAGGGAAAAGGAGAAAGGAGAGCCAGTAAAATCTTAAACCACTGCAGATGTTTCTTCAGTGAACAAAAGGCAGAAATCTGCTGCAGCAGGTCATACTTAACAATATGTTACCTCACATATTGTCGTTAATTTATTTTTGATGCTGGTGAGAGTTGTATTTTATACCTTTAAAAATGCATGTGCTATAATCAGGAGGCCTTGAGTGCTGCAATACTGTGTTTTCTCCCCTTATGCCACCAAGGGCTTTCTGAAAATGAGGAGCTATCAGATCACATGGGGATTTGGCCAACCATGTATCCCAAAATAAAGCATTTTCATCAGAAATAGTGTTGCTAACGCAGACTACTTTGCCTCTGCACGTTGTCCTAAGAGAGCCAATTGACACGTTTTTGCTATCAGAGAAGGACTGAGTTTGAAAAATAGTAAGAATTTTTTCCCAAATATTTCTCTGGATCAGAGAAAAGCTGAATGGTTCATCTGCTCTTAATGCTGTAGGATTTTGAGTTAGAACAGAATCTTTTTTATTTAATTCCATGATTTTTCTTATCAGATACTTTTTGTCATAGACTGTGTTCTCATACAATTTCAGCATCAGATTTTAAAAAGTATCTACCACGTCTGGTAAGATTTGCAATAACTGTCAATGTTTGATATTCTTCATTTGAGAAATTATTCCACTTGAATATCTCCATTTGGGTTCAATGTCCCCTACTTTCAGGAACACTTCGTAAGTTGTTACAAGTCTGACCTCAAACGCAGTTAAAAATACACCTCTACAAGGGTCATGGAATTTATGTGACTACTGCCTTCTTTGTAAAAGCCTGCCTCAGTGCTTATTTGCTGAATATGCAGCTTTAATTTGTGCTCATTCAGCAGGACTTCTTATCTGATTCAAGTGGAGGCACTCAACTTTATGAATCAGATTTAATAGATCCAGAGTCTTAATTAGGTCTTCATAGCTGGGTCCAACTGCAAATGTAGGGGCATTGCATTACAAACAAAACCCCCGCATATTTCCTGTAATGGTTTAACCCCAGCTGGCAACTAAGCATCACACAGCCACTTGCTCATTCCCCTCTGGTGGGATTGGGGGAAAGAAACAGAGAAAAAAAAGAAAAAACTACTACCATATAGCTCAATTAGGGACCCAAAATTTCCTGGAGGGTGAATTCCAGGAATCAGAGGTTCCCTGGATGCATAAGAGCTTGTTCAGCTTAAAATTTTATGTAACACCAAAAACGATTTCACGATGAAGAAGGAAGGAGATACAGCATCGTAGATGAGGTGTGAAGGTTTCAGGATCTCCAGGATGGAAGGACTTATTAGGATAAACACAGGCTTGGAAAATATAAAATAATAGAAAAATACTAAAAAATAACAGGAGATAAAGAGTTATTGACAAAGGCTTTAGCCTGTCAATTACTGAGGCAGAAGAGACTCTGTGCCAAGTTAAAGGTCTATCCATACCAATAGCAACAAATATTCTCAAAGGGAGGGAGTTAAGGTTGTATGTGTACTCTTAACTTGACCAGCACTTCTTTTAAGTTAGCAGCCTTTGAAGCATTATAATAGTATTATATGGAGGATCTGATAAAATGTAAGAGAAGTTTTAAAACCTGTCATATAGACCCAAACAAAATGAAAATACTTTTTTTAATCAGTGTTTTTTTAATTGTAATATACTCATTTTTCAGTTGAAGCATATGCAGTATGATCAAAGCATTCATTGTCTGTAATAATTTGGAAGATAATTTCAGGTCCTTGAAACAGTCTGAAACAACACAAAGACAAGAAGTTAAAGCCATATTATTCAAGTTATGTATTCTGTCATATTTAGTCACTGTATGGGATAGTTTCCTCTGCTTTACATCAGTCTTAATTAGATTTCTCTAGTCCATTTTGTGTTCTCTGTTTCCCTTCTTGCTTTTGTCTCCTGTCACAAAGCTAAATTTCTGTCTTACCAGTTCATCTCTTTTCCATACCTCAGGATGGTACATGTGTCCAGAAACACAGGCCAAAACCAACAGATTTATCACAACCTTAATGACAGCTGGCTGCATGCTGAGTGAATTCTTAAATTCCCCAAAACTACTTTTTTGCCAAAACATGTGGAGTTGCAGCATTCAACATTTTCTTGGGACCGTTATCTCCAAATGAAAAATGACTCCACTGGAAAAAATTTGGTATCAGCTATAGACCTATTTTTAACTTCTTGTTTGGTGAAACTTCAGAAAACATAATTAGCCATATGTTGAGAGATGTTCTCCAAGTCTTAAATTCAATTTTTGCAAACCACATTTAAGCACTACCTTGTCCACAACTTTATACTGTTGGAATCAAAAGACATGGGTTTTTTTAATGACAATGTGATTCTTCATATTTCTTTGGGTAAATATTTGTGTTTATGAAGATTGCAGAACTGGCAGTACTAAAGACTGAAATCTTCCATTTGTTTATATGGGAAGATCTGTGCAGGCAACAGTACTGGAATCACCCCCTACTTCTGTCACTTATGAACTTCAAGCCTTGCATTAATGTTCTCAGAGGCAGAAAAGTAGAGCAGTTCAGAAACATTCATTCTCCCCCACAAGTATTTATCCTGAAAACAAAACAAGATTACTCTAATCAAAAACATGCACAGAGAATCTTAAGGTTATGTCAAAAATAAGAGTTTCTATGTGAAAACCAATTTTTTTCCAAATTAAATCTAAATAAACTGTCAGATTTCAAATTGGATTAAAACAAATTGAAAGATTAAATCATATCTGGCTCGATCTTTGTATGGAATTATAGTCAGGTGCCTCATGACACCACCATGTCCCCGGAATCAGAATTCCTATTTGGGCTACTTTTCCCATTACAATTACAGTTTCTCCTCAGGGAGTTTTCTGCAAAATGAAGTTCAGTTTTTGCTGCCTGGAAAAGGCAGTTTGGACTATGTGAACTGGAAAAATGTCACCTTTCTGTTTCTATTTAAAGAATAAAAACTCTTGCTAGAAGAGTGCTGACGCTGGATTTTTATTTTTCTGGCCAAAAGAGAAATTTTGGTTCCTCTCTGACTACAGGTGGTCTGGTTCCATCTTCTCATTCTTTCACAAAGCTGCCAAATTGAAGAAGGACAAGGTTTCTTGCAACATCATGGTCCATGTCATGGATGGAGCAGTAGTGTACAAAGGCTAGAATGAAGGGGGAGAGGAGCATTGGGGACAGTTTCACACTGCTGACTGATCTGACAAAGATTGCAATAGAAGCAGAACTTTTGCAGCGTCTGTGGTTTCTATCTCAGCTGTGTTGAAAGCGAATTCTACATAATTAAAAGTCAAGCCTCTTGGCTATAATCATTTAAAAACAGTCCCCATGTTCTTGTGTTTCCACATATTTGCACTGATGGCAATCTATCTGTTCGATCTTACTTTCATTGACTTGTTTGCCTTGCTTTTTTCAGTTGACCTCATTGCCACATGAAATGCAAAATGTTTAGATTGCTGATGATGTGTTTCTAGCAAGGTTAAAGAAGGAGAAATAACACCATATATTGACAGGATTGAAAACTGTATGTCACCCTTGTTTTCAGTTGGCTCTTGATGAACAGCATATTCTCACTACTGCAACCATTTTTATCATATGACAGTGGCAGCTGCCTTTTCCAGCTCACAGTGCATAAGAAAGAGAGTTTATAAGCTCTTACATGAAGATAAATGTATAGATAGCTTTCTGAGGCACCTCAGTTAATGGTAATCCATTGAGATGAATCTCAAGATTACTACAAATTGTTTCATGACTGTCTCATGGCTCAATATTGAGTAACATCACACTGTGTGATATGGTGCAATAGAATACAAGGATCTAAATATCCAGAGTAGCAAAAAGCAATTTCAGGGGAAAAATAGCACATTTAATCACATTTTACTGAGTATTGACATCAACTGAGTTGCTTGATAAAGCTTTCAAAGCACAAATATGGTGAGCATTGATCATTTAACACTGCTTTTATTGGTAAAAATTATTAAGGGGATTTAGGTGGAGGATTTATTTGTTTGTTATAGCAGGGGTAGATGAGGTTAGTTATTTCACTTAATCTGTTTCTCAGTAGCTGAAAACTTTTCTTAATTTTACAGCTAACTTTAAGTACAGAAGAATTCATTGGTTTAAGTAAAAATAACTAAAAAGAATAAAACTTCCTCTGCAGAAAAATACAACTCTGCAATATCTATTTTATAGTCAAGGAGTAGGTAGGGTGCTTTGGTTTGTTTGTTTCTCTATAAATAAGCAAAACTTTACTGTTACACTGTAATGTATTGCATGCAATATCATTTCTACAATGCTACTAAATACTTTATAATTATTTTCATAATTCCCCAAAAAGTTTAATTTGTCACGGTTCTTTTGTGCTCACAGAGCAGTCTAATTCTCATGACCTGTGAATTCTAAATGTTTTTTTACATTCTCTGGTTAAGCATTTGACAACTTTTAATGAGTTAATTTGCTTTGATTAGTTTTTTCTGTAGGTCTTCACTTGTAAGCAAAAGGATATTTTTAATTCAGAATGCATGCTAATATGATGTAGATAATCAGAGGTCTGGGGAAAAAAAAAGTGAATCCAGCGGATTTTTTTTCTTTCCCTGATATCCAGATGTACAGCTTAGTAAAGATTATGAACAAGTCTCTGCTTAGAAATGGTTTTAATTTGAAAACTTGAAAGGCATAATTCCATCCTCCCTCAGAACACATGCACTGCTGAAATTGCACATTTAGAATTATGTTTTTCCTTTATTGTTTTCATTAATATCTATGAATAATGGCTTCCCATGTCGTAATTTAATTATGGTTTGGAATAATTGGTAAACTGAAACAGTATCATAGAACAGGGCGGAAATTGATAAAAGAAGGGTAAAGGTGAATTATATGGGGCATGGGAGCCTAATTAGAAATAATGAGATAATGAAATTTTAGTTAATTTTTGGTTGAAAATCAATGACCTCTACACTGTGACTTATGTTGAGTAGTCGTTGTGGTTTAGGAACTGTACTCCCCAATTTAGTGTCCCCACCAAGACTCTCCAAACCATGCACCGCTCTTTCTCTTGCTCCCCTGCTTTCTCCCCCTTCCCCACTGCAGCAAGTGGAGAGGAGAATTGGAGGCACAAAAGGCAAAGATCACAGGTTGAGATGAGGACTATTTACTGGAAACAGCAATGAGATAAGAAAATGAACACTAACAGCAACACTACTAATAACAGCGTACAAGAAAGGAAAGGATTCATGGTAACAGACAATACTGGATGGCTCCCTCTACCATGTTTTCTTAACTGGAAAGAACCCCTTCTCCCTGGAATAGAGTCCCTTTCCCACCATCCCCAGCAATGACATGAGGTGGTATGGAATAACCTCTGTGTCCTAGCCATGGCCCCTCGCAGCTACTGCAAAAATTAACCCTGTCCTGTCTGGAACCAGGACACTAGTAGAACTTGCGGAAGCTCTAGCACATGGGATATTTAAAACTTGGCTGCAAACAGGAAAAATGGACTGTAGGGAACCGATTTTTCACTGGCAAAGATGCAGACTAGTGACCTAATATCTCCTTTCCACCGTTAGCACCTGTAAGTTTGTTTGAAAAAATACTTGGAATTCTCTATGTCTTTTAGTCTCACTTGGATTTCTTTTGTATCTAGCAACATCAGATCATTATCCTATGAAAGTGCTTGACAGTAAAGAGCCTCATTTTCAGTTTTTCTTACTGGACAAAGTTAAATCTTAGGATATGTTGAGTCACATTGTGCCTACTTGTTTATTTGCAGTAGAGAGAAGGACAAAACTCAGAAAACTTCCTGTCCCATGGGTCACAAAAAAAAAAAACCAAAAATTGGCCAGCAGCACAGGAAATTTCAAATGGTGGGAAATGACTTCATTGATTTTTGACATTTTGAATTCTAACTATTTGCATTTTGTGTCCTTTACAGACCGTCTGAAAGGAGAGATAACCCAGAGGCACATTCAGAGAGCAGCTCTAGGTAAAAGCATAACATTTCAGGTACAGATAGGATGAATCTGCTTATGAGGCAGGTTGTATTTTCTATGACAGTTTTTGCCACATTATTTCTGCAATATCCATACCATAAAGAACATGGACTCTGTGAACTTTGTCTGAAATTTGACTCTAAAGGCATCTTATTTTATATGTGATGAGAAAAATAATACAAATTTTTGTAGGTTTTGGAGTTTGGTTTCTGATGAGTCTAATTTGAATTCCCATTAACAGACATTGGTATGTCCTGAGACCGAGCTAGTAGCCGTGTTGCCACAGTCTGTCTAACATCCTTTTTAATTTTTCTCATTCTGAGAGAGGCTGAAGGCATATACAGGTCATTTCTCTCGCATCTAGTTATAGAAGTTGAGAAGTTATTTCTTACAGTTTCTGTTGACACAGCTGTGAAGCTAAAAGTGTCTATGTAAGTTGTTCACATAAGTGTAAAGTCATCCAAATTTGTTTTAAGATGCTTAAAGCTGACTCCACTGACTTTGTACTGAAACAACCGAGGAGTGTTCATATGAGAATTCCACTTCTGGGACAATAAACTTCATCTAAAATTTGACAGAAAACTGCTGTTGCAATAACAGTTTAGATCCCCCTTCATTTAAATCCGTAAAAGAATCCCAAAATGTGCCTTCATAGACCTTCTTCACATAAAAGATGGAGCTAACTCAGACCAGATTGCAGTTGATGCATTTATTTCTGTGTGTACATAATACAGAGAACATTATTTGTCTCTTAGTAAGAAGGAGAAAATTGAGGGACTTTCTTAATCCCAAAAGTCAGGCAAGTAAGTTACTACAGAAAAAAAAATAATTTCTCTTTCTAATTTACCCATGCATCTCAAGCTTTGTTGATGATGTTATTATTTTATACCTCTATCCCTTTTTATTTTGATAATCAGCACTGAAATATTAATGTTGTCCGTGTCAATAAAGCCTAAGAATTAAACTCCAGTTATTTTGATCAGTATGAGAAGGGGAAATGAAGGAGTTGCTGATCTCTTCTCCCTGGTATCCAGTGACAGGACACATGGGAATGGTTCAAAGCTGCATCAGAGAAAGTTCAGATTTGATATTAGGAAAAGTTTCTCCTCTCCTCTCCTCTCCTCTCCTCTCCTCTCCTCTCCTCTCCTC
>NW_020897717.1:1625688-1820368 GCF_003984885.1 Neopelma chrysocephalum | reverse complement strand
CTCCTCTCCTCTCCTCTCCTCTCCTCTCCTCTCCTCTCCTCTCCTCTTCTTCTTCAATCTAATGGTGGTGTCTTCAGTACAACATGGATTTTTTTTTCTTTAATTCACTCCAGGTTTTAATACTGTCTATTTACTAATTTTTTGCCACTTTAAGAAGTTACGACAAGATGAATCATAGCAATGCTGTTTCTGAGAATCCCTTTGTCAGTGTTTTGAAAAATGAAGTGATATATTCAGAATGCATGTTTCAGTTTGAATGATAATATCTGGATTTGTATATAGAAAATTGTGTTTCAAATGCTGTTTTAATAACTAAACTGCTTTTTGTAACATAGGTAAGCATAATTTTTCATGTCCTTACGAAATGCCATAGTAGTGACTTTACCAGCTGTACATTTACATTGTAAATATTCTATTAGTATTTTAAAAGGCAGCAGGCAACCCATGCATTTTTGCCTTTTGTTTTAAGCACTGGTGTCTGCCTATCATCACAAAGTCTGGACTGCACAAATTATTTTCCAGTATTTTCATTATTCTTTTAAATACTCTGGATATTTAGATTTAATATTTATTCTATGAGCTGGGGAGTATTATTTGCCTGCCTGTCTTTTTGAGTGAATGTTCTTCCAAGGAGTAACAGGTGTCAAGTCTCCCAGGAACTTCTCGACGACCAGAATGTCATCAAGATACTTTTACTGAAAACTGCGTGGTAAAAGTTCTAATTAAGAGTCTGTTGAAATCCCAACATGAAATAAAACACACCATTGTTTCAATTAGAAACCAAGTTAATATCTTCCAGCTGCCTTTTTTTTCCCTTAAAAAATTTTATGGTTAAAACTCTTGAAGAAGCTATTCTAGTTGGATTTTAGACAGTGTAGATTTGTTTCCCTCATGGCTGTGCTTAAGATGTGGATTTCTTATTAAAAGAAAACTCCACTACTAAGCCCATTGCTCTTAGCTATCTTTTTTAAAACACCATGTGCTGGAAGTTCACAAAGGACACAAATAGATGGGAGGTTTCATCAGAGACAAGGGATTGTACAGAACCAGAAACATTGAATATTTTGTGCAAAATTGCAAGATTCACTCTTAGGGTCACTTTCATCTTTATTAATTATAAAAATACTTTATTATGCAAATAACTTATTTTAGTTATCTTCAGTGAGATCTTTCAGAGTAACATGCTTAAAAGTATTTTTAGGCAGGATTTAAAATTCTTTTTTCATTACTAACTGCGTTTTTAGGGAGGATTTAAAATAAAATAATGTATACACTGCTTAAGTATTCACAGAACGAAAACATTGGGTCATCAGAATGTTGCTGGGTGTAAAAGATAGGAGGGAAGGGAGGAAAAAATTGCTTTTCCTGGAGTTTGCAGTGTTGTAGAAGAAATGTAGGGGTTTTATTTTATTCTAGTGAAATATTAAGATGCTTTTAACTGGCATTTCTGTAAAATACAGGACCTGATTCTTCATTTTCTTATTCCAGTTTTGCATAGATAGACCATGATTGCAAGCAGGCTAGTGTAACGTTATTTGCCAGCACTGGGGGGAGACTGAATCCTAAGTTGGACCTGCCTGATGACATAGGAAATCCTGTGATGTATTGTAATGGGAGGATGCTTCTATGGGGATGTAGTTATGTAGCAAAGGTGTGTTTTGTACAATTACTTTCCATAACAGAAGTAACTGAGCTGTGACTTGCACAGTTTTGCCTATTCAACTACATATTGAGTAGAGGCCTCTGTTGGGTCAACTCTGGAAGTTAGGAAGGACCCTTGAACGTACTCTTGACTGATCTGTCCATATCAGCAGAAATGTTTAGCAAATCTACAAGTCCCCCGGCTGTTCAGTCAGCTTCAAGCAGATTGGGACAAAACTTCATGCACAGAAGGATCATCCATTATGTGCGGTCTGAAAAGTTTTCTAAATTAACATGAATGTTAGTCTGCGACCAGTGGTGCAGCATCTTCAGCACAGCATGCCCCTCATCACTGATAATTACAGGTAGTTTATCAGTTTAGTTGAAATGGAGTTTTGCAGCTTACCATTTCAAATAATTTTCTTTTCATCACATTTCCCATGAGACTCCCTTCTCTTTTTGTGTAAGTTTTGAAATCTGGGCTAGTAGCAATTCTTGCTAGTAGCAATCTTTTCTTTTGGAATTCTCCTGAAAACATCAAAAGATGGCAAAACCTTTCTGCTTCTGGGGAGGTTTGTTGAGAATAAATTACTATCTAACTCCACTTTCTCTATAGAGCTATTTGAAATTTAAAAAAAAAGCAGAAGAAATGTGGGTCTTTGTAAGGAATCTGCATCCTTTGTATGGATTTCAGCATTAAGGTGCAGTTTTATCAATATTTTATTAAAAACAAACAAAAAAACCAAACAAAACCTCCACTTGTTTTTCCTGGGTTTGTAACTTGAGTTTTAGGAATAAGATTCTTTATTTCTGCCATTACTCAAAAAGCTCTTCCAAAGTTTTTTTTAAGCAAAATTCCTTTGATAAAGCCCATAAAAAATAAAATTACTAGGTGAGTCAGAAATAACAGATATATTTGAACCCCTGATATTGCATACCAGCATTTGATTTAGTATGGCAAATGCCTGAGAGCAAGGCTTTTGGCATGTTATTTTTATATTTGATTTGTAACACATATTTGTTTTAAGCAAAAATAGAAAAATTTCTCCTTATCTTTGTACCCTCTGTAGCCTTTTCTATATCATCTTCTCCTACATTTTCAAAGCTAGACACCTGTTCTAAAGGTATTAGTATCAGCTTATATCCTTTTTCTTGCCGTGATGGGTGTTTCTTTACAGCATGTTTCATTCTGCTTACTCACCTTTCCTTGATTAGAAGTAAAAGAACATGATCAATACCAGAATAAAGCAGGGACAGACAGTGCTGTATAATTAATGTATCAGAGTACTCCTGCAGGAATATTCTAGCCAGTGTTAGGAAAGAATTTCAAGAAACGATTCCTCCAGTACTTGTGGTGCTGTCACTACCATATATCCCATCTATACCTGATGGAAAGAAAATATGTTGTTTGACACATTTCTGCATATCTGAAGAGTTAGAATGGGGAACTGCTGCTCCCAGTTGTCCAGAGTGTTAGATCATAGAATCGCAGAATTATTTGGGTTGGAAGGGACATTTAAATATCATCCAGACCAACCTTCCAGCCATGGGCAGGGAGAACATCTTTCACTAAATCAGGTTGCTCACGGCTCCATCCAGTCTGACCTTGAACCTTCCAATGTGGCCCATGCCAGTAGAAAACCCCACCGGGGTTTGTATCTGGTGTATAAGTGTATGATAGTTCTCTGCAACCATTGCAGTGTTTTACAGACATATATAACATTAATTAGACTAATAATTATAACTGTCTTGAAGTCATCTGCTGTGATCTGTATCAATGGAAAGCACATCTCACTTCCAAACTGCTGGTTTGCATCAGAGTTGATCTGTTATTTAAATAAATCCATATTTAAATAAAATGACCTTGGTTTCTTTCACTTCTTTACATCTTGTAACTGAGATGACATTTAACATTTTTCATATGAAGCAGAAGATTCTTGATCTGTTCTGATGCCATGAAATGAAGAGACACAAGTGTTTTCAATCACAAAATGACAGAAGCTGACCAAACTGGCAGTTTGTGTTTTCCCACACAAATCCAGCACAGTCCATGGAGAATAATAGATGGCCTGTTTCGAGACCATCATTCTTGGTGCTGAAAAATGATATCTTATGTATGGGCTAAATAAAGCACTTCAGAGAAATAATCTCTTTGAAGTCCAGAATTTTAAGGGGGTTTTTTTTGTTTGTTTTTTCTATTTTTTTTTTTTTTGTGTGTGTGGTTTTTGGTTGGTTGGTTGGTTGGTTGGGTTGGGTTGGTTTGGTTTGGGTTTTTTTGTGGGAGATAAAGCAACATGTCCCCAGTACTACTAATTATCCAAAGGCTAAAGTATGACAAAGAGCAGTGTAGTCAGTTTGCAGTAGCCTCAGAATAAGGGAAAGATTTCTCTTAGAAAATCATAATTTTGATATGCACAATATTTCTGTGTGTTATGTTCTTCTATACATTTGTAGTTCAAATGTCAAGCAACAGTGGTGTTTTTTGTGAAAGTTCCCTGTTCTTGTGCATGCAGGGAACTTATTTTAGTCCTAAGGTGACCTCTAGTGGTACCAAGGCCACTGTTTTTCAGTGATGGATTTGATTTCTTTAGTGTATTTCAAAGAAAATAGGAATTCTGAGAGTGACAGAAAGCTGGTAACATTGTGCTTAAAAAGGATGATGATTTTTCACTGTTGTTAAGACAAAGATACCAATAGCAAAACTTGATGAAAATTCAGAAACCAGTACCTCTTGGCCTTTTTTGAAAAGCTATACTCTGACAAAGATAAAGCTGCTTTTGAATTTGCTTTGTAGAATTATTGTAGCATATTAAGTGCTTTTACAAATATTTACCAAATCAGTTTTTAAGCAAGTGCTTGAAATATAAGTACTTATATAGGACGTTACAGGTAGATTAGAGAAGCTTGTTATTTTAGTGTATTTAAGTCATTGCAGTTATTTCAGATTTGTCTTGGTGGGAAAAAGCATAGACTTTAGCCTGTGGTAACTGTGAAGTTAGACACCATAACAAACTTACTCTCTTGGTTTTGCATGCTGTTTTGTGCTTCAAGTCAGCACAGTTTATGGCTAAAACTATGAGCTCTTGAAGAGCTTTTGTATTTCTGTATCTACCAAGTCCTTCTGTAAAGATGTTCACAATCAGGAAAAAGAACCATGGATTTGAAGCAGCAGCTAAACAAGCAGCAATGATTTTTTTTCCCACAGTACCTGAGATTTCTTCTTAGGTAATATGTTTTGGGGGTTTTCCACTATTACATTGGAATTAAGTTTAAAACTGTAAGAGTATGCACTATAAGAAGACTCTTCTTATACCTGTCCCTTCAGGCCTCAATCTTACACAGACCTTTCTTTCCATAGGTTTCTCTTCAGTCTTTCTAGGGTATTTTGTAGGGTTTTTTATGTTTTTTTCTGTTACTCTTTTAGCAAGTTTTTCTAGGTACGATGCTAAATTCTAGAGACAGGCATGAGTTTTCCCTTTCATTCTGTCTTCAAGGAAGAGAATATTGCATCTTTACTGGAAGTCTTTGCAAATATCTCCTCTTGAACTGTCAGAGAAAATTCTGAGATTACTTGTGTGTTCCTATTAAGCTTCCCATGTGACCCACACACTTCAGCTATCATATCTCAGAAAAGAGCAAAGACATCTTTGGATCAAGCGATATTTTTATTAAAAGTCATGAACTTGTAGCACAACTATTCAGTTCTCAGTTTTATTGACACTGACTTAGGCATTTCACTGTTGTTGGAACAGCTTGCAGTCTCTGTTAGCTTTCTTGGAATAAGTATTTCTTCTGAAATACTGAAAAGTTCAGTGCAAATTGCATTGAACTCCTGGTTTCTAGCAAGTAAGCAAGGCAGAATCTGGAGATAAAGCTCTCATTCTCTAGTTTGATCTACTAAATTAAAATATTAAGATTCTATGAGGATAATTACACATTGAAAGAGGTCATCAGAGAAGTTAGTAGGATCCCTGTCCATGGAGTTTTTCACAACATGTCTGGACAACCTAGTCTGATTCAGTTTTTACTAAACTTTGAGCAGTAGCTTGGACCGTGCAGCCTTCCAAGGTCCCTTCCACCCACAATGATTCTATAACTCTTAAGACAGGACTTGAAGTGGAGTGAGCAAAAAATGGACTTGGTTCTATGCACACAGGCTACTGATTCTAGGCCTAAGCTTGTTTGCTTTATCTTTGGGTAGCCTCTCTCTATTGGCTCTAAAAAGTTTGTAGAAAGTTTAACTAAGGTGCTGTAAACTTCTTTCTTCCAACCATGTCCAGTGGGTGTATTGGGCAGCTTGACTAGTTCTATATCAGTCAAGGTTTTCTCTGTGAAAGCTCTCTGAAATAAACAAAAGTTCTGTTTAATCTAATGAACTGTAAACAACAAATGGAGCTCTTTCATGTCTGTATTTTTTTGAGTTTTTCAAAGTAGTGGTCAAAACTAGAATAGCAATTTCTATCTATCTGATCATATAAAGGATAGAGTGAATGAGAAATAGCATGGCTAATGTGACTTCCAGTGTTTCAGAACAATCTTCAGATCTGGTAAAAAACTTCTCCCATTTTACTTTTTGCTGAAAGAGCTAAAGGAAATTAATTCACTGCTTTTCCGCTCAAAATTTTTGGCATATTTAGGATCACAGAAAATAATGTCTTCAAATAAGTAGCTATTAGTAATATCCTACAAATGTGCAGAGGTTGGATATACTTCTCCAGATAAGAATCTTGTGCATCAGTTGTAATTGTTTCTGGATATATCAGGATTGTCTCTTCTCAGTATATGGTACAGAGTAATTCATCCAACAGCTACCAGAACATCAAGCTCAATGTCCTTTCCTTCATAAGCCATAGAAAAGAGCTGAATTATGAGAAATCCCTAAATACCTCTTTATTTCTTGTACCTTCTTGAGCTGGTAGCCAGCACAGACAGCCCAGCTGTTCTGCAGCTGCAGCTGATAGGTGTGTGCATGGGAAGACCAGCAAAAGTGCAGCACTTGATGTGGGATATGAGTATGGCCAGCAGGGATAGGGCATCCCAAAACCATAATCTGGCCCCTATAACTGCCCGAGTTGTACATGATCCTAATCAAACACATATGCTAGAACACTGAACAACATCAAAATGGATCTTAAAGAATAACATTCCTGGTGACATGAAATCCTATATTGGAGCTTCAGAAATTTTCTGGAAAAGTTACACAATATTTTAAAAAGCATTCAGGAAACTGTTTTAGAAAACAAATGGAGTAGCCATGTGGGAAAGTAGAAACAAAAATTTCTGTAGTACTTTTGTCTTTATTGTACACTTAAGTGAGGTGAAGTCTTAACACATATCTCTGCTATTTGCACAGAAAAAAAACACCAGATCCATGATAAAGGGCTTCAGGCCTAACACCTTTTGTCTTCCTTGGGCCAAGAGTTAAACTAAACACTTTACAGTGCAACCCCAAGCTCATAATATATTGATTTCACCAATAATGGTGTGTCTTTTCTTTCTGTTTTCTATCTCATCTACTTCTCTTTTGCAGATGAAAGGACTTTTACTAATACCTTGTAACAGAAAGATCAAAATTGTTCGGACTAATACTGCCACATGCATTTATTTGGTTGGTATTCACTTCTAGAATCAAGGTCAAAACCTCCTTTATTGTCTAACTTGAAGTTACACATCAGTTTCAGGACCCACCTATACACAGCTGAAACAGAAGCAGTGAAGTATAAAAATGTATGTTTATTTTTCTTTAATATTCTTGCAAATGAGGTTGCTATAAATTTAGCATACAGTCCAAAATAAATGCTTCTGTGCATTGTCACAAGTGTTTGTACTGACAACCACAGACAGAGTTCTACAGAGAATGCAGGTAAAACACCCCTTCTATTTAGAAAACACTAGGCCTATTGAATTGATCCCACAGTTGCTACATGCACCAAACGCCTAAATGTGACCTGCAAGTACAGGATTTACTCTGCATGGCTGTGTATACTCATGCACAATAAGGCTGGCACTTCTCAGAACTGAGAATTCCAGCAAGAAATATGGATGCCCTAAGCCTCAATATTGCTTCTGTGCTCTGCGACACTCAGCGTGACTGCACCTAGGTATTTCTTATTCGTAGGAAAGTTGTGCTATATTATTCTCAGTCAAGTTCTTATCTTGACCAGGCATTACTTTACAAAAGTTGTGGTGGTGTCTTATTGCAACTGCAGTCTGCATATTGGTAGTAGAGTTTTCCTAATGTCTCGGATTTATGATAAAGAACTGACTTCAGAAGTATTTTCCATCCTTTTCTTTCAAGAAGAGCATGACAAAGCTTAGCAAAGAGATTTTTTCCCATGAAAGCTCTTGGATGTTGTAAAAATTAATGCTTACAAAGCCTCAAAGCTTATGGGTGACAAACGACACCTCTTCTTGGGAGGCAGAGAAAGATCATTCAAATATATCAGGTATGATTTTATCTAGTATTATGAACAAGATAAATGATGCAACAGTAATCTCATGTAATCAAATGGTAAAATGTATTTATTAAGTGTACGCAAGAATCTGAGTTAGTATGAGGTTCTTGGCTAAGACCCAGCTATGTTACCATTCCACAAGATTAACTGGCATGTATGGAAGATATTAAACTTGAAGCTGCTTTCCCTCCCCCTCAACCCTAGTATATTTTACTTGTATATTTGGAAACCAACAGAGAATTTTTAGCCACGATGGTTTCAGAAACTTTCATGGCTTAAGTGCAGCTGATGTGAAGGTAACACCTTCTATTTTGTATGCCATGTATTTTGAGGAGCAAATTTATAGATGACTAGTTTCAAAGAAGAAACTTGAGGGAATTGAAGTGTGTCTGTATTTAGACAAAGCAGTTCACTGATATGGGAAAAAAAAGGTCTGCTTTCCAGGTGTACATTGGAAGTTAGTTAGTTTGAGCCAATATTAAGCCAGTAAAACAATAAACAATGCAAAAATCCAAACCAAAACAAAAAACGAACAGAACCAAACTCAAAAACAAAACAAAAAAACCAGCATACCAATGGACTCTTTTAATAAATTCAGTGATTAAAATCAAAATCAAAATCTAGAAAATACACGTCCCCAACCCCCTCTACATTCATTAACTTGTAAAATGCTGGAAATAGGACAGTTTGTTTCAGTGTTTCCTCATGACAAATTGGCTGAAACTGTAAAAAAATCTTTTATATTAGGGTTAGGGAAATTGCTCTAAAACCCACAATATAAACTCATCCAAGCACTAGGATATTTTCCTCTCTTCCTGGGTTGGATGTGCATACTCATCTTTGATTTTGTATAAGGTACACACATGGTGCCCAGTGACAAACATAGGCTGACATGGCCTAGGGGAGGAATAAAAAAGAAAAGGGGGGCAATTACTTGTAAGCTGATCCTTAACGATGGATGGGTAGTTCTGTTTTAAAAAACCAAATGACAACATATGGTCCAGTTTGAAAGCACTAAAGCCCGAGTTTGCCAAAAGCTCCAAAGCTGATAAATAAAGCAGTAAATATGTTAATGGGATACTAAAGTCAATTCTAAATTTGGTTACTTCAAGTGACTATAAATTTAAGCAGATAAACACAAGACTATCTAGTGAAAAAATGAAAATATTTGACTGCAAAAGTACAGCTGGAGGGCAGGGCACAATGTTATTTGAGGCACAAGACAATAAATCCCTAGGAGTTTGACTTCTGGGATACACTCAGGTCGAGAAATATACGAGTGCTCCAGAGAGTATAAAGTTCAGGGTCACAGAGAGTTTCTTGCAAAATTTTCTGACTCTAAACAAGAATCTGCCAGAGTATTTCGTGTTGTTGCCAGCTTGCAGTAAACCATGGTGATAACACTTGGTATCTCATGCTAGAAATAGTGTTTTTCATCCATGCTTTCCATATTGCTTTGCAATAGTGGTCCAGTTAGCAGGTGCTGTAATTTCTTTCTGGTACTGTGTGTTTTGGTGATGTGGAATGTGCTGTAAAATTTACTACTTCCTGTGCTCCAAAATTGGCCCTTTCATTAGAATAAAATAATCATGTCTTAGAATGCCTCTTAGAAATTCTTTATGCAAAAAAAGCCAAAAATCACAAACCTTTATGATATGAACTGTCAACTCATGCAGAGCTCACCTTCCTCTGTAAGCAGGCAGCTGGTATCAGTTGTATCCTGTTCCTTACTTTACCAAATGTGAAGATGAAACAAAACCAGTTAGCCCAAAAGTAAGCATAAAAGTTGCTAGCTATTTCATTACCCTGCATAGCACTGTCAAAGTCTCTTCTTTACATCTTGTGACCTCAATATTCTTTAAAAAGATTCACAACTTAGGATTCATAATTTTTGACAGTCAGCTGTATGTGCAGTTATGCTAATGTAAAGAAACTAATACTCCTTATCAGTACATTGCTGACTACTGACAAAATAACTCTGTTGTATAGAATTGGATGGAGGTATGCCAACAGAAACCCCTAGTATATACAGAGCCAATGTTTTCCTAAACATGCACATCATACCTCCCCTGCACCCCTGAAACCTGAGTCTGCATTATCCAGGATTAAATTGCAGTAACTCCATTTGTTTCCCAGGAGAAGTCACTGGGGCACTAAAAGTGTGTGTGGTATTACACATCAATTGAATGGCTCATCTCAGCTGATGCACTGAAAGCATAGAGCAAGACTGTACAATCAAGTTTCATATGACAAACTGTCAATCAATGAATTAAAAGTCAACCCTGAGTGAACAAGGAGATACCACTTTGTGTTCTTCTGTGCAGTTGCAGAAAAGATATCTGATAATTAGTATTTCAGCAGTAGCATCTCTACTACATCTTGTAATGTATTGCAGAATTTTTTAATTTATAAGGGCAAAAGTTGATGTGATTTTTCAGTGTTTAGCAATTTGCATGTACTTCCTATATATGTGGTTAATAAATGCTTTCTGTTCTTGCATGGAAAGGCAGAAATATACAATAAAAAGAAACTCTTTAGAGGAATAAAAACCCGTAGGAAAAAGAAAGTATTTCCTCTTAGGTATCTGAATTAAATTTTTTGAGTAAATATTATGCTTTTTATTCACTCAGTTGTCCCTCTCATGTTATTTTAAAATAACCAAGCCTACGTACTGAAGAACATTAACATTAGACATGAGCCAGTAACCTCTGCCTTACCTTCCTCACGTCAGCTGTAGCTGAAATTGCGTGGACTGGTAAGAGGAGAGGGGTGTGAGGCAGCAGCAGGAGCCCAGGGGCAGAAAGAGGCCACTGCAGGGATTCAGGAAAGGTAAAGAGGAGAGGGGAGAAAAGACGTGGAAGGGAAAGAGGAGAAGGCAGAAGCAGCAGAAAACATAAGAGTTGAAGTACAGTCTACCAGACCTTAGATGTCTTTTGCTCAGAACATCAGGAAAGAGCCAGGTATATGTTCGTATATATTACAGTAGGTGGATTCAAAAAGGTTTAGTCTTCAGAGCAGAAAGTTATTCAGTTAACAAACACATTGTTGCAATGAGCAGGCATAACAAAAAGCTGAAATGGAGACTGTAGCAGCTTGGGAAAAGGCACTGGACATCTTACAAAGGAGTGCCCCTGTAGGCATGTCCTGGACTTAATTTACCACTGGATCTCATCTGATACTGTGATCAGATCTCTTCTGCTTTTGTGACACGAGCACAGTGATGGATGTCTAAGTTGTAGCTATTTATCCAATGCTGGTTTTGCTGCTGGGACCCCATCAGCTTGCAGCATACTCATTTCTTTCTGTTCATGAAACTGTGCTGCTCACCTTGCCCATAGCTGTGTTTCTGACTTTCATTACTAGCTGAAGATAAGGGGTGTAATTTTATTCAGGGGTGGAGATGATGGGGCCTGTTTATGATAAAGGTTCTCATCTCATATAAAAGGCTTTATTATTTCTGAAGGTAACTTGCAACCAAATAATCCCTTCTACAGCATGTAATCAGCAGAAGAAAAACATTTTTCATGGTGTTTTTATGTATAAGTGACGAAATTCTGCCTAAGTTTTGCTGACCTTTCAGAGCTAACATATAAACATTTTTCCAAGTACTAGATGTCCTAATAAATTAAGGAAGGAAAGTTATATTATGGCCTTGCATCACTCTGTAATGATCAGAAGAATTTGGTGATGTTTTCATGTAGGGAAGTCCTCACTTCAGAAACAGTATTAACATTTTAAGATGATACAGTCTCCAATCTGTATTATTTCCCTTCCTTATAAGGGGCTGGAGCTGCTACCTCCTGAACTCAGACACTGTTACAGATTGTGCAAATAGGACAAATGCACTTCAGTGTTCTCAGAAGAGTCCCCTTTAACCACTGCTGAAGTTGGCTCACACTAGGTCTGGCTGGAATATTCATGGAAACATATTAGGGATTCTCACATGGTCTGTGAGCATGGCTCGCTTAGGAGGAAGTAACTCCCTAAATCATTTCAGTTTGTTCCACAAGAGCATATTTCTCTCAAACCTGGATTCTGTGTATTCGTGAAGGTCAGAACAAGTGTGAAGCCTCAGGAGCTCTGCAGTGAATGTCTCCTCACAAGTTCCCTGTGTAGTTCTGTGCTTTCCCACATTATACCTTCTCTTGGGCATGAAATCTGACAAATCAGAAAATCCTCATATGCTGTAATCATGGAAAGGTTTACTGCTTTCCACAGAGGTTCTGACATGATTATGATGGCCTTCTTATTATCTGTTGTGTTCACGTATAGCTTGTTATACAATGCCACTTTTGTAGCATCTCCTCTGCCTTGATGTTTTTACCTTGTGCATTCACTTTAACATTCCAAGCAGTTTATATTTTTATCTTTTCAGAGTACCCTCTCCACCACAAATGTCTTCACCCTATTTTTTTTTTGTAATCACATGCAGCAAAGCCTTTCAATGTACAAAATGAGAATTCTGCGGGGCCTTTGTCCACCTTGACTGTCTGTATTAACATGCTTAAGTCTTCTAATGAAATAAAATGCCTTTCAACTTAATCTGTATTAAGCTATAGGGTGCTACAACAAAAGATTAATGGTTTCAGCTGGCGTGCTTAGAGGCAGAGAGGGGTCATTACTGCCCTCTTGTTCCAGACAGAATTCCTCTCCTTAAAGAGAGGGTGCATTCCTCAGGCCTTGTGACAGGCTGACATAGAATTTATTTTCCTGGCAGAAATAATAGTCGGGGTGGAAACTTGCATGTATTGTACAGCAAATCTTTTGTTTCTTTTATTTTTCTTGAGTTAAAAAGGTTAAACATGTTTTCTTGGGAACCTAAAACTATTCTCATTCATCCTAGAAACAGAAACTGTTGTAAAACTAGTAGGTAACTTTACATTTCCTTTCACTGATGAACATATAAACCATGATGGAAAGACTGTTTTATCATCTCTCATAATAAGCATATTGTGTATTGCATGCTCACTAGCTCTGTTACAGGATAGGAAAATCCTAAACTGGTTTCTTAGATTAATTTAGGCTACTCAAGGTATTTCCTCAGTTCTCCTTTACCTTGAAAATTTTCTCACATAGTTTCAGGATGTTTTCCTTATTTGTACCAATTGTCTGAATTTATTGCTTAGCAAAGTGTTAATTTTTCTTTCAAGATTTGTCTTTTACTCAACCTTCTCTTACTTTTTTTCCAAACACCAACACAGCTACTACTGTCTCTTCTTTTTGAAACAACTTCTGGTCTTTTCTTTGTAGCCAAAACTGCCAGGTTGAATGCATTTGGTAAGGTTTTATGCCAAAGATGAATGTTTAAACTGACAACTCGCTTTTATTCATGTCTAAAATAAGTATTCACATCTCTCCCGGGAAAAAAAATTAAAAGCAACTTAATTCAAATCCCTAGTTATCAAGTGTCTCCTCTACTAAGTAAGGCCTAAATAAGGAATTTGAAGAAGCATTTCCAGAAGAGAGAAATGGTTAATGACCCCCATTTTGTTAACTACCTCTTAAAAAGTAGTTTTTATTCTAATTAGAAGTTGCTTCTTTGGACATCATATGGTCATTGCTTACATCTGAACATTTCTCCTATAGCTGTTTCAAGTCCTTCTGAAGAGTTAAATATGTTTGATCCAGTAGAAGAGAAACTTAGAATGCAAATTGAAGAAGAAAAAAAAAGGTATTACTTCTGCCTCAGACTTCTGCTATCCTGCAGAAGATAAATTATACTGATAGTATATTCCAATTACAATTCTGCACACACAGTTACCCTCAGGGTTTTCTCTGACATTTAAAAAATGTCAGCTTTGTGGTTCACTAATAGTTTTTAAATTTGTGTATATGCTGTTGGTTTGTCTGTAAGATGCCACAGTAGATGACTGGGGAAAATTTATGCTTGGGCTAAAAGCTAAAAATAAATAAAACCAGCTTAATATCCTCCCTGAGGCTTAGTGTTCAAAACTCGTTCTTTGAGTCCAAATGTATTATGAACCTTTTTGGTTGATTCAGAAAAGTCTTGCCTTTCTTGACCTAAGGAAAATCTTTAGGTTATGCAGGACTGACCAAGTGTAAATAACATGTAGGATACACATTTGTTAACCAGCCCTTGTTCTAATGTTGCTGTAGCCAGGAGTATAAAAGAAAATAGATGCAAGGATATCAGTTCTAAGTATTTTACTACCATTTGTCTTATGCGCAATCTCTGAGGAAACTTCTGGCTCTTTCATACTCCTGGTAAATCTCCAAGGATATGTTAGCCAAGAGGCCTGGTTAATGAAGCTTCCATCTAAAAGGGGATCCATCTCAGCTCCTATCTGAATCCAAGCCCTGGTGACCAGTTCTTTATTAATGGTAACATGCTGAGTATTCAAAAGAAATATTTTACATGGTTGATTGAACCTATATTTTAATTGTTAATCAAGATTGATCCCATTTGAATTTCACTAATTTTTTTATGAAATAAAAGGTTTTTGGGATAAGTTTCTTGCACTTATAAAAGCTTTAATAAAACATGAAGCTTTTCTAAAACATGACATGCTTCCTTCTACCATCTCTCTGTGTCCCCTGCATCTCTGATTATTATTTATTATTTTATAGTTTAAATCTGTAACTGTTCTAGATAGGATAAATCTTTCTTCAGATATATGTTGGAAGATCTGTAATACACTTTCTTCTTCTCATATTAGTTATAAAACAATGTTCAATCGCTTCAAAGGGCTGAAGGTAGAGATTGAGCACCTACAGCTCCTTATGGAAAAAGTAAAGATGAAGATGCAAAAAGACTTTGAAGTCTGGTGGTCTGAAGAGGCAAAAAATTTACAGGTATGAAATCACTTTATATTTCTTCCATTTTCATGTAAATATAACATCTTCAATAATTTCTTAAAGTAGTTAATTGACTAAATAGAAAGGAGTATGATTCGGGGTCTGATTCACCTGAGCTTATGCCTATGTAAATTGGACAAAGGTAATGTCCAGTAATAAACTGGACAAAGGTAATATCCAGTAATAAATTGGACAATGTGAAGCTAACACAAATAAAGAAAAATAATTTCTTTCTTCTCTATTTTTCTGTTTTTATGTTCTCTCAAAAAAATTGATAGGGAAGAATGGGCCCAAAATGCCAACAATTCTGAAGGAACATTAAACAAATAGAGAAGATTGGGGAAAATAATCTTTTTTACTGCTAGCAAAACTATGGTTTCATCAGATTTATTCCAGCAAATGTAGTTGTCTTTTTTCCTTTGTTTCAAAGACTCCAGTAACCTTTCAGCTTCCCTAAGCTTCCAGAGGGTTAGCACCTCTCAGCACAGACTGTGTTCCCTCACTCTCTACCTGATGTCCACCAGTGTTTAAAAACCCAGCAGAAACAGGGTGCTCTAATTCACTTGTGTAAAAAAGAACTAAAGAGGTGTCATTTTAAACAGTGTATCAGAAATTCATAACACAGTCTGAAGACTACACTCAACTGAAACAACATAGCTTTCTTATGCTCCTCTGCTGACACTTTTTTAATGACTTAGAAGTAGTGACATGGCATGTCACAATGAAACACTGCCATGAAATGTACATCAGCCTCATGAAAAGAGTACAGTCCATCCCATATCATTTATTATTACCTGGAAGAAAAGATTTACCCCTTGAGGAAAAGTTGTTATAAACGAAGAAACGTTTAGCCCATTTTTTGCTTAATTCTTGTGAGTATAAATTTAACTGTATTTTTAAGAAAACAGCCTAAAGTAAATACAGAACTGAACATCAGAAACTTAGTTATCCATACAGTGCCACCTAACTAGCTTAACTTCAAGTTATCATCACAAAATACTTTTCACATTAAAATCCCTAACCGTATTAGTGGCAAAGAGGATAATGTTTTAGTCACCCTCCTGTCTAAATATTTAGGCTTTTCAAAGCACTGCAAGTAATATTCTTGAATCCACTGGAGCACATTTTTCGGTATCCCTTAACTAGAGAGCTCCAAGATGCAGCCTCTCATGATTCATCAGCAGAAGACTAGAAAACTGGAAAAAGTAATTGGGATTGATTTCTTGGATCTTGACCTATCTGTACATCTGAGCTCCCTACGAAACTGAAACCGGTAAACACATGCTGTTACATATTAAAAAACTGTAACTTGAGCTTAAAAATACTCAAACCAATTCTAAATACTTTTCTCTTTGTTCAGAAGTGTTTGTGCAAGTGGAGAAAATACTGTATGATTCAAACTCTGTGTTTTCTGAATGAGTCTTTGCCTACCTTGTTATTGCTGAAACCTATAGGCCAGTATTAAGAACTCTAATAAAAATCCTCTCCTACCTAATTTTGTTTTTTGATCTCAAAACCAGCAGGAAAAGCCAGAGATGGTTACATCACCAAATACTGTGACTGTTTATCCCCAGTTTATCAAATCCTTGCAGCATCTATCAACTAACAGGTAAATTGGTTATTTTTCTCTTCCTTTTAATAGAAGTGCAGTTCACCAGAATGCTTTTGCAAATATCACACTAAAACACTGTATTTAGAGGTACAACAGAAATGACTGTGTAGAAAATGAATTTTTATCATTCAGTCATTTTGCAGTCATATTGAAGGTAACTTACTGTACATCAGTTCTTTTGGCTTGTTGGTCTTGGGACCCTGGAAACCTGTCACTAGGGACCCCATGACAGATAAGAAAGGCAAGCTTGTTATCAATCAACTCTGCTGTATGAGGAGACTATATCTCCTTTGGAATGTATTCAGGGGACTGCAAATCAGAGATGATTAAAAAATTATTTAATATATAGCCTAGATAGATTAGCTGTTGAAAAATGTCATGGTGTTACATTTATGCAGCATATTATTACACAATGATATTACATTTGATATTATAGAATGCTGGTTCATCCTCTACAGTAGAAAAATGTAATCATCTTGTTAGTTTCATCATTAGTCACTTCTGATTTCAAAACGTCTAATTTAAATTTGCAGTAATAAATCTTCCATAGCCATCAAGAAAAGTAGAGTGCAAGAAACCACATACCTGACTGTGCAGTTTCCATATTCATGGATAATAAATTTCCTCTCTCCCTCCCCACCTTTCTCTTGCTCTCTTTTTCTCCCTCTCTCTCCCTGCTTCTCCTTATACAGTTACCATTTCTCTAATGATTGGCTTTAAGAATTGAACTAAATGATCCTTCTGGGTCCCTTCCAACCCAGAGTACTCTGTGACTCGACCTACATTTTCTGTTTTGCAGCAAACACAAAATATTCTCCGTACCATTAAATAATGAATACTGAATTTTCTTAAAACTGTAAAATATATTCTAAGTTGTATTTTAAACTTCCCTGTATCTGTAGCAAATGCTACAGATATCAGTACAGAAAATGATAGACATAGTCCTTTAAAGTTGTCTAAGAAGACATTTTCAGATGTCTTAAACTGATGAAAACCAACTCCAGTCTCTTCTACTTTGCTTCAGTTCTTATTCTGTGTTCTCTCAAGACTTAAGCACTATTCACTTGGCAAATGGCTGTCAGGTTTTAGGCCTAATTTGAGCTGTTCATTTCTGGTGTTAGGCTGAAGGTTATTTGTCCCACAGAAAAGCTGATGGAACAAAATGTGAGAGCATTTTTGGTCTGCCAGCACAAAGTATCGGGAACAGTGTGGCCAGCAGGACCAGAGAAGTGATTCTTCCCCTGTACTCAGTGCTGGTGAGGCCACACCTTGAGTACTGTGTCCAGTTCTGGGCCCCTCAGCTCAGGAAGGATATTGAGGTGCTGGAGCAGGTCCAGGGAAGAGCAACGAGGCTGGTGAAGGGACTCAAGCACAAGCACAAGTCCCATGAGGAGAAGGTGAGGGAGCTGGGGTTGTTTAGCCTGGAGAAGAAGAGGCTCAGGGGAGACCTCATCACTCTCTACAACTCCCTGAAAGGAGGTTGTAGCCAGATGGGCATCAGTCTCTTCTCCCAGGCAACCAGCAGTAGGACAAGAGGGCACGGTCTTAAGCTGTGCCAGGGAAGGATTAGGTTAGATATTAGGAAGAAATTTTTTACAGAGAGAATAATCAAACATTAGAATGGGCTGCCCAGGGAGGTGGTGCATTCACCATCCCTGGAGGTTTTTAAGATGAGATTGGATGTGGCACTTAGTGCCGTGGTCTGGTAACCATGGCGGTGTTGGATCAGGGGTTGGACTTGATGATCTCGGAGGTCTTTTCCAACCCGGTTGATTCTATGATTCTATGAAAGTCAGCCAAATTAGCTCAAGCAATCCATGACTGTCACTCTCTTTAACTTTGTACTGTGTTGAACTAAGCACAACCTCTCTTCCCCACCTGACCTAGGGAACAATAATTTTCACTCGGTGTCTTGATGCATTGCTCGAGACAGTGATAGCTTTTGCAGTCTGAGTTAGAATTAAAAAGAACATATGGTAATGCCCAGGCACTTTCCAGTGCAATGGGAGACTGGTCTCCAGCAGTGGTGAATCTTCCATCCCCTACCCTAGCTCAGAAGCAAAATTTTATAACTGATTTCTTTATAATTTTTATTTAAGCTTTTCTATCAAATGCCTTTACTGTTAATGTTTATTACTGGAGGAGAGGTCTCAACGAAGTCTGTCTGGCATTTTTAATAGAATGGTGTCTTGTTGCTTTCAGCTGCCAAGCTAACCGCCCCACATAATTTCTTGCAAAAAAAGCAGATGTTCTTTACAGTGAACAGTTTCTCTGTGTCTAAGTAATGGGCATGTTGGCTAAGACTGACTGTATGATCCTTGCATACATATCACAGTCACAGAATATTCATCTTCTGGAACTTAAATCATAGATGGAGTCAGAATGAATATAGTTTTAATTTCCCATCTCTATCAATATTCTTGCAATAATCTTTAGAAGTCAACTACTCTTTCCTTCTTACAGTTTTAGAAAGTTGATCTTATTTTATGTTAGGCTGTTCAAACATATTTTGCTTGGGTACGTTTCCAGTGTGATATATATGGAAATAGAAACACTATTTCTGCTTTTGTGAGCCAGGAGCTGGAGGCTTAACATCCCACTGTGCATGAAAATTTACTTTTTCCCCTACCTGATGTAATAACATTTTAGAGTAGAAGTTTTCAATTTAACAGGCTTTAAGAGAATAAAATAGAGAAAATTTATTTCCCAAGGATTTCCTTGACGCCCGTTGACACAGGAACTTAACATACCAGTTCCCGTGATGGTGTAGAATGAGCCCAGCTACAGTAGCTCCTCTTAGTTACGTAGTCCTGAGACACAAATGGCTCTACGTTCCTAACTCACCTAGAAATGAACAATCTCTCTTTGAAATTATATTGTTATCTTCATCCAGCAGAATAACCGGTCACAAAAGAAAAAGCTGACATAAATTGTATTTGAAGTAATGTGGTGTAAATAAAACCTATTTCCAAGATGGAATTCAGTTAACAAGTGTGTTCAATAGATGTAAGATCTAAAACTTAGTGGGCTGCATGTCAGAAATCTAAGACTGCTGTTGACCGAGTAAGTGTGCAGTAAAACCATTCAGACAAACTCCTGAATGTGAATGGATATGAATACAGTCCTCAGGATTAGAAATAACAAATTATCTATCTCAGCCTACAAAGAATACAGGTATAGTCTATAACCTTTTTTGAGATTTTTATATGTGTTTGAACAAAATCTTTTGATTACCGTGCAGCACACAATTTGTGTGGATTGTTATTTTTTGACACACCTTAGTCTTGTTATCAGAGAAAATTAAGCCTTAGGAGAGCTCAGATCATATTTTATACTAAATCAATTTATAACTAAAATAACAGAGAAGGGAAGCTGGTAATCCTTTTGAGGCTTAAGAAGGATACACACATATAAAAGGCACTTGATTCATGGCCAAACATATCTCCTTTTACAATTGAAAAAAAATAACTGAATTGTTAAGTGTTGAAATGAGTGTGTGTTAATAAAAGAGTTGAACTGTGAGTATTTCTGCCTCAGTCAGTAAGGTTTGAAAGCTTGTGATGCTAACTGCAACTCATACTGTATATATGTTTATGTCCCTTAATGGGTTCCTGTCAAGTCTGCAAAAAGACTGAAAATGCATGTTGGGCTCAGCACTCCACGTGTGCTTCACCTCAGCATTCAAGCACAGCATTTTTTTCTTCCTCATATAGTCTTCTCCCACAATGGCTTTCATTAAGGAATTTGTCAGGTTCTTGTCTATTCAAGTTACTTCTCTTACTGGACATTTAATTTCAGTAGTGTTAAACTGTTCTTGTATTCCCCTCGAATTAAGCAAATAGTTATTCAAATCTTATAAAAAGTTTTGATTTTTTTCCTTCTCTCAGAAGGAATGCATTCCAATCTCTGTCAGATCTTTCTTAACCTTACTCATTCCCTTTTAGTGAATCTCATTTGTCCTATTCCAGCCAGACCCAAGTATGTTAAATCTCAGACTCCTTGGCTGTCCTATTTCTTCTTCAAAATCTTCCTAGCACTTTAGATTCCCCTGGAGATATTTTCAGATAATTCTTCATGTTCTCTGATGACTTTAAGCATCAGATTTTCTAACAATTATTGTCCTGGATTGCAAAATTTCCTTCCTGTATTAATGCTGTGTGAAACAAGGACAATGTTTACATGTTTTGCAGCATTTTCTGTCTAATCATTTTTTATTCCTGCCAATTTTCCTCAATGTTACATGATGATAAAATATAATCTGGGAATAACATCATCAATTAATGACATTTCAAAGGTTTTCACATTCTGTGGTGACAACTTGAACAATTTGTCTATGAATTTGCAAGCTAGGCCAAATTTGATTTTGTAACCAACGACTAAAATGCTCAGCTTTTAAGCAGCTTGAATCTTTCCTATCTTTACACAGAACATCTGTTCCCCTCATGTCTAAGGCTCAGATGACCGGAGAACTGCAGCTGAGGGGTTTTTAACATTGCAGAGGTTGCACACCTTCGAATTTTTCACTTTCTATTTTAATCTACCTGATTTTCCACTATTTTTCAGCTGGCAGATTAAGCATTCGTACTATGAGATGCATCATCTCTCCAGCTTCTCTACCCTGTGTGCTTGATGGAGCTGATCAGTCCATGGGTCAGTTGTTTCTGGTCCTTGGGTTACTGCAGCAAGGGAAGTACTGCTGCAACACTGTGTACATTTCTCTAGCTGCTGCTCCATGCCTGACTGAGAAATATACCCTCAATCGAGGATACCCCCACTACCCCCCAAAAGAGCAAGTTATCCACTGGGTGGAACTTCAGGTACTAGGTTAAAAAAACCAACTTGAGAAACAAAAACAAACGAATCTGACAGACTATCTTTAATCTCCAGAAAAAAAGCAGGAATTTTACTGAAGTTGTCAGGAAACAGTGTTTTGAGACTTCTTAAATTCAACTCAAGGAAAAATCAGATAGATTCAGAATGAGAATGGGAATTATACATTGTCAAAACAACCCGAATGATGTTAGAGCTTAGGAGACAGACAAAGAGATAGGCCTTATATACCTTGTATGTCCATCCAAATCCAAAATGTGATCCAGGAGTGCCTGTTTGCACATTACAGAAATTTTGGTTCAATGGCACCTCTAGAGATCTCTAGACCAACCTCTTGCTTGAAGAAGACCATCATCACACTAAAGCAGGTCAGCTATGGTTTTGTTTGGCTTTGTTGAGCATCCTGAGATGTCCAGTCCTTCCGGCTTAGTGCACAGAGAGGGGTATCATTACCCCCACCCCATGCTGTCATAATGACTTTCCAATAAATTTAGAGCATTACTAGAAAATTTCTCATCACTGGAACAGCATCTAACACTCAGATGAAGGAGGAGAGTCCTGACATCTAAGAACAGTCTAGGGTTTTTTAATTATTCTGAATCTAAATCCCCTTTAAAATGGGGATTTAACAATTTTGAATAATAAGCTTAATTTAAATTCAATGGAAAAAAAATAGCTCCAATCATAAACTACTGCAGTTTAAAAATAAAATACTTCAGCTGACTCACAGTATTTGTAAAATTATACATTTCATGCGTGGCAAATAAAAAGCAAATAAGCTTATTCCAATTAAAAGAAATCAATGAAAAAGAATCACATTAAGTCACATTACCTTACATTTGTTGTAGGCTAAGAATAGAGTCGTGGATGGTTGCTATGGTTTAGTTGATGTATAGTGATTCATTAAACCACGATTATATGACTTGGATGCCTAGGTATCTCAGGGTACTAACACAGAGTGCTTTTAGAAAACTGAATTTAAAAGCCTAAATCACTTCTTTTTTAAGAACTGCCAAATCAATGGAAAAAATGTTCAGGAAATCCTAAGGCGGAATGATGATGTGAAGTTCCCAGATATTGTTAAACCACATAGTAGGTAATAACATCACACATCCTTTCTAGCTCTTGTAATATGTAGGTGTAATAAAGTACAGAAAATTATTAACTTCAAATACTATAATGCTTTAGTTGAATTAGGCAGGTGTGAATGGCATAGGACTTGAGGAGTTAAAGAGGAACATACAGCAAAACTAAAACTATTCATCTGAAAATGACTTATACTCCTGGGCACGATATCTTCTGCAAAACTGAACCTGGCACAGTGTAATACAGTAAAATTTTAGTAATAAATTTTTTTTCCTTTTTCAAGTTCTCTGCCAGAAATATCAATTCATCAGCCAACAATGAACGAACTACTGCAGAGTTAGAAAAGCAAGAACTTGCCAATCCTGCCATCTACTGGAAAAATCCTTAAACTGAGTAATTCAGTGTTTCCACTCTAAGATTGGGACTGGATCCGACAGCATATGCAACCCCTGGGGAAAGAAGAGAGTCCCTAGATATCCAATGGCAGAAAACTGCCTCCCTAGCAGTGAGCTTCCTTGATAATCGTATCTGCAGGGGCAGGAACGCACAGCAGCTGTTTGCAATATATTTGGCTATCATCAACAAGTCACATCCCAAAGTCCTCACTGAGTCTTTATCCAGTCTCCCACTGATTTTCATAATAATTTTGCCTGACTAAAGAAAGAATGGAAAATGAGCTAAGGCCTCACTTGGCTAATAGTCAGTTTGGGAACTAAATATACCATTCCTAACTCTAAATCAGATACATCAAAGTGCTTTACAAGCCCAGCTTAGAAGGCAAATACTAAAAGTATGATCTTTATGAGCTTATTTGTCATTCTTTCATAGCCACATAGCTACGCAGATCTAATCGTCATATGGATTAAACTGAAAATCTTCTTCCAGTAAACAAGTGCTTTATATAGATCTAAAAAAACTTGAAAAACATCTTTGTAGTTACTTAGTGTATGTATTCATATTTGCTACACAAGGATTATATTCTTTTTTCGTTTCTTTCATTTCCTTCCTTTTCCTTCATTTCTTCATTTCCCATTCCAGTTTTTCAGAGACCACAAGAGTCAGCCCTAATGAAGATCCAGCCGGGAAAAACAATTCCATCACTTTTAGTAATCCGACTTTAAAAACAAGGTAAGAAGTGTACCTGGGCTATTCAGAGGAAAAAGCAAAGTACTAAGTAGTACAGTGCCTAGATAATTCTCCATCAGACTATTTAACAACAGTCTCTTCGAAAAATAAAAATGTAATAGAACTTGCAGATTTTCCTCCAACTTCCAAAACAACAACAAGGCTGACACATAGCTTTACACCAGTCAGCTGCATTATCAGCATTAAAGATGTGGTTTCTTGTTTGGCCTGAGGCTTTTTTCCCTATAAGCTAATGAATCCTCATGAGTATCTCTCCCCAGAGAAAGGGACTCTTTCAGAGTAAATAAAATATTTGAAAAGAAGAGACATCAGAGTATTTACATATTGCAGAATTTCAGAATGCAGGAACTAGGCAGAGATTCTTTTCATACTTGTAATTTTGCCCTTAAAATTTTGTCCTCCTACAAATTATTTTGTTAAAATAAAATGACAATAGTAGTTCAGGTGTGTCAGGCTTGGAAAAGGTTACATGTCATGTTTTCTCAAAAGAGGTACTGTTTCGTGAAAATTAACTTAGCAGGATAGCAAACTCTTTTTTTGAGCCTTTATTTTTTTCTAGGGTGTTCATTTCCATATTCTTTTCTCACACTGAAACACTGTGCTGAGTCACAGTGTTATACTTACTGAAGTTATACTCTTATTGTGCTCAACAGTTCTGGGTATTAAGGCCTTTAGGAAAATACTATTTTTGATACTGCATTAGTAAGAACAAAACACAAGGGTTTTTTTCTTTCATTTTCCAAAACAATCCAAAACAGAAAAAAATTGGAAAATTTCATCCCCCAAAACCTGTTTAAATGTTTTAAATTGCATTTGGGTTCAGGAAAAGCAGAAGAAAAAGAGAAGCTAAAATGGAGTTTAGACGATACCTTCTCAAATATATTGTGTTTTTTTATTTTTTATACTGATGCTAATCAAATGAAAATTAATGAGAGAATAGTTCTTTACTGGTGTTCTACAATTACCTTGTAAATTTCATAAAAATAGGGGGGGTAATTTCTACTTTTTTTTTCCATTTTGGTTCACTGATTCAGCAAGTGAGAACTTCATTAGTTGAACAAAGATAAGGATATCAGACTGCTGTTTATGTCAGTCACAATTACCTTCTACTGCAATAGTCAGTAAGGAACAGAGGAAATAACTATAATTACAAATGTAGGATATGCAAAAAAAAGGTTTGTCCCTTCAGTTCCACTTGTCCTTCTGTATTTGAAATTTTTGTCACTGTATTTCTGTCAATGTATTTGTTTGAAGATTAAGCACTGTATTAGTGCTTTAACCAAGGTTAAAGACAGGCTCAAATTCTTAGCTTTCTTAGCTGATTAGAACAGCTTCATTGTATTACATCATCTTATACCACTGGAGAGTCAATGATTTGAGTGCATATGTGCACAAGTGTTCAGCTGGGACGGGAGACTCAGCAGCAGAAAGAAGTTGCATCTGTCAGGAAATGTCATGAATGTCATGTGATTGTTTACTTCTGTGTATGGATGAAAATTTAATTCCTTCATAGTAGGCAAAAATACTATTGATCTGTTCAAATTTATAGCAGCCTGAAGCAAACAAACCCACAGCATAGTCACATCCATCATTTCCTTCATAAACTCACTACATTAGGCTTTTCCACTGGCTGAGTCTTTGACTCAGCAGTAAAATATTTTTAACCCTTTGTGAGAGGCTTTATAGCTGATAAGCATGTAGTCTTACCATGTTCTAACCTTAGCTAATTGGTTAATATTGACTAATATTGGCTAATCTTAGGAACCTATGTAAGACCATTAAGAAGTCGTGACTCAGTTCTCCTCTAAAATGTACCATCTCCAACAATGTATGGAAGAACAAAGTCCTCCATGGTGAAAAAAGAGGAGATAGAAAAATTAACCTTACTCACTTGAGTCCACAAGTATACTTCTTATTTCAGGACCCCACAAAGTTCAAGTACATCTATTCCTCTGACTGGAGACAGCCAGGCTGATGCTGACATCCTAGCTTTCATTAGAGCAAGACAGAGGATCCTGCAAAAGAAAGGTAAATCCTGCCAAAAAGTTAGGAAGCCAAACCAAAATCTCTGGTACAGCATTTTAAAGCCAAAATAGCTGTAGTCCACATTATACTGAATCAAGTGAGAACTGATTCTGGCTTCAGTTACGTTACATTATGTTCTCAGCCATTCTAAACACTTGAGGTTCTTCACATGTATTTATTTTAGTAGCCCAGTGCTGCAGTGCAAAACTGTGCACGCTCTCTATTTTACTCAGTCACCATCAGTGAACTTTTCTGGGGCATGCATGGCTGTGCAGCCTGCAAAGTATATTACTTTACCCTTAAGTAAATGCATTCGAATGAGGTTTCTTGGTGATTAAAATACTTCCAAATTTTTCTTTAAACTATCTGGCCTGTTTTTCATCTGATACAAATTTAGTTGTAACAACTGTCTCCAAATAAAGATTACTCAAATGACTTCACTGTACTCTACCTCAGGAGGCAGACTGGCCCACTGTGTCCATCAGAGTATCTCCTTAACAGATATTTTACTATATCAAGGTCTAATGAAACTGTATCAAACCAGGTACTGAGAGTAATCACAGGTATGTAATAAAGTTCACTCTAGAGTGTAGATAAGTAAAATTGGCAGGAAGCAGAAAGCAATAAATAAACAATGGTGGCACTGCAAGGCAGCCTAAAAGTAATTCATCATGATAAAGAAAAATGACCTGTGGTTTTCTTTTTTTTTTTCTTCTGAGTAATAGTTTTCAGTGGCAGCAACCAATTAGACAGAAGATGAAAGCTGTAGTGGTTACTGAAGCAATAACTTTCCATCAGCACTTTAGTACTGATGACAGCATTATTCAACAAGCTATCAGCACCTGGCAGATGGTGTTAGCACTGTCACAAAGTGGGGCTTTGGTATCACACTGCTTATCAGAAAACTGTCAGGTAAACATACAGTGGCTGAAAAAACAGTCTCCCTCCACTCATCCAAAGCAAACACTTAACACACTTAGGCTTTGGGATCCCTTTTGTCTTTATTCAGAAAAGCTGTTGTCAGGTTTCTTCTGCAAATGAAATTAAGTTGATTTTATAGGCAGCTCACCAGAAGAAGGTTAGAGATAAGTGTCTTACAACAAACATTTCAGGCCTTTAGAAGGTCCAAATCTAACTCAATCTGTGACAAGAGCACATCTGTGATTATCTCCTAAATCATACCATGTCAGAAATGTCTCTCTCAATGCTTTTTCCATCCTGATTGTTTTCAGCCACAGGCTATTACCTACCATCATCCATCAGTTTCAGAAGGGACTAGAAATTATCAACATAGACAGCTATTTAGACCCCAAGTCATAAAAGGTATTCTTTCAGAACAAAGGACATTCAATACTTGGAATTGTTCTGAAGTTCAGTTAGACAAGATGAGCTGCCCTAAGTAGATGAAAAGGAATGGAGTAGCATTTGATCATCCTGGTAGTGCAGGGCTGGATGACTCAACCAATTGCTAAGCATAGGCAGCAGAACAAAAATTAGAGGCCTTAGTATAACAAATTGTGTAGGGACCTGATGTGTCATAGAAAAGAGATAGCTCAGCAGCAAGTTCTGAGAAGGATTTGGAGTCAACCTAGCATATAAAAGAATGCTTTTTTTCCTTGACTGCTCTTGTGGAAAGGGAAAGCCTTCCAGATTTGAGGGATGGAACCAATAGCAGGAACCATTGAGCAAAAAATTTTTGTAAATTCTAATTTAGCAAGATGAAGGAGGGTAAAATCTACAGATTAGTACTACTAAAGAAGTACTTTGTGATTCAGAACCACAGTGAAACCTGACGGCATTTATGAGGTACAGTGGTAGCCTTTCTAATTCGGAGAAGAAAATGGGCTCAGCAAACCACTATTCCTGCATCTGTGATAGTGTTATGCGTGTTATGGGTTCCCTTTTCCTGTGAGCACATCATTTCACTCTTACTTGATTTGTTTCTAGACTAAAAGGAGATACAATAACTGCTGTAGTGTTTGTGCATCAATGGCTATATAGAGTTTCCAATAACACTTGCATCCAAAGCGGAGCAGAACTGGAGGGTGTTCTTTTGGGTGGCAGGGATGGGGACTATGATGTCCCCATTCCTGCCCCCAAAAAGAAAAACTATCAGATGTACAGTTAGGTAGAGAGGAAGAAGAATGAATATACTCTCACTTATAACTTCAGGGGAAAAAAATTATGTTTTACCAGTCTCCCACATAACTTTTCCTCAAGAAGTTTCAAACGTATACAAAATAAACCAAAGAGAAATTATCTGCCCAAACACATTAAGCTGAGTCAGGCACTTTCACATAGAAACTAAGTGTGCTGCATCCCAGTCTAGTGCTCTGTTGCCTCCTTCCCAAACTCTCTTCGACTGGGATATTCAATAATCTTTTCTGTATTTGCATGCAAATGTATTCACACTCTGCATGACTCTTAACACACATAGTGCCCTGCAGGAAACAACATGAGGAAGCATAGGGTCAGCCAAACCAAAGACTGCTAGGTCTAAAAAGCGTCAACATCATTACTGCTCTTTCCTTTATTGATCCTGACCCTTTCAAACCTCTATATCAGTATTTTAGAAGCAAACTGAGGGCCTTACTTTACATTAGTTGGGGGGGGGGGGGAAGGATAAATGTGTGCAGAAGCCAACAGAGTGGAAAATAAGTTCCATACACAGAAAGCATGGGAATGCTCAATATCCTTAGTGACAGTAATGCAGGAGTGGGAATGAGAGGTCTCAGTAAAGATTACCTCAGGGATTGTAGGTCGTTACCATTTGCTTTCTAAACAGAGCGGAATTAAAGCAGGTACATTCACAGGGCCTTGCTGGGATTGTTAAAGCATTGTAATAACTACATTGGAAAGCTTTTTACAAAGGGCTACTCTTCAAACATGCTTTTGTTGCCTTGTTCAGTCTTGAGGTAGAGAAATAAAAACACAGAAGAGAACATTAATGATTTTGTGTCTTAAAGTTTTAAATTAAAAGATTTTTTCTTCTTTCTTCTCTTTTGTGTTTCTGAAGTCTGTTTTAAAACTGACAATGCAACCTGAAATATAGTCTAATGTTTTATTTATCTCCTTTCAGGCTTGGAAAACAAATGAAATTCTTGTCACAGTCCACTATTTCCTTTTAGAAACAGTGAAAGACCTTTATTCTTTCCCTTCCTGTTCTGTTTAGAAACAGGTACAAGTAAGTACTTTAGACGTACAGGTTTAATTGTTAAAGGCATATAAATGATTTGTCTTTGACAGCAAAATCCATTTCTCTGGCAATAGATTTTTGAGTATTTGCACTCACTATCTTCATCTTGCATTAAGATTAAGCAAAGCTGAAACAACTAATCAGGAGTTCGCCAAATATGTTTGTTTGCGGCAATTCATTGTATGTTTTCTAAATGTTAAAATTATCTAATGTGTTAATGCTATTCTACACCTTTAATCTGGGAAATTTATTACTACTGATAGTTTTGTTTGCATCAATTTGTATAAGGCTTTATTAATTCCACCTATTTGCCATTAAGAGATATCTATTCAATAATAGTAGTTATCTGGGTTATAAAATTCTATAGAATTTCATTTGAGGCTTTTTTTTTCTCCAAGGAATAGATGTTTTCATATCAGATTATTAGAATACTGAGGTTGTCTTGTAATATAAAAAAATGTATTTTAGAAAGTAATTTTCCCAACTGTTTTCTTTTTATTTGAATGCATTAAGTGTTGTGCAAAATATATACCCTCCCAGAATATACAGGTTTCAGAAGAAACAATTACACTTAAGAGGCTTAAAATAGAACTGAGCAAATACTTCTAAAACACAAATGAGATGTGAAAGTTTAAATGCAGTTATATCTTATATACAATGTAAGTTCACTATTGGCTCAGTACTACTTTATTGAATAATATCTGGGTATGTAACAACTTATTTTACACATCAGACCAAAATCAAAAAATGCAATGCAAAATACAGTCTATTTCTCTGAGATATGCTTACTATCAGATTGAAAATATAATTTTTCATGCTAGTGATAATCTTATAGTCATGCATTTGGAAGGATTTGGGTTGTTTATATAAAAATAAAGGAATATATTGACAGAAGTCACATATTCTTAAGGATGTATATTTCTTTAAGTTGTTGATACTTAATTCTGTGTCAAATTCCTAATTATACAGAGGTACATGGTGAATTGCTATGTTCAAACCTACAGAAGATATACATTTATCTAATTAACAACTAATATGCAATCAATTTTAAAAAAATAAATTTATACCTTTTTTGCCTTTTAATTTTCTATAAAAGTCAGCACAGCTACCACATAAATTGGTAATCTTTATGCAGGATTTAGTATGTACAAGGTGAGATAAAAGTCAAGTCTACTCTTGCTTTGGAAAGAGAGAGTTCCAGGATTTGGTCAGAGGTGGAAAAATGGCTGCTTTGTTGGAGATTATATTAAAATGTCCCTCTTCCAGAATTTTTATCTGTCTTTCTTCTTCTCACTCTGTTATATATAAACACTGCATTAAATATACACTGAGTTATTGTTTATGCAGCTTCTGAGGAGAGCAGGGCCACTGACTCTGCTAGCTGGAGAAGAGCCAGAGGTTCCAAAACATTGCTGCGTGAAGCAACTGTCTTTTTTGGTTTCCAGTAGAATTCCTGTTGTGGTGAATTTATATGAAGGTGGCCAAAAGAGAATCACCGGTACAAAAACTCCTCCCTTTTGACATTGAAGCATTTCCAATAGCTTTAAGTAACTGGTTAAGAGGATACCAGTGCAACCCTGGTATCTATGTGATGCTGCTATTACTTGATGATTCAGTGTTCTGTTCTCAGTTTGCCTCACATCTCTCTCACAGAGAGAAAAAATTCCTTGCTCTTCTGTTTCAAAATTCTCTAGCCTGTTTTTACATGGTTGTAGATTTGGTGTGAAATTCAATCATTGTCAACAAAGTAGTCCTTGATTGGCAAAATAGTCTGTGAGTAAGATTATACCAAACACTTAAGAACCTGGACAAAAGTGCAGCCAGTAATAGAAAACCATATAAATATATAAAACCATATATACAAATACAAAGCTTTCTTACTTCTTTGAAAAATTTCATAATATCATATGGAAAGAAAAGATTGCTCATTCAGTAAACAACAGTCTTCAGACATAAAGCATTCTCTTTTTAAAGAAACTGCCTCCACTTTTCAAAAGTTGCCTCTTGGGTTTATAGGAAAAGTCAGGTTGGAAAGGACCTCAGCAGGCCTTTAATCCCACCTCTTCCTCAAAACAGCATCAGCTATGAGATCAAACCAAGATGCTGAGGGCTTTGTTCAATGTGGTCTTGAAAACCTCCAAGGATGGAGACTGCATAACCTTTCTAAGCAGTCCATTCCAATGTTTGACTGTCCTCATCATGAAAACATTTTCCCTTATGTCCAGCCTGAACTTTTCTTTTTTGCCCATTATCTCTCTTCCTCTCGCAAGCCACACTGTCAAAAGCCTGGCTCCGGCTTCTTAATGTCTTTTTCACAGGTGTGAGAAGGCTACTGGGGCACTTCTCTAAGTCTACTTGGCTTCATGAAAGCATTTATTGCTTCAAAAAGTTTAGTTGGCCATAGGTGAACAAAGTTGCTTGTTCTAATAATCTTTCTTCATATAATTTCAAGATTAATTTGAAATAACCCAAGTATTTACCACATTGAAGAAACAATCAGAGGCCCACATTTATACTGGTATTGACTCCTCCCTAAGCCACATGTAAAACAGTATTGCTAAGCATGGAAATTCTCATACATATCTAATTCCTGTCAATTCACCATGATATCTAGTTGCATTTGGTTTAATGTTCATATGGTAAATACCATTTTTTTATCATCTGCAATCAGAATAAATCTTCTTTTTTTGGTGGAGATTTCTGGAGGAAGTAGCTGTAGAGTACTAGATATCATATAGATATATCTGGGATTAATTGATACCACACACTGTGGATCATCTTGTATTTCAACACATTTCCAATCTTCTACATGGTTTATTTCAGAAAAAGATACACATCCTCTGGTCTCCTACAGCAATGTAGCTTCTGGAAGGGTCAGGGTGTGACCTAGACTTACAATAAAGGTCAAAGGCTCTATTCTCATTTATGCTGAATCTGCCAGGGCTCTATACACAGTCTGGAACAGTATTAGGAAACCCTTAAGATAACAAGCTCTTGGCTTGGGCACTTTACCACTTCCTGGCCGCTGCAGCTTTCCAGAGAGCATCAAAAAGAAAATTACATAACCGTAAGTTGAATTTCTCTTGCTTGGAAGATGGACATGCCTAACTCAATCTTCTTCTATCACTCCTGCACTTTTTAAGAAAGAGGCTTTGAAATGGAATAATGAGGTTCACATGTGTGACAGTGTAAGCATGTAATGTAATATACACTTACCTAGTTTTAATCAATCACAGGATGCAAGTATTTTATGTCAATAGTATAAACTGAGAACACTTCAACATAATAAAATGTTAAGATCTTGTAAATGTTGCCTCTACCAAATATGCAGGTGGTGAATATGAATGCCAAGAAGATGAACATCTGGGAATGTCCTGTTACATATAGCATATTTGGTAGCTCCATATAGAATTTATTTGTCTTTTCAAAGTCCATTTTTAATAACCACAACAATCAAACTTCTGGTTTTAGATTTCAGATGAATCATTTTTATTGTTGCTTAAGTCAATGTTAAATGATCTTTTTCTAATTTTTTTTTCTGTTTCACTTCCTGCAATGTTTGGTTTGAAATCTCACCTATAAGACAAGCAATGTAAACTGGATATTTATAAGTGGTTACTATGCATGCCTTGATTTCACGCCACCACAATAAAACTAAAGATTTCTTTTCCCTCTTCCTTGAGAGAAATCTCAGGGGCTGCATCTGAGATTGTTTGAAGATTATTCTCTGTTCATTTTTTTGGGCAGCTGCAGTGCTTCATTTGATACAAACAGCGAACTAAACAAATAATTGTATTTGTGGGCCAACAGTGGATTTACTTAAATGTATTTATTTAGATGAAGAACACAAAACAAGATCTACTTCCAATACAATAACCACAGAATTCAAGGAAATTATTTCTTCTTCCCATGGAATCTGTCTGAGAAAAATACTGTTGAAATCTTAGAATTCTTTATACTTTTTATCTGAAAATGCTTCACGTTTTCACCTATGTGAACATAAATCACATCAATCATGATTGGTTTCATTTTGGAGTAAGAACAAGATCAGAAGTAGAAAATTGCCAGATGGCAGTGTCATGCCTGAAGAAATACAATGGCTCTGTTATTTATACTTAACATAGTGCTAAAATAATTTCCTTAATTCTTCTCTGAAGTGCAGAGTCTAAAAGTCATTCAAGGAGCAAAGCAAATTAAAAACAATTAAGTCTTTCCTTGTACAAACCGTTCAACCTGAAATGCATAGCAAGTGGAAGAATGGATCCCTGGAGCTTTACATCCACTTTGTCAACTAGTTCTGTACAGAGACATTTCTACCAGAAAAACTAGTCCAGAAAAATCATTCTTCATCAGAAATTTGTGAATGACAGGATCAGCCAAGGTATCTTTCAACCATTTTATTACTTATTTTAGGAACAGCTTATTTATGTCAATGTAAATTATACTCCTCACAATGGTATTTTTTCTGGCTTTTGAAAACCAGTGCAGAAAGTGAGCAAACCATGTCAGTTATTTTTGGCCCATCCCTTATTTTGTATTTATCCATGTTTAAGTCTGTTAGGGACTGTAACAACAATAGGTGAAGCAATTGGAGAACCCTGAATCCTTTGATTTGCTCCAAGTAATACATGAAAAAATTACTATTATGTTGATTGTAAACCGGGATGTCATTTTGGTATCTGTCCTTTCCAGACTGGCTCAGATTTTTTGTGAAAAAAGCTGGATCCTATTGGGTCAGTCACATTGAGGAAGAAAAATATGAAAAGTGAAGGAATAATCAAGGAGGTTCTGTTCAGCCCTAGATTCAAAATATATGTCGTGAGAAATCATTCCTGAGCTTTGAGACCAGATGCACTCCTGTGGCAGGAAAAGCAGGACTTCTGAGGAACAGTCAACTTCCAAGTTCAGCTATTCTTAAGAAGTTCTTGCATTCAGGACTTTTTATTTCTGTTTGTGAACTCATGTTTTATTTATTTTTTAATCAGAAGAGCATTAGAAGAGGAACAGAGAAGTTAGATTAGACAATGTGCTTTGTCATCCTGTCAACAAAAGGGATCTGCTAGTATTGTTATTTCAGCACTTTGTATATTATGCCTTTTTACCTCGAAACCAAATTTAATTTCTGATGTGGTAAGCTGTGCTGAACTCCCTCTTCCAGATTCAAAACTTACACAAAAATCATAAGTCTTCAGTTTACTTCTAAATGTATATATTTGAGTTTCTTTTTTCCTGTAGCAAGACATAACTTCTGGGCTGCTGCACACAATCTGGCTTTGTTTGATTCCTATATTGCAACCTTATACTAAAGGAGGGAAAAAACAAACCAGTAGGAATAACTACAGTATAGAAGTAAAAACACCTTTATAATTTTAGTGACCCAATTCACAACACCCTCAGAAAATTAAGATCCCAAAAGAAAGCCTGAGTGGACATTTTTTCTTAAGGCATAATTTAGACTGTCAAGTTTGGCAGCTGGAATGCTTTGTTGAACTGAACTGAACAGAATGGAAGGGAACATAAGAGAGATTCAGTGCTCTATTTTTTCATTTATATCTTATTAGTTTCATACCCTTAATTGTGAAACGTACTTCAGCTGAGAAAATTTGTCTCAGCCCAGCTATGCAGATGGGTTTGCACCCATTCCAGAAAACCAGTCGATTGTCATTCTCTTGGCATGGTAGACATAGGTCCTATAAACAACATGTCAAACACCTGGATCTGTCACCAGAGACAGCCCTGCTAGTATAACAAGCAGTTGTGCAACATCCCAGGCTTGTCAAGCCTTACCGTGGCATAAGGTATGGAACAACAAGCTGTACCTTTTAGTTATGGAAATCAGACACAACAGAGGTGTTCTTGTTAGATACTAAGTAATTGTCACCCTCAGCACAGACCAAGAGAAGACCTTCTGTCAGTTGGGCATCTTAGTGGCTTCAGATCAGATTGCTTCATAATGTTGAAATGCTCAGTAATTTCAATGCTGTGCTCAGTAATTTCAATCCCACTGTAACTTCTATCTCCCAAATGTTTCACTTTTTCAGCTGAAAAGAAATGCCAGAGCACCAAGGCTCGGAGTCCTTCCACATTGCACTTCTCTACTGCAGTCTTTCTGTCCCTCAGTCACACCAACAGAGTGGTAGCAGACAAAAGTCCAAGATGGTCTCCTTGGAGTTGTCCACAATAGTTTTCACTTTTCACAGTGCTAAGTAGCCTTCTGCTGCCAGTCACTCATCCTCTTCTGGATGATGCCTGGCTCTAGGCTACAAGCACAGTACAAATGGCAAGTACAGGGATTTTCCCAAATAGGATATGAATGAAGTAATTTTTTTTGGTCTTTTTCTGTGAGCACTAATTCTTTTTCAAAGGTAGGTGAAAACAATCTGAATGCTAAGCAAAGGAGGGATATCTGTATCCAGAACATTTTAACAGGAAGGGAGTTTAATAACAAAATTGCATCCCTAGCCACCTGGCCTTCTTTCTCTGTGTGTGTTTTCTTTTGGAAGCAGTGTAGCATAGATAACGCTTGCCATAAAGCTGTTCCTACAGAAAAATATGCAAGCCCAGCTCATTTCCAGTGCATGATAATCATTAAGGCTCCCATGAGTGAACCTCTGATACTTTTTTGGCCAATGATTAACCTTAAGCCCTCCTTCCCCCTTATGCACTTGGATTAAAAAGGCAATATGGAGAGAGAAAGCAGTAGGCATGTGTGGTGCATTCTCTAACTCTATGGACTAAAGAGTGGAGTCATCTGACAAATAGTTCAGGAGCAGCACACCAGGCAGTGAGATTGATTTTATTAGGGTTAGAAAAGAAAGAAAGGTTCTGTTGTGTGACCAGGCTGAATTCAGGATGTTTATAAGCTCCATCATGCTGCTTTTACTGGTGCCAGCAATGTTTGTATGGTACAGACGGCAGCTATTGACTTTTCCATTTATTCAGCTCCATACTCTTCTTTGTTCTGGAGAGTCTGCTGTAATTAGAGTTTATAGCATTTTCTTGTACAGAAGTCTAGTGTTTAGAGTAAGGCTTTACTTGTCAAGACTTTAAGAGTCTATCCGTGACTCCATATTCATATGACCCAGGGTAAGTCATATAACCACAGTTTTGATTCAGCTTCCCAGCCTGGAAACCAATACCATCCTCAGAGGGCTTCATTCATTTGATTAAGATTTTTGGATAAAAGTTGTTTTAATAGGAGAAAAACACTATCATTCACATTCTTATTAAGCCATAAATGCTCACCTTTTAATCTGGATAGAGAACAGACGTGGAGGGATAAAATTTCTCTGTTAGTCTCATTTCATATAGCCCTGATACCTGTATGTTCTATTAAAAAATTCTCCAGGGCAGTAGCTGGGAACATAGGTGTGTGATTTCTGGGTGTTCTGGGTAGCACATATCTTGGGACAGTAACCTGTTAAGTACTGAGCAGAGACTGGCAACAGCAGAGCAGCAGCATGCCCCTCCTCGCCATACACAACCGGCGGATCAGCTGGACTCCACTGCTGGTACTGGGGTATCTCTTTTACCTCCTCCTGGGTGCTATGGTGTTCCAGCTGCTTGAGAAGCAGGCAGAGACCCACTTTCGGGACCAGTTCCAGCTGGAGAAGCTCAACTTCCTGCAGAACTACACATGCTTGGACAGACAAGCCCTGGAGAAGTTTGTACAGGTAAGAGGAACAGGTTCCCATTATCTCGGCTCAAGCATTATTTTCGTTAGAAAAAATTATACTTTTGTGGCCAAGTATGTTATAAACTGATTAGCTGTCCATGATATTAAAGGTCTAACTGTTTAAATTAAAGGCAGAGGTTTCTCAAGCCCATTCATATACCTCTTTATCTTGATCTATTGAACTACTTTCTTCTCCCAGTCACGAACTCCCAAAATATGTAAATCTGCCTGATGCACTTTTGTGCTACATTGCAGTAACTTCATCTTCATGGTTCTTGGCTCTCTCATTAATTATTACAGGGAATTATGCATGGGGACAAAATCAAGAATCAAACCTAAATAAGCAGGTTGCCCTTCCAAGGTTCTCCAGTCCAAACCTGTGCATTTCTGCCCTTTTGTACTAGGAATTGTCTACTGTCTTTGAAGGTGGTCCTACACTCACAGGCCTTTAAAGAAAAGATAAAGCCAACCATCACTAACTGTGTTCTCTCTCTTGTAAGAAGAGATAAAGAGCTCTTATTCAATATGGGTTGTCAGTTAATGACATCTTCAATTACATTTTAATCTATTCCTCAAAACTAGCTGGAGATACCTTTCTTGGTATTATATTCTCATACTAGTATTGCAAGAACTGGATAGAAATACTTAAACTACCACTTTCTTTGTGCTCAGAATCTACCCAGATGCAGAGCTGGGTGCCTAAATAGTTTGAACTCTTTCTACCATGTCACTAAACCCGATAAAAACTCTAAACATGCTGCGAGTTTGCACTGCCCAAGTGGGAGGACTTCCACGAAGGTACGTGCTTTTGATAAACAAAAAGCCTAGATTTTGTAAATGGATTTAAACAAACAGTGAATTTCAGATTAGAAAGGGTAGCAAAGGTGCCTGAACCTCTGTCTACAAAGCCAATGTTCTGATTACTAATACTGTGATATATTTCTTGTGGAACATTGGACATTGGCCAGAAAATTACTAGTTTTAAAGAACTTACATGCCTAGAAACATGTCTGTTTTTTTCAGCTATAGCATTTGGTGATATTACCTGTTCTTTCCTTATCTTTCTGATAGTGATTGTAGAGGCAAAAACCCTGATTCTCATTCTAAACCTAACTGGAATACCTTACAGGATTGAAAGGTTTAGTTAAATCTCTGCTACTTTAGAAACCTTAGGGAAGGTTCTCACGTGTCCAGATTCTTCTCACTCTGGCTCCAGTGGAGCCTTCTTAGCACTGCCGTGCCACTCAGAGAATCACATTTTGTTATGTCTCTGCAGAATTAAATAAAATTTCACTTGTAAGCTGTTCCAGATAAAGCCGGCTGAGGGCACCAAATCACCTACAATGCACCAAGCTTCAAAGTACTTAGACTTGGTAGTCCTCAAGGTTCATATAAATGTAGGTCCTCTCTTACTCACTTGTTATTTATAAGACTTGTTAAGAAATTTGTCTAACTCTTGCATATTAGGAAATACTACTCTTCCCATATTAAATCTCTAACTTTACAACTAATGCAGGGAAGCAGTTGTGTCTCTGCGTGTTTTAACTATATAGTTAAGAAGGCCTGTTCATCATGTCAGAAGTTCCAGTCTGAAAAGTCACAGTAGTCAGACTGCAGTGAGACACAGCCCCTAGACTCAGTCTGATCAGCTAACAAGTATAACATCTTGTCTTAATGCCCATTCTTTAAACATAAATCCTGAAATGTGAGAGTCAAGCCTGATTTCTTTCTGCATATCTATGATCACCAATAATAGAGTTACCACTTATAATTCATTAACTTTTGACTCAATTGTGCAGGAAACAAATTCTTGCAATTCCATGTCAACAAACTGCATTGGCTCTGCATGGCTAAAACTGCCTAGCTGAGAGGTGGCCTTGAGCTGCTGCTCCTAAAATGAGCAGCCTGGAGCTTTGGGAAAGTGCAAATCCAAATTCTGTGATTTAATGCATCTCTGGTAAACATCATTCAGGAAATTATGCATTCTGACAACATAGCTGAGATGCATTGAGTAAGGAAGTACCCTTTATGAGTCCTGATTTTGATTATGTCCATACTTTTTCAGTCTCAAAGGAACTGATCTAAACATAGACTGAAAGGACCAAATCCTTGTCTATGACCACAAGTGGCTGCAATGTGCATCGGCAGAGGGACAGGAGGAGAAACAGCAGGAAGTTTTTATTCTCTCCATATGCTACTGTAGCTTTATATAGGTTTCATACTCCTACTGTAAATTACAGCACATTGCTTTTACTTACTGGCTACTTCTGTTCCCAAAGGCAACAGTTAATGCTCGCCAACCATTCAAAAGCTGCTCTGATCACACCCCAGCCATAACCCTTACCTGAGCTGTAGATGAAAGGAGCTAGGAGCCATTTTAACTGTCCCACAGGAACCCATTTGTTTAGGAACAATTCTCCTGGGCACCAGGATGCCATTTATTTCATGGAGTTGTATTTAAAAGCAACAATCATACCAAGAAATGTGACCCTGTCAGACTGTTGAACTTAAGGGTTCTACATTCAAAATTGCCTTACTCTTCCATGTTGACTCTCATGATGTGAATGTAACTCCTGTGAACTCTTGTGCATTGAAATACATAGAACTGTCAAGTGTTTCTTACAGAAATAAATTAAACCTGTGATTATTTTAGACATTTCAAAGTATTCACACCTTAGTAGCTTCTCTGTGTTCCTTCTAAGCAGAAAATGAAATAGTCAGCTCTAGAAAATTTGACATGTTGAATTCTTCCCATTCTAAGAACAGGTTTTTGATGGATAAAGTTGTTTGTCGTATTGAAAAGAAGCTCTGCTGACACTTCAGTCATGAGCTCACATGCGATGATGCTCAGCAGCTCTCTGATAAACTTGACCAATGCTGTAGGATTTTTTACTGCAGAAATAAGACTAGCCACTAAACTTACGGTACTCAAGTCCACCAGTACAGATGACTTAAAATTGCAAAACCTGTACAAAATTGGATACCTTATAGTGGGTATGTTCATTAGAAAAGCAATCCTGCTGGCAGTAGTCAACACTTTGATCAAGAAAGAGGATCTTCTTTGATCTCGTACTCCTGAAACCAGCTAAAGCTGGTGTTTCTATTAAATCTTGCTCATGTCTTGCATCATACAAAGTCTTTAGAAGAGATGAACAAGTAATTCCTTAGGCATTTTGCAAAATTACAAAGCTGTGACCTGGTATGTGATAAACAAGGGGATTCTTAAAACCCAGGCACTGAGCAGAGGGAAACCAGTCTCCTTCAGAGAAATCCTTGGAGACAGCAAAGGAACACATTCTTCACTAAGGCAGTTGACAGGACATTTGATGCAGGAGCAGTATTTTTTTAGCACACAGTAGTTTTAGTCATCTGGTAAGAGCTATCTGGAATAGCAGAGAATATTTTATTAGTTAATCTTTCAGACTAAGAGAAGCCTAATATTCATTGAAAATTATTGGGAAGTCAAAGCCAAAAATAGAAATTCATCCTCACTAGTACTTACATAGAGGAAACAGAAATGAGCATGTTCCTCATGCCCTTCCCCACAGACACATTTACACTTGCCTACATTAAAAACTGGAATGAGATGACTAGACTATGGAAGAAGAGAAGAGGAATTACCTTTACTTTTTATGGCACAGCTTTACTTTTTTTTCCCAGTTGGATCACTTTGGGGAATCCCTCCACTCCCTTCCCCTCAGATTTCATCTAGCTATGGAACTAATCCTACTTCAGCGCCCAGTTCTCCAGGGGCAAGAGTTCAAGTTCCTAGCCAACTCTATTTCCAAGTTTTGCCATGTCAGCAGTAGTCCATTTTAGTCCAACTCTACCCTGTTATCTACATTGTTTATCACTCTGCTTGCTCAAGATTGAAAGCAGTATTTACTTCTCTCTATTTCTGACACTCTTCCTCATCTTTGCTCCTTTGACCTCTTCCACCTCAGGTCCTCATGGAAGCATGGGAAAAAGGGGTCAACCCAGAAGGAAACTCAACAAATCCCAGCAACTGGGACTTCAGCAACTCCTTCTTTTTTGCAGGAACTGTTGTCACCACTATAGGTGAGGTACTCTCTTTCCTTATAAACCTGGGTTTCCTCCAACTATCCTTTAAAGCCCCCAGAAATGTGTAATTGGTGGACAGAATACACCTGCAAGACAATCAAGTACTGTGACTTACAGTTTTCTCTTGGTTTCCAATTATGCCTGTTATTCTTGCGTATCCAGTATTTTACACCTGCCAAGGAAGCCGAGTGCCTACTTGGTACATGCAGTATCATCTTGTACATGGACAGCGCATCTTGAGGTTGCTTTGAAGCTCTGAGTTGCACTCACCACAAGATCAGAAACCTATAGCAAGTTACAATATTCCCTATAAGAGTAGTATTTTTCATGTTCAATTTTCAGCTAGTAGTAGTGAATGCACAGGCCTTCGTCATAAACTATGGCAATTTGTAGACAGATTTAATTACAGAAAATCATATATTCACAGGTTCATGAAGCTTAATGTAGTTGAACTTCCAAGCTTAGGAACTCTCCATGATGCCTGCAGCTTTACTGTAAAGCCTTTTCGTGTAGCTGTTTTCTTCTTTTTTTCCAGGTTATGGTAACCTGTCCCCCAGCACAGTGGCAGGGCAGATCTTCTGTGTGTTTTATGCCTTATTTGGAGTGCCCCTCAACCTGGCCTTCCTTAATCAGCTGGGGAAAGGTCTCAACGCTCATCTGCTTACCCTGGAAAGATGGGTGCAAAAGCCAGGCCGTGCCCAGGTACAGTGTCAATTTATCATTTGTTTCTTCTATTTTAAAAGTAGTTAAAGTTCTCTTCTCAGATATGTGCTGCTGCTAGATTGGGCTTCCTTGTGTGAACCACAGCAGTTATGTGGCCCTCTATATCAGAAACTCGATACACTTCATTTATCTACAAGAGCTTTAAAGAAATAGGCTTTTGCCTAAGGGACTCTAGATTTGCCTTTTTAAAACCTGACTCAGCAAACCCATTAATCTGGTGACCTTAGAAGAATGTGTGCGTATACACACATAGCTGAATCAAGCTTCTATTCTCTAGCCTATAGTAGCATCTATCCAGAGTCTAGCTCTACACTGTGCAAAGACAAATTATTTTTATTGGTATGCTAATCTGGCTTGAATTAGCTTCCCTAATTGTGCCAGCAACTTAGCACTGCCTCTATTTTCTCAAAATGCAAATACTTCTTCTCCTTACTTACAGCTTATTGGTGAGTCATTGAACTAGTCCAAATGTTTTATAATAAGAGAAGGACTGATAATAGAAAATACATTAAGGTCATTTATAACACAGTTAGTGCATGTTTCTGAGAAAAGGTTCAGTGAATTGACTGCTTCAGTGAGACAAAAGGGAGATTAGATATGTTAGATATGTCAAAACATTTCACAGTTCTGACACAAGTTTTTTCATTTGTAAAATCTCGAGTCGCTACATTCTTTATCTACAGAAAAGAAAACATGATACCTGGACCTTCTACTTTATAAACAGTGGTTTGGCTTTTCATCCAGTCACAATAGGCACATGAATAGAAAATCATATTCCGTTTTGAATGCCCTTGAGGGCATTTTTAAATAATTGCAATGAGTTTGCATCAGCACACCACTAGACAATAGTTCAACAGAATGTGTTCCCTGGAAATCCATGAATTCCTGATCCTCAGTCCTAAACTGCTAAAATCTGCTGTCATGACCCATCCCCTGACCAGTCTTTGCAGTCACATATGCAGTAACTTATGTCCCAGAAGGCAGACATTTGTACTGAGAGGCACAGATCTTCCCTGTGCTAACAGAACAGTTTTCCTCTGAGTGCTTCTAAGTTAAAAATGAAAGAAGGCAAACTGACTTCACTTAGGTTTCATCCAAACATATTTTTGGCTGAGCTCTTATAAGCCACTTTATAAATCTTTGGAAGCAATCATGGTGAAAAGAACCATAAATTTTTCTTGCCAATCTTCGTATAATGAGTTATGCAATACTTGGTGATTTTCCTCAAAGACAGAAACCAATTGATTACAAGAGTACCTCCTCTTGAAATTGTAAAGTGAGTATTTCATTCCTATGGCTGCTGTAAGTCTGAAAATATGACTGGAGCATTCTTAAAAACTCATTGCAAAAAGCTTTAAAAAAATCCTCCCTTTTTTTCCTAATTTTAAGGTTTTTTTTGTTTCATGATTAGGTTCAATATCTATTTGCAGAGTAAATAGTGAGCTCAGCCTGCAGTGCTTGGAAGCATTGGCTTATCCTTCCTTTTTTTGCCGCTGCTCCCAGCTGGAGTGGGTTTGTGATTCAAGAAAAAAACAGACCCAGCAATTTCAACAAGACAACTGCTCCATGCTGCTTAGCTGCCATCTTCGCTTTATCTTTCAGGTGGTTCAAACACTGGCAGTGGCCATCTTCCTGTCCACTGGGACTTTGCTTTTTCTAGTGTTCCCGCCATTAGTCTTCAGTTATGTAGAAGGCTGGAGCTATGGAGAAGGCTTTTACTTCACTTTCATCACCCTGAGCACCATTGGATTTGGGGACTATGTAGTAGGTAAAAAAGAAGGTGAACTGGATTAAGCTCTGTTGAAATATGTTACTCTAGTATAAAACTAAATACAGGGAGCATAGATATCCATTCCACTATAAATCTGGTACAAGAGTGAGCTCAGCCAGACTAGTAATAATGAGCTAATATATTATAGGACATGAGCATTTTTCTCTTGGCAGCTAAGCTGCGAGTCACCCAACTCATTTCACATATGCCACTGAACACCCATTCAACAATGTCTCTGCCCAGGCTGCCACAAATGGGATCCAGGAGTGACAGGAGGAATATAAATGAACTTTCTTTGTCTTAAAGAAGTATTAAGTATTAAGCCTTAAAACCACCCTCTCCTAACAGTGATTCAGCAAGAGCCTACCATTCCTAGTAACAATTCATGTCAAATATTAAATAATCAATACTTACAATGGAAACAACATTACTGACAACCACAGGATGCCTCTGAAAGAAAACAAACCCAGTGAGATTACATAGTCTTTAGAGATCTAGGCTGAGAATGTCACGGTAAAGACACGTAAGGGGCTACATTTCCACATGCTTATTTGAACAAATGCATAATCTTAACAGATTATGTCTAATGTGTGTATTTCTTAAAACCACTATGATCTCTTACTTTGCAAGTAGTAGGTCTCCTCTCCTAGAGGTCCCAAAAGAAGATAAAGAAGCATCCCAAGCTGTATCTGGCATTGTGGAATTTCATGATTATCTGGACAACAGAGACTAAATGGATAGCTGCAGTGCTGTCCTGTGCCTGTATCAGCTGCACCGATTGTCCATGCTGTGGAAACATCAAACCAGGCACTAAGATTCTCATAACCACTTACTTAAAATGGCTGCATTTCCCATAGTAGCCAGGTGATTGTGAACCCTGCATACTGAGTTATATCACCCTACAAGTAGGAATCACTATATTATTAAACTGTATCTTTCTAAGTCATCTGAGATTCCCAGTGTTTCTCGAGTAAAATATGGCTAATATGGATTCAACATTGAATTTCCAAGATGGTTTTTTTATTTGTTGTTGGCTAGGAACTGTTTATTTTGTGCATCCCTGATCAACATTCAATATGGCTATTTTTATTGTATAGCGTCAGCTTCAGGGATTTGATGCCAACTGCGCTAAGTTTAACCTGAGAGCTGGCATAAAAAAAAAAGGAAAAAGAGAGATCTATCTGCTGATACATCACACAAGCTCACTAAACCTACATTTCTGCAGGGGGTGGAGAGGGTGTATCAGTATGTATGTTCAGCAGAACAAAGCTGTCAAGATTAATATGCAAATTTCCCCGGATTTTTCAGGCACAAACCCCAACAAGCACTATATCCCTGTGTACAGGAGCCTTACTGCAATTTGGATTGTTTTTGGCTTGGCCTGGCTGGCTCTGGTCTTCAACGTGGGAGCTGACTTGATGGAAAAATTCCTTCAGCTAAAGGGGCATAAGTCTGACTCAAGCTTGGCAGAAGGAGCCACCACCAAATTGGAAGATGAACCTGAGCAGCGCAGAATCCATATTCCTAGCTGAGAAAGGTACAAAGAGAGCAGTCTGAAACTGCATCTTTCATCTGTATCTCACACTAAGCAAGCCCTGTGGATAAAGGACTAAACCACAGGTTTTGGACTGTTTCCTAAGGAGGAAGTGTTCCAGAAACATGGAAATTTCCACACCCTGTGTAGGCATCAGCCTACACAAAACCTCCAAAGGAGTAGCTATACAACTGTCCCAGGATTCATTTTACAATTCTCACTCAAAAAAGGCAACTTCCTCTGAAGTAATCAATTATTATCCTTTGTCTTTCTCTAGTGGGATAGAGTTCTTATGGTCACTCATTTTCAAAAAAATCCAGAGTGACTGCCTCCCAGCTTCAATAAGAAGTCACGTCATCAAGAATCTCAAGTGGAAAAAGTCAGGTACAGAAATCTTTCTTCATTTCCAGTCAGAAAACAAGCAACAGCATAGAGGAATATCAACAGTAATGAAAACCTGCTTAATGACAGCCATCCAGTTAAGATTCAGCTGATATTGTCTGAAATGAGCAGCTTTCACATAAAATGAAAACATTTATTTTCTGAGCTAAAATGCTTTTCTTTTAATTGTGCAGAAATTATGTGTCTATCCAGCACTGCCTGGACTGTTACAATTCATCTCAAAGTGAACTGGCAACTCAAAGCAGGTCCTCATCACAGTTCATTTCACAACCACTTAGACAGCACTTTAAACTAAATTTAAATGCAAGCAGATTTCCTTATTTCTAGCCAGGTCACAAATAATATTAGAGTCTGGCATTTTATATGGGCCAGTTCACTGAAGAACTATCATGCACCGTACAGATTTGATGCTGTATGTTTATCTTTAAATAAGGCTGATTATAGGCTCTTACATTAGATCTGATCCTCACTTGAGTATAGTGTCACCCATGAGAAATAGGGAGTTTGATTTTATCACAGTTATTTTAAGTCAAAGGTAGCAGAAGCCATCTCCAAAGAAGCTTAAAAACCAAAGAAAGACATATAAGCACCTTATAAGAGGATAGTCACTGAGATGAAAAACTGTAGTCATACTCTGTATTAAAGTGAACTACAGAAACTTGATAAAACAATTATCCATTCATTGGGTACCACATTCAATTGGTTATAACCATGACTAACACATTCCATGGGCATGCTTGTAATCATATACATACTGCTATTTATTCAATATGTTTATATCTCATAGTAACCATCAATTAATCCTTTTAAACTCATTTATAAAAGGAACTTTAATGTAAAGTGTGAGTGAAATATGACTGCATATGTAGACTAGCCCCAAGCTAGCGTATGTCTGACAGGCTACAGGAACATCAAATGTCAGCCTTTCAGCAGCTGCTTTGATATTTCATTTTGGAGATGTGTCCATAAAACATGTAGAGGCTTGTGTAGGTCACTAATCTTTTCATGCATACTTTCTGAGCTAGATTTTTACTCCTGAGGAGGGTCACAACAGACATTTGTTCTTACATCTGACATGGTGTTTGTTTTGTTTGCCAGTTGCTGACACCTGCATAGTGCAGTGGAGCTGTTCAAATTTGAAATGCTGGCGTATAAGAATGGTTTATTAGACTAGCTTCAAAAATGAGTGTTCAAATGCTTATCCCATCTAAGATTTACCTCATGTTTTACCACTACCTACCTCACAGATTTTATCTCCTCTGTTTTTTCACTGATCTTCCCCACGCCCTCAGCTATTCCCATAAATTTATGCAACAGCTTTCTTGGTAGACTTTTACTGAGAGCAGCCAATTCTCTCCTGTCTGGTTTTTTGTATCTTTGCAAATCTCACGGGAGACTTTTTCTCTCAGTATTTTCTATTCTTCAGACATAATGTTTGCACTTGCACTTTTTAACATCATCACTATCACTGTATTCTGTACCTGCCTTGTGTTAACTCTACAAGACATTTTTGGCCTGTTTATGTGAAAGACGAAGCTAAAGTTCTGCTGACTTCTATATCTAACCTGTTCTTTTCACCTTGCATTTTTCCATGCCTTCCTTACTTTATCTAACCACAGCCAGCCACAACACATGCACTGCTCTAAAGGTGATCCTATACAGTGTTTTACACCATGCTGCATGCCATAAAAAATGATAATGAGGTTTATCAGGGATAGAAAGCAGTTACTGGCAAAGTGTTTCTTAAAGTTATCCTTACTTGACATCTGACAGCAGGAAGTTTGCAGTTTTTTTACTGCAGTTCAGAAAATTGTTCCTGTATCTGCTAATGATTTTGCAAAGTAGCAGCATGGTGAGACCATCTTCTGAATTTTTTGCTACTGCTGTGTTTAGTAAAGCTGAGAGTAGCTGCAGCAGTTGTCTACCTGTCTGCCAGAAGATTCAAAAAGATCCCTTAAATATGGCCACGTTGGAATAGAAACAAGAAGGATACTGATGCCCTCTCATGCATTACATAAGCGATAGAAATTTCTTGCTCATTTTGTCAATTTTTCAAGGTCCTGAAAAGATCCTAAAGGTCATGCATATCTGTAATTGAAGTTAATTTGAGATATATACTGGGAGCACTGGCCTAGTTCTTGAACATGGATGGACCAAGTGCTTTCTGGTAGTCTTCCTCTAATAAAAAGGCAGTTGTCAATTATCAACTGACCAGCTAAGAAAAGTAACGTGGAAGAACTGCACAATCACAGGGGCTTGCTAGGAGCCAGAGGAGCACACAAAAGGGACTCTTCTGGTCTAATAGCCCATTTTACCAGTGGTACATTTCTGCACATAATGAAGAGTGCACATATTTAGCTCCAATGCATGGAAAACAGCACTTCTGAAGCCTCTGAATGTAGCTCTGCAGTCTGTGGCAGAAGTGATGGCTCAGGCAGTGTTCATCTGTGATGAACAGCTACCACTTGCTGCAGTGGTAGTCCAGTGCAGGACAAGAAGCAAATTTCCTTCCAGGCTTACACTTACCCTTTAAGCCTGCACAACAAGCCCTTCTTCATCCTCAGATATATTGGTACCTTCCAGACAACACCAAAATATCATCGGCAAGATTTGAGCCCTTCTCTGTGGAGATGTAAATAGAAGACTGACAGACAAGTGACACTTCTGAGAGTACTCAAGAAAACCAGCCATTTAAATAGTATATAATTCTGTGAAGATTTATTGTGAATCCTGATCTCTTTCTCCCCAGTTTCCTAGTAAGCACGTGCTTGATGTCATGGGTTTTCACAATCTGTCTTGTAGTTAAAACTCCTGAGTCTCCCCTGTAATTTGTTTTATATATTTTTAGTATAAATATTAAATGCTATAGGTTTATTCATAATGTTTTAGCATGGTTATACTCAGTGTGCTTTGTATAAAATATCTGGGTTTAAATGCAGTTAAAATGTCAAAATGTAGCTCAGATGTATCTATTTCCTGAACTTCAATGAAAGAGGTGACAAGTATATATTCTTTTTAGTATCTTTGTACTTTTATTTTCTCATATATATTTTTATAGAAGTCTTTCCTTTTTTACATAATTCCGTTTTTGCTTTAAATATCATTCAGTAATGAATACTCTGAAAAGGCAGAGCTAGGACTGAGCAATAAGCAGCATAGCTTTTTTTTTTTTTTCCTAGGGTGTGCTCAGGATGATATCTTTACTCTGGAATTGATCTAGTTTTTGCATATTAATTTTTGCATCTTGCTAGCAAAATCATGTGTTTATGCTAGTCAGTTTAAAGCACAGCCCAGAAAACCAAAGATTAGCACTGTTGCAGTGGGGCAATACCTGTTTGAAGGTTGCCTTATTTGTAACAGTATGCACATGTCCCTGGCAAAAATAATTAGAGGGCAATGTGAGAACACATTTCCATGTGACAGTGCATAAAGGCATCCTGTTCAGAAATCTAGCGGGTTTATCTCCCTTTAGCTCACATTACGCAACAAAACAGGTAAATTAAAAAGATTTTATACACCAAAAGTGACTTGGCTGTTTTATCTGCTGGTAAGAGAACAGAAAGGAACGTTGGATATAGTTCTCTACAAGAAAATAAATAATCAAAGCAGTCTTCAGAACTAGCTATATGAAGAAAGTACTTCCACAGGAAAATTACAAATTATAAAAAGATTCTGACAAACTTGCTACGTTTTCACTTGTTTATATCTAAGAGTTGTTATCACAAATACCTTTTTGCTGCCTTTTAAATTATATTAGCGGCTGAGTGAAGGAGAAAAGCAGATTTACGCAACCTACTGCCGTAGTAGTACTTTAATAGTGCCAGCTGATGAGAGAGGTACTTGGATTTGCTGGGAAAGGGGCTAGCTAGCATCCCTCGGAGGGGCGAACGTGACTCGGTGCCCGCGCTTGCTCAGGCACTCGCGGCGCGCAGATGGGACCCCTGGGGCAGCTCCGCGCTCTGGAACGGACAGGTGTGGAGCCGTACCAGAAGAGGACGAGGGCGGCGCGGTGGGCTGCTGCAGCGGGGAGCGGCACAACCACTTGCCCCTCCCGGCACAACCACCTGCCTGTCCCAGCACAGCCCGACTCGGTGGACAGGGGCAGGCCGGAGGAGGCGCAGGGGGCCGGCTGGCGCAGCCCTCCTCCCGCGGGCGGCCCCGCTCCCGCCCCCGCCGCAGCCGCTTCTTCAGCGCCGGGGGCTGCGGCGGTCGCGGAGCGATGGTGGCGGCGCAGCAGCAGGAGCGGCGGCGGCGCTGGGGGGTGCCGGTGCTCCTGGCCGCCTACGTGGGCTATCTGGGGATGGGCGCCGCCGTGCTGCAGGCGCTGGAGCGACCGGCCGAGGTGCAGGCGGCCCAGCGCCTCCTCCAGGAGCGCTTGGAGCTACTGGCCAACCACACCTGCCTGCAGGGGCCCGCCCTGCAGCGGCTCGTCGAGGTGAGCCCGGGCGCGGAGGACCGGAGCGGAGCGAGGGGCTGCTGGCGGCCGAGAGGGCGGCGGGAGCCGAAATAAGCGCGCCCCCTGCCCGAGAGTAACTTATAAAAAAAAAAAAAAAAGTACAAAAACTTTTCCCTGTGTAGGTCTCTTGCTCACACGGCAAGCTGCCCCGAAGAAGCTGCCCACGGCGTGGAGAAAGCGTTCCGCGCTCCGCGAGCAGCCGCCTCGGCCGCGGTGTTTGGGCACGCCGGGCTCCCCCAGCTCCTCGCCCCGGGCTGCGGGCGTCTTTTCTCCCCGCTGATAAAGGGGTTCTTTCATTCTCCGCCGCCGACCTACGGGTTTTGAAGAGCCGCCGTCCCGACCGTAGGCGGGCGGTGGCGGAGTATCTGACTACGTGACAGTTACCTGCGGTTAATTACAGGTGGCTTGGGTTTGCTCTTGCACTAAGAATAAATTATAGTCTGTGACGTCTTGCAGGTGGTAAATTCTAACGGAAGAGTTTTGTCGTGGTAAGTTAAATGGGTGTTTACACTGGTGTCAAACTTTTTCTGTTTTCTATTTGTTAATTAAAGGGAAATAGGAAATCCTTAAATCTTTCAAGATATCATTTAATACATTTCTGAGGATGTTTGCAGGACGGTTGCAAAATGTAAAGCAGGAGCAAATGCAATCTTACTAAAGTACAAGTGGTTGCATTTTTATGATACAGATACGAGCAAAGTGGAATAAATGGGTTCTCTTTGCTTAATTTTTCTCTGAAAAAAAGAAAAATCTACAATATTGAAGTGTCTTGAATGATTCCCCAAACCCTTTGAGTTCAGTAGGTGCTGGCAGTTGAGTATGTACTGTTTGCTTTGGTCAGTCTGCCTCAAATAGATGTTGCCAAACAAACAAAGAAAACCTGGGGGGTTTGTTTGTTTGGGATTTGTTGTTTGGTTGGGGGGGGTTGTGGGGTTTTTTGTTTGTTTTGTTAAAGTAGTGTATGATGGTGACTGAAACCAAAGCAGCTGGCCACCAGTTCAAAGAACCTAAAGAGGACTTGGATAAGCGCTTCCTTTTTTTTTCCCCAATAGAGAAAAAAACACAGAAACCATCAAACTGATAATCTTGTCAGGTGTTTCAGCAAGGCCCTGGCAGACAAAATTATGCTGAAGACCTATGTCACACTCTCATCTCCTGACTTTCTAGATGGTAAATCCTCTGTTGGCTGTCTATAGTACACTGAACATATGGCACAGATTTGGACCCTTGTAAGATACTGTGGTAACTACTTTTATTTTTTATAGTGTATCTTATGCTAGCTATGGAATTTAAATAGAAGTGATAAATACATCAGAGAAGACCAGTCTGGTGTTTCATTAAGGAAGGTCTTAGCTGAGCTTCACTCAGCATTGGCCCACTATGCAGTGAGCATCTGTCGTGGCACGTGCCCTGTGGTTGCAAGGGCAAGAGGGCTTGATGAATGACATGACAAGATGCTAGTAGTGAAGATGATCACAACTAATAGGTAGAAATGTCATTCTGATGGTTTGTTTTACTGTAGCTTGACCTCTACTAATTCTTGATACTACCTAGTAGTCGAGGGAATAGGACAGCTACTCAAAATCCGTTTAGACCAGATGTTGTTGCAATATGCCGTGTGAGTACTTAATTGTGACCTGAGCAAGCCCTTGATGGGGAAGTTACAAATAATCTTTGTTTCACTTTACAGAGTGACTGTGCATGCATTTGTGCTCTGAGAAACCACACTGAGTTTGAATGGCTTTGTGTGCAATTTTTAATAACTTTCACAGTGAGGAATTAATCATAAACAGATAATCCATGGAATTGCTGTTTTCCTACACTCTTTTCTAATTTCCTGAGCAGCAATCACTTGCTTACTGTAAGTGTGCTCAAAAAAATGGGATGTTTTTCTGTGCAGTGAATTGTTATTGTAGTACATTGCACATAGTTTATCAGGCAATGTCATCACTGGCCCTCTTCAGATAAGAAACTTGTATTCTAGCTACACAGCTGATTATTTGCTAATTAAGAAAGACATATAAAGAGTGTTTGTGAAAACGTAAAGCAGTGTGTGAATTTTAAGTGCCTTGACATTACTGGCAGTTCCTCATTGTTTTCTTACAACTCTTTCATTCTAGATAATTCTAAACTCTGTTTATTTTAAGTGTATAGGGGCCAATATGGAATAAAATCCTAGTTTGCTAAGCAATGTACAAACATAATTTTACAACCTATTTATCTCTTAATTCCTAGTTACCAACTGGGAGCGGAAATCCGCTGTTCCAGCCTTGCACAGATGGAGAGCAATAGCAAGCTCCTGCTTTAAGGAGATAGCAGGGCAGCACAGAGTGAGGATGGGAGGAGGAAAGGCAAAGTCAAACAAACCATGCTGTAGTAGCTAGACCAGTGAATTCTCGTTCAGTAATTTCTATGGCTCAGATCCTTTCCAGGGAAGAAGTAATTTTCTAGTTAAAAAGGAAAGGACAGAAGGAAGTGAAGATAGCAGACCAACAATGAAAACAGAATGACAGAGGAGAATGTGTTAGAAAGTGTGTGACATCTGTGTGGTGGGGTCTCTGCTTCCTGTAGCTGGGTTTTGTTGGTGTTTTTTTGCCTGGAGGGAACTGGCTGGCTCTTCCCCTATGGGATGCTGAACGGTTCCATATTTCCTAAATAGTTGAAGATAGCACATGCAAATGCTTTATGTTTAAGCAAATAAGCAATGTATGCTCATGTGTTTATGCATACCCATATGTGTGTTTAAGAACAAGGGCAGCAGAGGGGACAACAGAGGGGGCACATGACTGTGGCCCCATGTCCCTCCACTGTGCATCCAGTAACATTTACTCAAGGAAGACATAACTTTGGTTTTGTTGACTCATCTAACCCCAGGCTATTTTTCCAACATTGTATACAGTCTGTAACATGAACAGATGTTCACTAGGAGCAAGACAGAGAGCAAGCCACCTCATGAGCCATTAGGTAACATGCACAGAGGACAATATCTGGCCTTTTATTATAAATATGGTGATGGTCTTCACATGCCAGAATTACTGAATGTGATGTTGCATCAGAGGAAGCTCTCAGTGAGAAGACTTGCAGAAGATTTATTTCTTTACAGGGAAGGTAATCAGACATTGGAATGGGCTGCCCAGGGAAGTAGTGGATTCTCTGTCCCTGGAGGTTTTTAAGATGAGACTGGATGTGGCACTTAGCGCCATGGTCTAGCAACCGCAGCAGTAGTGGATCAAGGGTTGGACTTGATGATCTTGGAGGTCCCTTCCAACCCAGCTGATTCTATGATTCTAAGATGGAAACAGATGCAATGATAAGGCAGATTTCAGGTGATATACTCTCAATACAATGAGGAAAAATAGCTGGACTCAGCTCGGGAGAAAAATATGTAAAAGTCTCTGTCCAGGCAAAAATTATGCTGGTTCCAGATTCAAGAAGTGTCCAGAAAGTGAGGCTGCACACAAAGATGGCATATTCTGTACTGGCATATCTTCTAGAGCTGTGACCTTCTCTGACCGTTTGGGGCTGGGGACACCTACACACACTCCACAGTGTGATGCACTCCTAGTGCATAAATGTCTCAGTTTTGTTGTGTAGGGTGAGTATATATAGCTCTGCTCCAGCTGAGCTGTCCTCCAAACTCACTCCTTTTCCTATATCATTTTCAGTGGTTTCAGGCACACAGCTGCTATCCTTGCCAGTGTCTCTTTAGTCAGATGATTGGCCGTATGCCATGCTTGGAACAGGACTTTTTCTGTGTTATGCTATCACCATGACATCCTTTTCATGCTACCATTCTTTTTTTTATATAAACTTTTTTTGTTGTTATATATATATTTCCCTAATATAGTTGTTTCCTATATTTATTGTATTCCATCCACTTTCAATTGTAGATATATAATGCTGTTTAAACACAATTGCTTACATAAACTCAGAAAATGAAAGCTGAGCTAAATTAAATAAATCTTTTTTTTGTCTAGAAAGATTTAAGGTGTAGTGAAAAGGACCTAATGCTAAAGGGCAGGTTATAAACTAAAAGCCTGCAGGTGGATCTAGATACTGTTATCTCCAGAGTCAACAGCTAGAGGTACACAGAGAGTTTAGTAGATGTTTACAAAAGCAATGAGATCCCATGTGACTGAGAGATCCTCGTCAATACCTGGGCTTGTACTGGCATTGAACCAGCAGAGAATTGTGACAGCTGTCAGGAAATACAACCCTGCAAATACCATTTACTAAAATAATCTTGCTCACAGATGATGAAACAGTGGATGACTAGTAAAGCATAAGGGATCACCTGCTGGTGATGAGAGTCTTTAAGGAACAGCATTGTCTCATGGTATTTTAGACCTGTGACATCTGTATAGAACCCAATTTAGTCAAATTCACTTGTCACAGATGAAATAGGGTGATCCCCTGTAATTATTCTTTCTAATTTCATGCTTATCAAAATGTACTACTACTTTGATTAAATTACAGCAGTTCATCATTCTCCAGAGCTATTAATTAAAAGAGCCATGGATACCTTATCAAGAATGTGCATTCTGTGCTAATAATATCCTATTATAGCATCCATTTGACAGAATTTGCTTAAGATAAAATCATTATTCTATAAAGCAGTAGGTATATAATTTTCTGTAAGGTAATAGGCTAGAACTCTATTGTTAGACTTCCCGGGAGGTGATGAGAAGATCTACTGGTGAACTGTTGTTTCTGGTTAGTCAACTCATTCCTAGGTCTAATGTTCAACATAATGTCTAGTACCTGTGTTTAAAAAGAGAATGGTGAATGGAAAGCACAGCAGCCTCTGTGTGGATGGTGAATGGAAAGCACAGCAGCCTCTGTGTGGATGGTGAATGGAAAGCACATACCTCTGCCTAAAGAGAGATATTCTTTTCTTATTATCAAATTCCCAGTTACAGCTGGTCACGCTTGGTGGAAATACCAAGTAAGGGAGTAGCAAGCTGACATTAACTGATAAGTGTCTCAATAATCTGTCCAACCAGGAAGGTTTGAGACCCACAGTGGATAGCTAAATACTGGTGAGTGCCCTCTAAAAAGAGAAATGGTAATTCTTGTCCGTTGTTTGAAGATGTGGATTACTCTTACAGGTACTTGTTCATCATAATCTTTTTTTTTTTTAATGTAATTAAAAGAAAAACAACTACTAGGGAGGGAAATCTCAATTTTATGAGGATGATGAATGCAACCTGCTGTGTTCTGTAGACTATACAGGCAGCTCCTTTCAGTAGACGCTACCTATTTCTGTTGCAGCCCAGCTGTCAAATTACTTCTGTCGTTGGGGTTTGAGAAGTGACTGGAATTCAGCAACACTTTGTCCCATGAATCATGTCATAGATTCTTCCTTCATATACAAGCTTAATTTTCAGAAAAAGTACAAGTGTCGGAGAGACTGGTTGCATCAGTACTATACTATGTCTTTTGCTCCTTTTCTGTTGAAGAGTAATTGTAGATTAATTCTAGAAACTGTAGTGCAGACCCAACTGTAAAGTAAAAATGCTTTTGCTCATAGGGTTCCTTTGGTTTTGAGGAACTAGTGCCAATTACATTAGCTGGGGAAGGTGGGGAACAGTTCCTTGATCAGGTCTCAGGTTATTCGAGTGGCACAAAGTTAAAAAAAAAAAATACAGCTGGATTCTTTTGGATTCATAGCATATCTTGTGCCTGCCCTTGTTTTGGTCAGAATTCATATAAGTTTCCTGTACAAGCAAGGACAAGGGGTCAGAGCTCATAGCTGGGAAAGTGTGATTAATAATCTATTTTTCAATTACTTGAAAATTAATTGACCTCTGTCCTTTCAATCTGATACCAAGGTTAATGTTAACCATTTTCTTGTGATTTACAGCTGCTATTCTGTGAGGCATAAATGACTGTTTATATGCCAACATTGTGCAGAAATTTCCAGTGCACAAAGTTTATGTGAGTTGTTTTCTCATTAATCTAAATGGCAGCTTGGTGCCTCTTTAACATCTCCTTTCCCTCCTTGAAGATTGTGAAGGTGAGGAAAAGTGTCTGAAATCAGGCAAACCATTTTCAGGAGGGCATGTTCTCCATGGAAAAGTTGATGGTTTTGGATATGTGTGTGTAAACGTCAACTAAACTTTAGTCTCAAGTTTCTTACACCAGTCTGTTCACATACTTTTTTGCCTTCCTTGAGAACTGCTTTCAAATACAATTAGTAAATAGTGCTTTTGCCTTTAAATCTTGTCTCAAGATTACTGTGACCACTGACCACAATGCCACAGTTCAGAAACATGGGGCAGCAGCAGTGAGAAGAGCCATGGTTTATAAAAGGGTCATTTGTATGATTCTTTCCATGATAGTTTCCTCCAGAAGAAAAAAAGGAATTCTTATGGAGATACTTGGTAGAGTCCTAGTCTTCTGGGGCTTTGCTTTCCCCTTTTTCGCATTATACCTTGTTTTGGGGAGGGCAGGCAGATAGATTAGAATCAGTCTGTTTAATCATTTAGATGAAGCTTTTTTTTCTGTAAAGGTTGTAAAAGGAAAGAGAAGCACAATGTTCTAAAGAAAGAGATTGCAAGGAAAATAGTGCCACCGTTTACATATACACATGAATTAATTCTTTATTGCTGATCTTAAATGCCTTTTTTGAAAGCTATATCCTAGTCACATGCAGTTGTGAGTGCAGAGGAGAAAGATGAATTTTTTAGTTGGTGTTAAGGAGATCAGATTAAATAATAGTTCTGCCTTTTGCATACTTGGTGATCAGAAGTTGTGCTACAGCCACAGGCTGGTGGTGGAGGAGGCCACATGTGATGAGGATATTGGAAGAGAGTAAGTGTGTAAGTTGGAAAATCTGGGAGTTGCCCAGAACTCATAACACAGCAAACATGATAAAAGAGACTTATGAGTATGGCTGAAGGATAGCGCAGCTCTGCAGCAAATAGAGAATAAACCTAAATTTTGCAGGGAAGAAGATGTTACACTCAAGTGTCAAGAAGGAACCAAACTCTGTAGGCTGAGCCTGTAGAAAGCTTCTGGATGCTTAAGCAGATGTCCTAGTAGAAACAGCCACCTCACTTTTTTTGGGTTTTATTTTGCTTTGAATTTATTTTTTTTAGCTAGACAGTATGAACAAAAGAGACCTCTTGCCTGTAATTGCTTTCTGTGGTTTGATTTTTGCTAGTATGACTGTAACTACATTGGGTTTGTTGCTACAAAGCTGTGTAGCTTGGTAAGACTTCTCCAGGATGGATGAGGTCCTCATTAACAGTAATTTGTGGAAATACAGCCACAAGAGATGTGAAGGGCTAAAAGGAAGTCAGTGTGTAAGAGTGATTTAATTTTTTTGATGTATTTTTTTGACTCAAATAAGGAAACTGGTAAAATGTTGTGTTTAGATGGTCCCGCAGGAAGAATCAGCAATGATTATTCTAATTAATAGTAAAATAGAAGGAAAAAGGGGTATTGCTATCATAAAATAAGTTCAACAAGGGAGTCAGCAGAAATCCACAGCGTCCTTATGGAGTTACCATTGAGCTTGAATTCAAGGAGCGAATTCCCTGCAGAAGTATGCAGAAAACCAGGCTTTGATTTGCACTGAAATATAATTATCTAACATAAAGCGTGCTTTTGCAATCATTAGTTTATGACATTCCTAACTGAAACTTCAGAGCTTGTGGTTGAGCAAAATGGAGCTGGACACCCAATTTGGGTATACTGAGGCATGTTTTATCCCAAAGGCAACAGGACAGATGTTACATTTAAATAGACTACTTTGGGTGGATATCATACTGGTGTTGTAAGCACCAGCTATGACAATATTAGGTAGCACCATGCAAAGCCTACTTGCATGGACAAGGAACAGAACAGCCTACTTGAGAAAATGTGGCAGTCTGCAAATGAAGTTTCAGTGATTCATGAAGGCTAAAAGTCTAAAATATCCCAATTTATAAATGCTATAGCAGTTGCAATAATTCCAATAGAAACTTTTTATCTGTAGCTTAAAACTGTATAAGCATTGTCAGCTACAGATGAAGTAGTTTCTGTGAACTGCAACTTATTATCATTTTAGAGAGGGGGAAGTAAGTGAAGAGAAATGAAATTGTGGTTTTATGTTGTACAGCTTGTCTGCCAGTAGAAACCAAAGAACCATTGAGTTGTGTTTCTTTCTGATTATTTTAACCACCCACCTGCTTCCTTTCTGTTCTTCTTTGAGTTGCATGTGACCTTTTAAGTTCCCAAAATATCAAGCCCATGCTCTTCAATTTCAGTATTTGTTGTGTTTGAGCAGTTGGTGGTATTGACTGGAGTCTTAGACCAGGCAGATACCTGCTTTTTAACACTGGATTTAGGATGCTGCTTCTACTGGGTGCCCTTTAATGCATTAGGTTTTGAGGCAGATCCTGTCTGAATTACTAGTCTAATTAAGAGAAAAAGGAAAACCCCTAGGATTTCACCTCCAGAATGGGTGTAAAGCAAAACAAAGTGTCTGGTTCTTGAAAAGGCAGGCAAAAGAAACCAAGCAGTTATGACCCAACATATATGATTCACTTTCTTTTTAGTACACCTGGAACCCACAGGCCAATTAACCCAAGTTTATTTGAAAATCAGTGGCAGAGACATGTCAGTGCCTCTTCAATGAAAAAAGCAGGGAGAATTCAGCTGTTCTGTTAGAGTGTTTATTAGCTGTTTTTCTGCTGTGTTCTGTCTAAAATTATAAACTGCTATTAATTTTTCTATGAAAAAGAGCAATAGCCAAAAGCAGAAGTCTAAAAGAACATATTAAATTAGGGAGAGTATTCACTGATATCTTCCTAGATGCTCGCTCAGCGTTCAGGAGTTTGCAGTTCAATTACTTCCTGTGCCAGAAGTAATTTCTGTGCATTAATAGCTATCTATGGATTTCTGTTTCATGAATCTGCCTCCCTGGGCACATCTGCAGGAAGGCAAGCTCCATTAGTTCTACCGTTCTCAGAAGAGTCAATCTTTAATTTTCTATCGTTATTGTTACTGTGTGTGAAAGGTTGATTCTAGTTAGTATAATAAAACCTTTTTTACTTCGAAAAAACAAATCTGGTATCCTTAACCCCACATACTGTGAATCTTCCCCTTTAAGGATGACCTCGGTAGCTCTACCTTCCTAACAGTAATGAATTGGACATTTCTTCTGGGAGTGTCAATTTATTCAAGGGCTTTGATTTGCATGAGTATTCAGTGGTCCCCATGTTGGGCTGGCTTCCACAAGGCAGTGAGCCTAATGGTTAATGGTGTTATCTGGATGTTTGATAATAAGATTTAACAAAGAAATGGGTAGCCAGAAGCTTACTGCTGAAGGCTCTTGAAGACTACAGCAAACATACCAAGTTCCTCAATACCAGAAACAGAAAACAGCTGACACGCTGCAGGCTCAGTGCTTGCTCTTTGCCAGTGAGTAATGGTTATGTGGTACCTTCCTTCCCCATGAGAGTAGCACAGGTCGTTGTGCCATTTGGGGCAAATACTGTAGCCTGTCTGCAAACTCTGAAGACACATGCTGTGCTTCCTGGCAGTAGCATCATCACCTTGGGGAAAGTTAAGACAGTGACTCTGGGATGCTGAGTTGTTGGAAGTCACTGCAGAGCTGTCATGGGTGCTCACAACTGCTCAGCCTCTTCATTCTAAACCGTGCAAAATGGAACTGGTGCAAGGATGTGAAATTAAGCATTTAATTACTTCATTACTGCTGCTTGCTTCTCACATGATGTCTCATGTAGGCTTTTTGTTTCCCCTTTCTGCATGAAGAATTTTCCATTTCCTGGGGCCAATTCAGCCACAGGTTCTTGCAATCCTGTTTAGTTCTTAAGTGTTTCTGACTTTAAAAACTTGATGTTGTGTGTAATGTTGTCAACTGCTGAGCTTGTATCAGCAGTACATCAGGCAGGAGAATGGACAACAAACATGCTGCATATTTAAGGTTTTTGAGTCTATCTGATCAAGCTGATAAAGTTACCTGAGAGCTGGACTGTTGCTGTTCCAGCAGGTATATATGTGTTCAAGACTAACTGCTTAAAACTGCAGAGATTGCAGTTTACAGAAAGAAAGTTTCAGGAAAAGAGCAAGCTTTTGATTTCAAATTTAACCACTAGTTTCTGGAGGGAAAAAAACCCACAGGTCATCTGTGTAAATTTCCAATGTCTCCCTTGCCATACAGCTTAGTTTGGGAGTTATTTTATGTTCATGGGAACTGTGATTCCTGACTAGGCCATTGTCTCCAGAATTTCTTATACTTCTTAAAACAGAGGTCAAGTATGGTCAGAAATCAGCAACAAAGAGATGTCAGAGCCTGCACCCTATGCAACCTGACAAACCTCAGTGCAGACACCAGACCTGGAAGAAGAACGAGGGGTGGCAGAATTACACACAACTATTCAAAACAAATCCTGGTGGAGGCTTCTTAGTACAACATTTTTGCTTTTTTTTTCTTGTCGGGAGGGGGAAACAGGGTTTGGTTCTTTTATGTCACGCTGTATAAAAATTCTTTCCTTGAATTGCCCCACTCAGGTTATGGCAACAATTCACAGAAGGAAGCAAAATGTAATATAGCATGTGATCCTTAGCACAGGCTCTCTGCTCTGTCTTGCGAAGAGAAGAGCATGTTGTCAGATTGAGTAAATTATAATGTGACCCTGAATGGTTTAGATTGCCTTCAGTTATGAATACACAAAGATACTTCTGAGAATGCAACTGTCAAGCAGTGCTTGTTGCTTGGAAAGATGTGTTGATCTCTGAGCTGCTCCTTGCTCTTTAGTTTGAGAACTAGTAGCTTAGAGAAAAGAGATAATGGTCCATGCTGCTTGGAACTCTGAAAACAGTTTTCAATTCATACAGAGCATGTTGCATCAGTAAAATGGGACAAAGCTTCCTTGCTTTGCCGGCTTAAAGTGCCAGTTTGCTTGATGGATGCATAAGCTACAACTTCTTTGTAAAGCCCACAATTGGTCAAAATCTAACCTGAGAGTGATTCGTTTTATTATCAATGGTGAAAGCTTTATCAGCAGTCTTTTTGTTCAGGTAGCGATTGTATTATTCAGTATCTGCATATCCTCAGAGATGATGAAATTTATGTATTCTTGGCTACACTTTGCATTCAAGGATAATTAACTGTCAGGGATTCTTGATCAGTGAGTGTGAAATGTTTAGTGTACATGCTGTGATTAATGTTTTGGACACAACTGTCATTAATTTTATTGGCATGACAAGGCATAATCAGATGTGGGCACTGTTAAAACATCTGATATCTTATTTTAGGGTAATTCTGCACACTTCAGCCTAGTGGCTTCTAAGTTTTTCCCGGGTAAATTGAAGAGAATCAGCCATAATGCTAATCTAATCTGTTAATTCACATTTATAGTCCTGATGTGGAGACATATTGCCCAAAACTAGTAGACTGTCCATCCTGTGTAGTCTCAGTCTCCTATAATATACCATATACATTCCTCCCCAGGAGGATCCCCACCAAAGGATCTGTATCATTTACGTTTGCATGTATATTTGCTGCTCTGGGTCTTCTGCCATTGGAATATCCCATCTGGAAACACTTCCTTTTCCTAATGAGTATGTCATAAGGCAGTTTGAATAACCATCTGTCTAGGCTATCTTTAGTTAGTTCTTTCCCTCCAATCTCTTCCACGTTTACCTCTGCCATCTACTATGTGCATGTGCAACTTTTTCATTGCCGTAAATGCCCTTTTCTTAGAAGCAATATGCTGCCTTTTGGCTTTTCTGACCTTGGAGCTCCTTGGTCTCTAAGGCACAGGATATCCTCTATTAAAAGGGAAACAACAGAGTCAGAAGTAGTTGTAGTTTTTGACTTTACCAGCCAGAAGTAGAAATGCCAGTCACATAAACTTGCCATAAGGGGGTTTGTGGGATCTCACATTATTGTCTCTTTACAGGCTGTCATCCAAGCCTACAAGAGTGGCATAACCCTCCAGGGAAACACCACTAGCCTGGGCAGATGGGACTACAGTGGGTCTTTCTTCTTCTCCATCTCTGCAATAACAACCATTGGTAAGAGTTCCTTGCTTTCAGGGCCACCTCATAGGTAGGAAAAGAGTGGGAATGAGGACAGATGCTGCTCCAGCACTATGGGGCTTCCTGTAGCTTGTCTATATCATGCAGGAGGTAAGCACCCATGAACCTAGCCCTAGAAACGCTTTATCATCAGTGCCAGCACAATAATGATCTCTAACTGATTATATGCAGGGATAATTAGCTCAGTCCATATTCCTACTAAGTTATACAACTTTTAGGGCCTGAACTTCACAGTGCTGCAGTACCTGTACCTCCCCAAGCCTAGTGGGCTCTGAGAGGTCTGAGGTGAATTGTGCATTGAAATGAGCTTTTCCTATCACAAGGAAAGGAATGATTCTGAAACACTTCTAATACTGGCTGCTGCATCTTCAGAGGCTATATTTATGAATTACTTCCTTCTTATTACTATCTGTATTGGTTGAGGACTTGCTTGTTCAAGTGAAAGTTAAATAGCTGGATAAACATCACAATTCAGTTGACTCAGGTTTCAGCAAACGACTAATGCAAAGCCATGAAGGAATGATGGAAATAAGTAGGGGGGAGAGAATGGAAAAAATAAAATGTATTGGGTACAGTGTTAGTTAAGGCAGATGCTATTAATTACTGTCTTTTCATGTCCCCAGTCTCCAAAAACCATTAATAACTTGCCCTTATGTCTTTTTCTTACGACGTGACCCAGTATTAAAAGAACCATGGAGGGGAGAGTATGTGGAGAGATGGTTGTTGAATATCAAAAATCCATCATAGGTTTACTGATTTGTGTTGAATTTCTCAGCTCTCTTCAATTTCAAGTATATTTTTAAATCAAGAATTTTCTTTTTGCAGCTAAATGGCACATTCTTTTGATTTCTGATTGTTAAATTGTCTCCAGAACACTAAGCCCCCACACATGAGTTCAGAGAAAGAGAGGGTTTGTGGTTTTTTCGCGGGGGTGGGAATGAGTGGATGGTGGTGTGGTATCATCTTCCTGTGACTCAGTACATCTTTCTACCCTGTTCTTTTGCACATGCATTGTTCTGATTGGGAAGACACTTTTAGTGTGCTGTACTACCTCGCACGGGTTGTACCAGATGATGGCAGTGGAGGCTCATTAGACAGTGGGTTTTCAGCGCAGAGCCTGGGCAGTTTCTTCTAGCCTTTGGTACAAAGCAGCATCTGCTCAGAGCTGCTTTGCTTACTTCAGTAGTGAATCCTGATCAGTTTATACGTCATCAGAGTGACTGTTTTAACACAACCAATTTAAGTTAATTATATTCAGGAAGAAGTAAATTTATCATGTTAAAATAAAAGGGGAATTTGTGATACTGGCAGAGATCTAGACTAAGCATTTCTGGCTGCTAAGCTACTTTTTTTTTCTTTTTTTTTTTTTTCCCTCTTTCTTTAAGTAAACTCGTTGCACTGATGGCTGGGGAGGAAGGATGGGACAGGACAGCAGAGGCAATTGAAAAGAACCAAATATTACAGCTCTCTATCTCATAATTTTAAAGCTGATGCTGTGACTCTAGGGACTTGCTCATGATTTTTCAGTTGTGGAGCTGAGAATGCCATACAAGTCACTTCTATGCAGAGGACTTCAGACAGTTGGACTCTTTGTTCTTTTTCAAGTTAAATTGTTAGTTGCATACAGGTCTTAACACTTGATAACAGTATGTTGAAGAGAAAACTACAGATAGTTTCACAGAGCCTCACCTTGAGTCTGTTATCATCTGTTTTTATGCAAATTCTTGAGATAGTGGCTAGTTCAGCTTCATGGAGGAAATCGATGTGTTACTGAGAAGGACAATTAATGTCAAGTAAAGAATCAAGCTCCTTTCCAAAGAACTCAATGACGTTCACAGGAGTGAGTCACAATAGGAAACTTCATGTATAAGGCATGGCAATGGGGTAAATGACAGTTGAGAAGGTTTCTTGAGGATTTGTTGAGGTTTTAGTGTCCTTACATGGCAAGGAAGAGCCTGTCCTAGGCTGTGATTATGGAACCAATGAAAGCAGGTCCAGCCTCACAAGATTAACGTATAGGAGTTAAAGCCCAAGGCATTCTGGCAAAGGAGTTCACAAAGGGTGGAGTTAAGATGATAATGGAGAAAAAGAGATTCTCAGGAATTTAGAGGTACTATATAAAGATTCTGAAGAATCTGGATGGACTCTATTCCATGTGTTCCAGCTGCTGCAAGTCCTTCTTTGGCCTGTTTGTCTCTTCCATATTCTTTCTCTGCAGCTAATGCTATTAGTGTCTTGCTGGCCTCTTGCCCTACATAGTGTCTTTGTGGCCTTTTTCCTTAGTCTTCTCAAACAGCACTGCCAAAGACACTGTCACTTTCACCTTCATCACTTTCCTTTGAGATACTATTTCCATTCTGTTAGCTGTATTCTGCTTTAGGTACTTCAACTCCCCCCAGAAGGCTTGATGTGTTTCTCAAGTCCTTACCAGAATGCTTTCTCACTGGGATATGGGAAGGATGTAATCTTCTTTCCTCATTAAGACCAACTGAGGAGCATTAGCTTCTTTCCCCACTGACAAGATTTGAGTCCCCATGTTTCCTGTTGCAGCACCTTCTGCGCTGTACCCTTCTTCTTCCATTTAAATGAGAGCCTCATCTATTTCCACTAATAATTAAAAGCAGCATGCAAATTTTGCTGAAAAAACAAAGCAAGTTCTAACCTGCAGGCTGGGCACACATGGTTCCCTAATCCCAAAGGTTTAAAGAACAGGTGTGTATGAACTAAAACCTGTTGTTTAAAGTGCCCCAAAGCCTATGTAGTTTTTGTCCAGTCTTGGCATTTGAATGGAACTGCATTTATAACTTCTGATCATGTGGGTTGGACAGCCCTGGCCATCTGATGATTCCTTCTCTCCACTGTTATGCTTCTGTGCTTTCTTCATTGCTGTCTTTGACATGTAATGTCATCCCAGTTTTTTTGTTATCTCATCTTCTGCAGAGTTTTTCCATAGAACCCTCTCTCCAATGCCTTGAAGGGTCATCTTCAGAGTTCCTTTAAAGATGTAGTACTAAACATGATTAAAGAAGAGAAGCTAACTTGCTGCTGGTTTTATCTCTCAGATGTCTTTATCCCTTGCCGACACAAAAGTCTCTCCTTTCTTTGTTTATTCTCCTCCTAGTTAGTTTGGACTAATGCAGAGGTCAAAGCAAGTTGAGAGTGGGGCACAAGATGAAAATTCCTGAAGTCAAATGATCTCAGGGTGGTGTAATTTCAGACAAGGTGCTAGGAAAATGCTTTGTGTTGAGGCTGCAGTTGTAGATGGGAGAGTATGTCCTCTCTAGCCTGAATGTGCCCCTTTATATTGGGTGGGGAGATGCCATTGCCTAGTGCTGCATTACCATTTTCTGCTGCATAGCTAAGAGTTCATTTGTATGAATTTCAAAGGTCCTTTTTTAAATATAAAATAGGACAAATAAGCCGTCTCACCATGTGGAAAGGAAGGGAAAGACCTTCTTCCTGTTCTTTCCATCTCTGGTTATCACAGTATAATAGCTCCTAAAAGCAAAACCCCAAAGGATTAGGGGATAGCAAAGAGTCAAGGAGCAGGCTATTGATGAGTGGTGCTATTAAGCACATTGTTACAGACAATTAGTAGTTGCCACAGATGATTCCCATGGGGGAGGAAAAAAAAAGTACAAGTTCAGGGCAGTGTAATGCTTTGGGCCAGCAAAAGTTTCTTGAGCACTCTGACTCTCTGTAGTGCTGCCCAGTGTCTGGTGGTGTTCCTGAGAGGTGGCCAAGTTTCCACCCATTGCTGGTGGACAATCCATTGAGAAAGTCAGTTAAAGTAACTTAATGTCTCAGGTTAGTTAAAATATGGAGTAACAACCTGGGGCCTCTGACATTTGAATCCTCTGTGAACCTCAGGCTTGTGTAGGGGAGTTCTCTGCTGAAGAGCCCCCCACTTTGGATGCATTGATCATTACCCTGCCTTGTGACAGCTGACAGAGCTGCTTTATGGGCTTGGCCAAGTAGGATGTGGCACAGCGGACCATGGGAGATAGCTCAGAGGATGTTGCTGCGAGTGATATTCCCACATCCACCAGTTATCTCCTGAGCACTGGCAAATTTGGTCTGCTTTCCTGCCTGCATAACATCTTGTCCGATTGAGACAGCTTCCATTGTATACACAAATAAATACAGTACAAATAAGACTGCAGTACTCATCTGAAGCATTGTTCTGGCCTTTCACTCACTGAAGCAGTGTGCAACCAAATTTGCTGACGTGTGGAATTTCATAGGGCTTAAAACTCTGTTCAAACGCGTTTTTCGGCCTACCAGCCTTAGTTATTGGTCTCTACTTCAAAACAGCACTAGCTAAAATGAATAGTGATGGGCAGCTTCCACCACATGCCCTGGTTCAACCTGCCAGGGTCCCAGTGAGCTCTGCCATGTAAGACACAGTTCCTGAGAATCTGCCCACTAGCTTTAATAATCAAATTCTTTAAATTCTTGGTTTGTTCTAATCATAAAACTGAGAAGCCAGTGCAAGAACTGTGGCTGCTTGGGGCTTCCATGTCCTGCTTCTGTCTCTACCACAATTGGGAGGCCTTAGCAAGGTCATCCTCCATGGATGGATAAATTGGAAATAACTGACTTCCCATGTCAGGTGTCCTGAGCTCAGTGGCTCTGTCCAGCTGCCAGGTGTTCCTGAACTTGAAGCAGACTTGATGGGTATAATACGAAATCTCACAAGAAGCTTGAGAAGCCAAATATGTTTTCATATAGTTATTCTCATGGAGGCAATCAAAGTATGAGGGAGAATAGGATCCCCTGATCTTCAGTTGAGTGTAGGTGGTACCAGATGACCTCTGAAAATCTTAATGCTTGTAAGATCATAAGATAATTCAGACTTCCTGGTGCCTCAGAAGGTCTCTGGTGCAACTGTGTGCTTAAAGCAGTCAGCTATGAGGTCAAACCAGGGTAATGAGGGCTTTATCAAGGACACCTTCCAGCTGAACTGGACCTTTGCTCACATTTTCAGGAATCAGACAAACATATAAGGCTGTGTGAGTGATCAATAGGTTTGTTTGTGTATTTTTCCACTTTGAATTATACAAAGACAACTTTTCTGTCTAAAGTGAATTTGCATGTTCTTATTTTTTCTCAATAACACATTTGAATTTTTCATGAGCAAAACCTTTCATTTATCCCAGATTAAAACATTCAGGTTACTTGTAAAGATCACAAGGAAAAGGAAAGTTTAGATTTTCTGAAAAATGTTAGAGGAGGAGCTGTTGATGGGAGGAGCTAGATAGTTTGAGGTTATAACTTCCTCCAGTGCCTGGGAGAAGAAGAATGTGGCTCACTGGAGATCACCCCAAATGCCAAGTGGAGCATTTTTGAGTATTTAAATGTCTAATGCAAAATAAAGTAATTCTGGGACTGACACCCCTCACTGAGCTGTCCAATGGCCCTGTGGGTCAAACACTCCTGTTGTTCAAGACACCTAGCTCCTAGGCTTAGATGAGTGTGTGGCTGTTCAAAGCAAAATACTGTCAACAAGAGCACTCTGTAAATTTGGGATTAGGTCATTCCTTAGGAAATGATGGCTTGTATACTCTCGAGTAGGAGAAACAATTAAACCAAATCTCCCCAAAAATGTGTTTGAATGCTAAAACCACTGATAAAGTTACAGATTAGGGAAGCAGCTCTTCCTCCAGCTTTTTTTTTTTTTTTTAAGTCCATTGGGTTTTTTCCGCAGATGAAATTTTTTGTAAGTTTGCAGATTATTTTCAGCCTGTGAAAGACACTTGGTTTTTGTTCTAAGGACTTTTTGCTGAAACTACTCTTTCACATCCAGGCAGTGAGAACAGGAGCTAAACAAATCTTTCATTGTGGGTAGCAGGAAGTTGCAGTTGCCTTAGTTGAACTGAGAATACTGCAAATAGGATATTGTCTTGTGAATGAAAAGATCTTTTACTAATAAGTCTCATCTTCTTAACAAGTCCACAGAGCTTCCAAAGCCCATATGTTAAGGGAATGTAATGGGAAAGCAGGGAAAACATCCTGAATTACTAAATATGTATAACAGAAGCACATGAGTTAAAGCACGTGGATGTGAACATTTAGAAATAAAACCACTCTTATTTTGCTTTTTCTAAAGAAGCTTAACTTACTTTACACTTTATTTCAAAATGAGAGTGCTGTACATGCGCTTAATCCAGCTTCAGTGAAAACACATTTTGATGTCTATGCAGTGTTTAGTGACCATTCTTCAGTGTCTCTTGGATCAGGCAGGTACATCCCAGCAGCAGGTGACATCCCAGCAGCAAGCTCATGAGGGATGTGACACAACTGCCAGTGTAGTTTTAGTCTCTGAGTTTGCTTCAGCTCTTCTAATGTATAGCCCACAGTGGTATAAGACACCAATTACCCTCATTCCATTTACTGAAGAGAATATGTCCTATTTACCCGTTCCTGCTTGAGTTTTATAACAGTTGAGGTTTATATACAACTAGGTTGGCATCTATTTGTCTCATGCAAAGGCAAGTGGATGTCATCAGCCAGGAATAAATTTCTGGCCATTTTACATAATCTGAAGTCTCCTGTGCTATTTGATTAAACTTTGTATCCTGTATAAAAAGTTAATGGGACTGTGGCTTTTTGGCATATGTTGAGCAACTGCTCATCAAGTCTTCAGAAAATTGTCTTGAGCTGCTGAGCCCAAGGGAAAAGGGAAGCAGAGAAATCAAATGCAAAGCAGATCTGGTGTTTGGAGTGCTGGGCTTACTGTCCACATTAGACCTTCTTACATTATTGAATTTGCCACTCTAAATTAGTTGTAATGTACAGTTTAACCGTACATGCTCTCCAGTCAGCACTATGTGGCATCCCCAAAATTCTGGAGGCTGCTGTGCTTCACATGATCTGAGATCACAGGCCTTTCTTCTCTTATCTGATTTTTTTTTCAGAGATGGAATAACTTGGAAAGCTGTGGTAAGAAGAACTGTCTAAGACATTACACAGTCTTTTAAAACTTAATATAGAAGGAAAAGAGGGGCACAGGGGATGGGGAAACCACTGTGGGAATGGCTGGCCATAAATGTATGTAAATAATGTTCAGACTCCAGCCGTACAGTAAATGCCCCCCCCCCACCCCAGCACTTTCTCCTGGGGCCAGATCCGTCCACAAAAAGGAAGAACTGGAACTAATCCACTGAAATGTGGCATAGCCAGTGTGAAATGCATCGCTCTAGGCACATATCCCTTTAATTCACTTAGGTGAGATTACCAACCGGATGTACTTGCCTGCATGTCTCATTTACCGCACCTGTTAGTCTAGAAGTGGTGAAAGCTGGCAGAAATCAGCAATTACATGTGGGGAAAAGTGCATAAACATTATAAAGCTGCTCACAAGCAAAGAACAGTGGATCAAGGGTTGGGCTTGATGATCTCAGAGGTCCTTTCCAACCCAGCTGATTCTATGATTCTATGAACATAGCACTGGAATGAAGTCCTAATTTAGCCCCTTTGTTTGACTGTATTGAAAAACTATCTCTAGTTATGTAACAGCATCCCATTCTTTCTGAGAGATGCTCTGCCCTCTCCCAGGGACAGGCTGTTGGGGCTGCTTTGGAGGTGTATTATGTGCTGTCATATATGTTAGACTCAGAGGCTCACAAATCATTCAAGTCTAAAATTATTGGAGGGAAAGTCCTCCAAATAGTAAAACTTCAAATTTGTATGGCTGCATATTAGAAATAGTTTGCCCCAGACCTTTTTCTGGGTGTAATTGCACATGCACAGTTAACTGCAGAGTTGTCCATGGTGAGAGATTTTTGTTAGCACAAAATGTGGCACAGGACGTGTAAATATCCCTACATTGTTGGTCAGTGGCTTATTGCAGCTGGCATGTGACAGAAGTTACTGAAGGAATGGGACTCTATCTGATTAACCACAAGTGTTTGCGCTCTCACTTATCTGGGGTACAGAGCCCAACCCTGGGACCTCTCCCTCCTGGGCACTGCTCACTTGCCCTGGGGCTACACCACCTAAAAGCAGGTAGCAAGGCACCGGTGCTTGTGCTGTGCTAACTTTGGGTGTCGCCGGGAGGGGATATCATTATTTGTGGTGAAAAGATAATCTTGCATATGGACGTACACCAATCTCTAATGAGCAGAGGTGATTTTGAAATGTAGTCAAGGCCACAGGTCTCTGACTGGCTAAATCACAGTTGAAATGCTTGTGGTGTGCTATTTCTTCCCCTGTCTTAGAAAGCATCCTATGAAATAAACCATAGTTAAATCTGACTTTCCTGTGGCATAAAACACTTGAAACTAAAGAAGTGCGAGTTTGCAGATTTACAGGACATTTTAAAAAGAAAGTGCGGGGAACAAAGACAAATATTGCAGCAGTGATTTTGAAGGCATAATCACCTGAGGATACAAGCAAGGCTGTGCTTGCAAGGCAGGACTTTTTATTACATTCTAGAGAACCATTTTGACAATTTAAGGTGTATTTGGTACTTGTGGCGCAAATGAGGAGTATAAGCAAGGAGGCAGTGTGAAGTTCACTAGTCGTGTGGGACAAAGGTAGAAAAGGGTGGTTGTTATAATTAAAACACTTGTTGTGATTCAGAGACCATCTGACAGCCATGCAGGATCATTTACCAGCAAACCCCATGCCAACAATGCTTACAAAAACTGAGCTAAACGGAAGGTTTGCATTTACGTCAGATCCCAGCCAGGACAGTGGGTAGGGGAGAGGAAATTCACTGGTAAATGGAAAAGGAACTAAGCAAAATTGGCAGGGAAAGAAGTGTTATTTTCCAGCCCACAATAGGATATGACAAACAATGGATGTAACTTACAGTTATTTATAAAAAAGGTCCTTTTGGAGCAGTGACCTTCTTGCCTAACTTCTTTAGAAGATGGAGGTTCACCCCTCCAGGGTAGGAGGGCAAGCAAAGAGTATTTTAGATTTAATGCCTCATTCCTTCCCTGCCTAGGCTATGGGAACCTGAGCCTCAGCACTGCAGTTGGTCGAATCTTCTGCATCGTGTTTGCACTTTTTGGAATTCCCTTGAACCTTGTAGTCCTGAATGAAATTGGGCAGCTGATGCTGCTTGGGGTTCAGCATTGTGCCCATCGCCTAGAGGACGTGTTTCCTTGGCAGGTAAGCAATGTGCATGGGTATACCTCAAGGAAACAAAAGACAGAGGACATTGTCTGGTATTTGAGATCCTCCAGCTAACAAGGACAGCCTGCCTACCTATTTGGCCAAAAAGGCAATAATATTCAGGAATAGCTGGAAGCAAATAAATTTAGTTTATGACAGCCCTATGAGGTGTCAGATAAGGTTGTTTATTAATTGAGGGAAATTCTGTGATGAATGACTTCCTCTACAGCAACAGAAGTGCTAAAGCATGAGAGCCATGCACAGTCCTAGACTATCTGGTCTGTTTATCATCAGTCATAGTTAGAATTGCCTGAGTAAGTTATATGGGAACATTTGTCGAATAGGCTTTAAACTGGCATGAATTTAGGACTCATGGAGGTGATGCCCAGTTTGTGACTGGATGTCGAAGTTTAACCCCATCTGGCAGCTAAGCACCATGCAGCCACTCACTCCCTCCCTCCCAGTGGGATGGGGAAGAAAATCAGAAGAATAAAAGTGAAAAATGTCATGGGTTGAAGTAAAGACAGTTTAACAGGTAAAGCAAAAGCTGTGCATGCAAGCAGAGAAAAACAAAACAAGGAATTTGTTTACCACTTTTCATCAGCAGGCACGTGTTCAGCCATCTCCAGGAAAGCAGGGCTTCTTCATGTGTAACTTGGGAAAGACAAATGCTATCACTCTGAATATCCCCCCTCTTCCTTCTTCCCCTAGCTCTGTATGGTGAGCATGATGCCATATGGTATGGAATATCCCTTTGATCAGTTGGGGTCAGCTGTCCTGGCTGTGTCCCCTCCCAAATTCCTGTGTACTCCCCATCTACTCACTGGTGGGGTGGGATGAGAAGCAGAAAAGCCCTGTATTATCAATACTATTTTCAGCACAAATCTAAAGTACAGCCCCACACTATCTACTATGAAGAAAATAACCATCCCAGGTAAAATCAACACACTGGGAGATCCACACCGTTTATTATAGTGGAATGTAATGAATGTTTGCATATTTTTGTGGAGTCCTTCATAAGCTTTTTTTCTTCCTGTTTTACTAGAATAAAGCTTCTCTCCTGATGAAGACCTGTGCACTGGTAACTGGCTTGTTATTGTTCCTCTTGCTACCTCCCTTCTTATTCTCTGACAAAGAAGGCTGGTCTTATGAAGAAGGCTTCTACTATTCCTTCATTACCCTCAGCACTATAGGGTTTGGAGATTATGTGATTGGTGAGTAGTTCACATTTCGTCGCTTCCACCTACTAAACAGCAAAGTCAAATGCATGGCATATGAAGCTCCCCACTTGGCAGTTTGACACCGCTAGCAATCCACAGGCCTGATGATAAATATATTGTAATAGGCGTTTGACAGGTTGGGGAAGACGTGATTCCTGTGATAGCAATGCACCTGTAGGGTGAACAAAGAAATTGTTTCCCCGTCAATGAGTAGTCTCCCAGCATGCATGTGGTCTGTCCCCTGAATGACTACACCACCAGGCTGGAGTGCTCTGTTTTTAATCACAGCAGTGGCTGATGGCACACTTATTGCACTCCAATGCATCAGCAGCAATTAGTTTCAGCAGATGCTACTCTGCATCACCATTAACAGACCATGACCATTTCTTCTGTCAAAACCCTAGACAACTGCTTTCTAAAAGGCAGCTTAAGTCACTTAGGTGTGGACTGTCAGGCACCAGGCACAGCCTAGTTTTGGATGCCAAAAGCCTTTGCCAGAGGAAGTGGGATTGGACCCACGCCCGTTGCATTTGCTGAAACACAGGACACACCTTTTTGATAACGACTTTCTCATTAAAAACAAATTGATTATAGAAACACATGCACCCTGAAATCCCTGAGAGACAGAAAGACTAAAACATCTTATTATGGATTCTCTATTTTCTTTTCTTCATAGCGCTTGGTTGATGGTTAGACAGCTTTGTGGCAGTTACTTTAGGACTTGTGTATAATGCGTCAGAGTTATGATTAGAGCTTGTGTAGGCACAAATAAATAAGCTGGAATCAAGTTATCTTGGGTAAGGATAGCCAGATGAAGCTTAACAAAAGCTAGGTTAGTTCAGCATTTTCCTGAGCTGATTTTACAGATGATGCTGAATTCTGTGTGGCAGCAGCTTTACTTCTCTCAGTTTCTGGTAATGAATTTGTTATACCTCCCTCTTCCAGGTGTACCTTCACCTATGTAGTACCTTTGTAACTGGCATACTGCCATAAGTATAGAATCATAGAATCAGCCAGGTTGGAAAGGACCTCCGAGATCATCAAGTCCAACCCTTGATCCACTACCGCCGTGGTTGCCAGACCATGGCACTAAGTGCCACATCCAGTCTCATCTTAAAAACCTCCAGGGACAGAGAATCCACCACTTCCCTGGGCAACCCATTCCAATGGCTGATTACTCTCTCTGTAAAGAATTTCTTCCTAATATCCAACCTAAACCTCCCCTGGCACAGCTTAAGACCATGCCCTCTTGTCTTGCTGATAGTTGCCTGGGAGAAGAGAGCGACCCCCACCTGGCTACAAACTCCTTTCAGGGAGTTGTAGAGTGATGAGGTCTCCCCTGAGCCTCCTCTTCTCCAGGCTAAATAACCCCAGCTCCCTCAGTCCCTCCTCATAGGACTTGTGTTCGAGTCCCTTCGCCAGCCTTGTTGCTCTCCTCTGGACCTGCTCCAGCACCTCAGTATCCTTTCTGAACTGAGGGGCCCAGAACTGGACACAGTACTCAAGGTGTGGCCTCACCAGTGCTGAGTACAAGGGAAGAATCACTTCCCTGGTCCTGCTGGCCACACTGTTCCTGATCCAGGCCAGGATGCCATTGGCCTTCTTGGCCACCTGGGCACACTGCTGGCTCATGTTCAGCTTCCTGTCAATCCAAACTCCCAGGTCCCTTTCTGCCTGGCTGCTCTCCAGCCACTCTGTCCCCAGCCCGTTGTGCTGCATGGGGTTGTTGTGACCAAAGTGCAGGACCCAGCACTTGGCCTTGCTGAACCTCATCCTGTTGGAATCAGCCCAACTCTCCAGTCTGTCCAGGTCCCTCTGCAGAGCCCTCCTGCCTTCCAGCTGATAGATATGCTAGGTTCAGCATGGGAATAACTGAATGTGTCAAGTGTCCTGTGGTATGTACTGGCCAAACAATTTTGGCCTTTCAATCCTGTATGTGTGGTTTTATGTCTAAACTTAAAAATGAGGTTCAAGTGACCATCATACTGTTTCCCCACTAGTGTGATAGAAAACTGGGAGGAGTAGCTGACGTGCTGGAAAGCAGCTCTACAGAAAATGGCCTGGGGGTCCTTTGTGGACAACAAATTGCCCATGATCCAGCAGAGTGCCCTTGTGGCCAAGAAGGCCATTGGTATCCTGGAATGCATCAGGAAGAGCAGGTCGAGGGAGATGATCCTGCCCCTCTACTCAGCCCTAGTGAGGCCACATGTAGAGTGCTGTGTTCAGTTCTGGACTCTTCAGTACAAGAGAGACATGGAGTTCCTGCAGTGGGTCCAATGGAAGGCTACAAACATCATGAAGGGACTGGAGCATCTCTCTTAGAAGGACAGGCTGAAGGAGCTGGACCTGTTTAGCCTGGAGAAGAGAGGCCTGAGAGGAGATCTTATCAAAGCATATCTTGAGAGTGGGTGTCAAGAGGATGGGATCAAACCTGTTTCAGTAATGTACAGTGACAGGTCAAGGGTAGGTGGGCACGAACTGAAACATGGGAAGATTCATTTGGATATGAGGAAAAACTTAATTTTGAGGGTGACAGAGCACTGGCATGGACTGCCCAGAGATGATGTGGAATCTCTTTCTCTGGAGATATTAAAAATCCACCTGAACACAATCCTGTTCAACCTGTTCTGGGCGAGGGAAATTCTGGGGGATATAATATGCCAGGAGTGATGTCCTGTGTTCACTTTGGACACAGCTGCTCTGTTTTGGGAAATATGTAAGCCAGGCTGTGGCACTTGCATTTGAAGTCATAGAGTGGTCCCTTGCCAGTTTTATTTAGTAATATTGATGTAGCTTCTCTTACTGGCCCTGAAATTTGCTAATTTACACACTCTGTAAGCCCTTCTATTGGAGACAGGGTGCCATGTAGGTCCTATACTGCTTCAGATCTTCTCACCCTCAAGTCTGCACCTATCGTGCTGTGGGGAAAGCATTCTCCTTGGAAGCCTCAAATAGCCCTTTGCTCATATTTTCATTTATTTCTTAGAAACAAACAATTTTTAAACCTTTGAATTTAGCATTGGTGAAAAGTTCTTGTTTGAATAATGCATATAATACTCTTCCTGTTTGAAGTTCACCTTAAAGTAGAAAGCCAGCCAAAAGAGTAGTTACCACAGAAGTGGTTAGAATCATAGAATAGAATATTCTGAGTTGGAAGGGACCCATAAGGATTATTGAGTCCAGCTCTTAAGTGAATGGGGATCAAACCCGTAATCTTAGTGTTATTAGCACCATGCTCTAACCAACTAAGCTAATCTCAGGGTAGCTCCCAAACATTTACAGGGACTTAGTGACAACTTAATGTCTTGTGGTCCCATTATATTGAACACCTACAATGTATATTATATAATATATAATAATACTAAGTAAATGGGTGTAAAGAATTGGCTGTTTAATATGACTCTGCTAAACAGTTTCTACTTATCACAGTCTTGTAGACAGTAACAGTTCATAGACCATGATTTGGGAACTGCTAGGACAGTATTCTTGCACACAACCTATCACAGATGACAAAAACCTAAACACCTGTGGAGTGTTTTGATGGATGTCCCATTTTAACCCAGCCCTATGAGTGCTTTTCACTGGAATGTGATATGGAGTGTGGCCTCCAGGTTTGTGGAGGTACCACCTCGTATGTGTTAACTCCTCACATCCTGTCCCAAAATTATTGGGTTTTCTGTAGTATCTGCTGCACTGTAAGTATCCAGTTATAAAGTGACAAACCTTCCTAAGGTAAGGAAACTAAGTAATGACACCTGAGAAGCAGTGTAGGAAAAAGGCCATGCAAGAACTTCACTGCCATTGATTTGTATCCTGTGTCTGTAAGGGTACCCCGGACTGCTTTATGAAATAGCCCAGTCACTTCATAGGGCTTTTTCTGTATTAATGTTGCTACTGACACTAACTTATCCCATAAAAGTCTCTTTGCACTAAACATTGTGGAAACACAACTAGAAATATGGCTTTGCGCCAAAGGGATCACAGAGTACTAGCTGAGTAACCAGACAGAGGTAGTATAATTTCAAACTGTCTTCCAAGGCTTGGTTTTATCTTGGAGGTTTTAGGACTACTCAGGCCTCTTTCCTCCCACTCTCAGAGACTCTCTCACTTGCTTATGTGTGGTTTAACATGCATTGATACATAAAACCCACTTACCTCTCTGCCTGCAGGGCCCCCTGTTACATGCTAATACAATACTGTTATGCTGAGTAATAAGTGGAGAAATAAAATTGTGTGCTTAAATGTGAATAATTTCACTTTGACATAGATGCAATCTGGGATTTATTTTTCTTTCTTACGGGTAAACTTTGTGATTCTTAGGGAGTACTAGGTTGTTGGTGACATGTCATGAAACATACTTGCTTACAACATCTATTCACATGCTAAGTAGATGAGATACTCGTGTTTTATATAGAAACCACTAATATTAATTGGTATTTCAACTACCTTTTTGCTTTTATGTTTATTGTCTCTGAGGCACTCTTGATCCAATCTAGAAATGTTTGGGGTGATTCTATTCTAGGGATGAACCCAGATCGCACCTATCCAAGGTGGTACAAGAATGTAATCTCTCTGTGGATCCTCTTTGGGATGGCCTGGCTAGCATTGGTTATCAGATTTTGCATCAACCTTCTAGAGAGCTCCAGTGACTTCTGTCAATGCAACAAGAAGAGCACCGAGATGGCAGAAGACTTAATGGATAGTAATAAAAATAGTATGACAGGACTTCACAATGTGGACATCTGCAATGGCAAAGACACAAAAACAAAAGGACCGGGTGAATCTCATACCTAGACAGCTCCTACAGAAGCCCTCCAGGGGAGAAATATACCCTTGGTGTCCTGTAGGTTTCAGTGCACCAGAGATGCACCATTTAGAAATGAGGGAGTGGTGCTGCCCTGACCTTCACATGGGATGAAAGCTTCCCTATGACCTTGAAATGCTTCTATTCTTCATTGTGCAATGGCAACAGAATGTTTCATTTCCAGCACCACCAAGAATTACCAACGGGACTCTTAGCCAAAAGTAGATTGATGGAGATATTACCTGCCCTCCCACCTCAATATATGAGGTAACCTTTGAGATCCATTTGCAACATCAGCTGTTGTCCTTTTCTTTGCATGCAAAGTTCTTGCAGCCTCTAGTTGCTATGTCTGTGTCTGCCAGTGTGTGGCATTTTGCAAATGTCACAGCTAGAAAATCAAGTGGCATTTAATGAAGGAAACAAACAGTGTGTTGCTAAAAGACTTAAAGAAAAGCACTGTTTAAAGCTATTTGTCAGTCACGTGCACCATCACCTATATACTTGTGCTTGTGAAAGGTGGCAACAAGCTTTTGCTCTCTTATCACTAGTACATGGATGACAATGAGACAGAGCTTGTAGAGGTGTTTAATAGAAACAGATAATTAAATTTTTTTAAAAACAGTTTCTACATCAGAGGTCCTCTAATATTAGAAAGAGACTGAGTCGGCTATTCCTTACTTCAGAACTTACATGGGTTCATGCTTTGTAAAGTATTATGTAGACCAGATGTCATCAGCAGGTCATTTAGATAGATTATTTTGCCTCATCTTGGAAGTCATAAAAGGAGGACTAGAGGCACTTTAAAGTGGCAGTGCTTCCAACATTATCCTGTGGCCAGTGTTAACAAGGGCTACTTTAATCTAGAAGCAGATTGAGTTATCTTCAACTGTGATGAAGAGATGCTATTTTGGTGAGCTTCTCATGTCATAAATGAATAGTTTACCAGTTGTTTCTAACATATTTTATGTAATCACAACTGTCTGATCTGTGGAATGCCAGACCTGCTTATTTGGCCTTTGTGTCAGTCATGAAGCAGAACAGTTTGGTTTTTTTTAATTCCATTAAGTTCTCAAAAATCTTTTGATACATTATATCATTGATAAAGGCACAACAGAGTCTAAGTTGTACTGCCATTTGTATTCCTATATCTAGTCTTCTTATTTTCTTATTCCTGTTGTGCTACTTGCATCCTAGAACATTAACTTTGAAAACTTGACCATAGCAGCAAATTAGAATGAAGCATTTGGGTGAGCCGTCAGCTTTTGCATTGAACCAAGATTCCACATGAATGATAGAGAAAAGGCTGAAAAGACTGAAAATTCAATCCATTGGAGAATGCGACTCAGGAATTAGAAATATCCATAGCTATATTCACAGAAATGTAGTGAGTGAAAAGTTTACAGTCTTCAAGAACACAGAATCTGGAAGATATATTGTGAAAAAAGAGTTTCTATATATAGGCCAGTCTGAGTGGTGGAACTGATTACAGGAGCAAATGCTGGAAAGAAATCAGCTGGGTGAAATTTAGTCTATCAAACTTTTGCTGATTGCACAGTAGTAAATATTCTCTCAAATACTGTTTGAATAGGCAGCAAAGATAAGGAAGGGAGGCAGTGGACATGTCGGATCATACGGATGCAAAATAAATGCGTTTCAAATTTTTGAACGTTGAAGAATTTCTTTAACAGCCTTTATAATAAACATTTTTGTTTTGTCTGTGTTTCATCTTGCTTATTTTCACTGATGGATGTACAGTGTCGATTTTACTTATGTCATAATGGGCTGGCCTACACAAAGACCAAAGTTTATTTCTTTAAACACAAGTAAATCAATTCCACAGCATAAAACATGATACTCTTTTATCCTTGTCCTTTGCCCCCTTTTTCACATACAAAACTAAGTAAATGTAACTGTATTGTAAAATCTGGATGTCCAAAAGATAGTAGGAGTTTCTGCTGTTGAAGCACAGGAATGACTATGCTAAATCTATTTCAACTTCAATTTGAAATGTCAGAGATTCTGAGGATTTCTGTCAGCTCTGCTCTTTGATGAGAAGGCTTATCTTGAGAAGAGTTTCGTCTTTTGAATTTGAATGTTTATTAATCTCATTTAATTCACATTCCCATGTATTTTTAGTTTGTGAATGGGGTTTTCAAAAGTGCCTTGGAAGTTTGGGCACCTTGATTCCACTGAAGTGGAAACAGAGTTGCATGCCTTTGGGCAGCTAATATACACTTTGAGAGGTAAAAGGAAGACAAACTTTAGGAGTAGCCCCAAAAAAAGGAAAAAAACCCAGTAAATTCTTCATTGATCTTGGTACTTCCACCATATGTCGGGGCTCAGCCACAGACCTAAGCATGTGGCTGAGTCTCAAGATGCCTCATTTTCTGCTCCAAAATCTTTTCTGATTCACTTCCTTCTGCAGCTGTGCTGTTGCGTTACCCAGCAGCTCAGCACCAGCGTAGTCCTGCCATGCACTTTATGTGTGCATCTGAACTGCTTGCAAGCCATGTGTACCTCCAGAGCTGCAAGTTGCTTGCTTGGGGGTCTTGGATCCCTTTAAAAAATATTAAATTAGTCAAATGCCATCTCTGCCTGGGTTCTCTGACACTGAATTCACATGATGTCACTTATGAATATCCTTTTTTTGACAGTTCCTCAGCTAGCTTTTGATATGGACAATAGATACAATTGTGTCTGAATCCCAACAAACTGGCATTCCTCTAGTCTTTCTGATGTTTATAAAGCCGTGTTGTGGTTAAATGACATGGATGAATTTGTTCCCAGAGGGATGAGAAGAAAGTGGAGTTTTGCGACATCACAAAAAAAACGTAATCAATGTCTATTATACCAAAATATGAAAGGTTATCTTCTCAAGGGTAAAATAAAGAAAACAAAAGCATGGTGCTGTTATCATTCTTGTCACAGCTGACTTGCAGTCTTCTATAGTCTGCACTGGAAAATTACTGATGCTCCTTGGTTTATTTTTTATTTAATATCTCTTCCTGTTCCAATAAGTGTGCAGTTTTCATTAGTGATTTTAAGTTAGACTTTCACTGCTATTATTCTTCACAAGTCAATTTTTCCTTATTATTCTGTTTTCTACCTTGGGAGGAGCGGGGGTTGGAAACAGGTTTGGTTAGTAATGGTAGTTGTAAATATTTATGTAACATCAATCTCCAGAGTCTTTTTCACAATCACATAGAGCATAATGTGCTTCTGACCTTTATACAGTTTCCCAGGAAATCAATCCCTTGAAGCAAGAAAACAAGCCCCTGTCTATCTCCCCTACTCCAAGGACAAGTCCTGGCTTCAGCCTCAGTGTTTCTTGTGCTGGCTCTTTCAGCTAGTCCAAAAGAGATGTTTACCCCTTGGGGAGCGATGTGTCCAGAAGTACGTAACAGGATGTTACAGCAACATAGTACAGTTTGCTCAGAACTGCACACTCTTTGTCTAGTTGACCACAGTATTTTGAGGTCCCTAGACTAGAACAAAAAAGTCCTTCTTCCACAATGGTCTGTGGCTCCAAAAAAAAATCCAGGTTGTTATTTTTCTTGCAGTGGTTGGCTGATGAGATCTTACCTTAAAACTGATACCCCAGCTCAGTTTAGAGCTGAGACTGTTTGGCCTAGAGAAGGCTCAGGGGGATGTCATCAATGTATATAAATACCTACAGGGAAGGTGTGAAGACGATGGAGCCAGGCTCTTTTTCAGCAGTGCCCTGTGATAGGACAAGAGGCAGTGGGCACAAACTGAAACAGCAGGAAACACTTTTCCACTACGAGCAAAGAACTGGCATATATTGCCTGAGGAGGTGGTAGAGTCTCCATCCTTGGAGATATTCAGAGGCCATCTCTAGGTGACCCTACTTGAGCAGGGGAGTTCAACCAGATGATGTCCAGAGATCCCTCCCAACCTCAGCCATTCAGGATTCGGCATTTCAAGGTCAAACCATCCTCCTAATAGTCCACAGTACACATCCTTCCACTTCCTCCAGACTATCTCCATTAACACTCAGGTTGCACCATCAGCAGGCCTGGTAGACCTTCCCACAATTTGTAGACAATAATTATTTTTATCTCACAATCAGATATGCTTTGTAGGAAGGGTGGTACAGAGCAAATACTGTTATTTTGGGGAGAGGGAGGGGAAGTGTCTCCTCCAGATGTTAGATACCATTGTGACATTCCAAAAATGTACAGTAGTGTTCAGCTTTTCAGGTTGGTATAGCCTCCTGTCAGTGTTACCTATCTGCCTACAAGTTCCAGAAGAAGGATTCAGTTTTATTTCTGACACACCTCAGGTAAGGCAAACCTCATTTTGGTTTACCCTTTCTAAATTAGAGGCTTATGTTGATACGGGTTGCTACTTACCAATTGAATCTGGGCAAAATTTTAATACAGTTAGGTCCTATAATGTGAGCCTGCCATCTGTGTCAATAAATATGCTGGCTAATGGAAGAGGAGGATGCAATAAATAAATGGTCTTTTTCAGTACAGTTATGCTATGCTTAAGAAACCATGTGCTTGATAGTGTCTCCCCTTCCAGTAGTCCTGGCTATGGGTGAGGTAGCACCTGGGTAGATAATTTCTGTGATTGCCTTTGAGAACCGTTTTGGTTTTAGAAGGTTTCTTCTTTTATTTATTTTTTTTTTCAATATCTCAAATAAGTATGTGGAAACTTCCAGTTGAAGTTGAGTCTGAACGTCTGGGCAACTGTCACACTGCATGATTCTGGGCAAAGATTCAAAGGTTTCTCAGAAAGACAGGTGATTACAATGGAACAATATCTATGCCCTTACAAATCCTCATTTCTCAGGACTGTGATTTAAACAGATGTTAAAGGTGGGGGTTTTTTTCAGAGATAAACTGATACACATGTTTTAAGGTAGCACTAAGCAGGTAGAGAGGATCTCTGGTACCTCCGAAGTCAATATGTGTTGCAGTAAGAGCCACTGAAGAGCTGTCCCTGTTGGAGGAAACAGCAGCAACATGGATTATTGTATTCTTAAGCTGTTTATGTTCATATAGGTGCAGATATGGTCTCCAAAACTTTTTTATTTCTTTTCAAGTTCTGAGATAAAGTACCTTATTTTTAGGGGAAGTTGAACAAGAAGACATTCCCAGTAAAAAATTGATAGATCCATATTGATTGAGTCTAGGTACTGGAGCCACCTCTTGAGGCAGAAGCAATGCAGTGTAAGTTAGAGATACTTTGAAACTGTTTTAGTTTTTATTAGTACATAACTGTTTTAATTTTTAGTAGTACATATATCTTCCCTGATACTGACTTAAACTCACTGGAAAATAAGATTTAATTCTTGAGTAATACGAATTTCCAAAATCTCTAAATTAAAACAAGAGCTTGCTTACCAAAGCAAGCTATAACAGATGAAAACAGAAAGTGAGAGAAAATAATAGGAAAGAAAACATGGAGGAGAGAAGCCTGTGGAGTTTATTACTCATTCCTAAGGAACTTGGTTATCAAACTTGATTAGGTTCATACATTTCTTTTGGTTATGCCTTTAAAAGCTATATCTTAAATAAGTGAATACATCTGTATTTAGTTAGTGATTATGGAAACGCTTCAGACATCCATGCATCTGAGTGAATAGAAAGGCCCAATGCGTAAATTTAGGGTTGTACAAGCCTGCCACCAGAGGCAAAACTGAAGAAGACATAGGTATGAAACTGAACAAGAAGGCACGTAGTAAGGATAGGGTCAAAAAGAAAGAATTAGTTGAGGCAAGGAGAAATCCATTGAAGCAGCATCTGCCTAGCTGACTGTGGTAAATGAGGAATGGATAATTGAGGGAACTTCCAATATAGTTAAGAATTAGAGTAACGTAATTTAGGTAACTACTGATCAAAAAGTCATGATTGTACTGTAACTGCTATTACTTGATATATAATTCTACTACGAGCTGAAGTTGAAAGACTGTTTTGAAAAAACATTTCAGTTCTTCAGTTAATGTTGTTGTTTATCCCTTTTTCCACTACTCTTTTGGACTGCCCAGTTAGAACATTATTCTGGTACTAATGATCCCCTGCACCTCAAACCGATAAACAGGGTGCCTTCCAAATATAAGTTTAAATCTGTTGATTAAACTTTGGTTAAAACTTAAAAATGCAAATTTTTTATGAGGTATAGCACAGAAAAATATAATCCTAGAAGGCAAATGCGGTGGATGACTGCATGATGTACTGGAAGGATCATAGAGAATGCCTGGCAGCTTGGTTTTATATGGTTTTGCTGTCAACAAAGCATAATGAGGAGTTTAATTAGTTATGGGTTTCAAAATAAGGGAGAATTTCTCTTTAGTAAGCAATGAATGTAAGACAAGACTTCAATGTAACATAGCCAGTTTGGGTGCACCCAAAATAAAGCCCCATTTCGGATCTTACTTAGTGAGGAGACATAAGTGTTGACACCATTTGGATGAGAGGACTTTTGAAGTCTTATAGCAGTTTTAAGTCCAGAGATTCAAAAATACTGAGTCATACTTTTCAGTGTCTGCCCTTTGAATTTTGAACTGTTATTGCAGTGCACAACATTGTGTGTCTGTTTGTGCAAAGGAAAGAAAGGAATGGTGCTGCTAGTGTTCCTAATTATAGTAAGGTCATGTTAATTCCTGCAGCGTGTTCCCCACATGGCTCCAACCCCTTTCCCAGCAAATAAAAAATTATTTTATAATTTCTTCTTCATGAACAATTTTTTTCTCATGCTTTTTTCTGGTCTTGATTCTGCTTAATCAGTCTTGATCCTGCAATAGTTCCCTCACCACTCCTGGGCCAAAATGAGTTCTGCTCCTCTTGTATTTCCCCTGCGTGCTCAAGCCCTTCTCCCATGCCAGAAAGAATTATATACAACAGAGTCTTCTCTGCTATGCTGGGACCAGCATGGTATACAATGCAGAGAAGAAGGAGGAGCAGAGGGTTTGCAGAGACTACTTTTCCTGCTCCCACTCTCTTCTCGTAATTATATTAAGTATAGGATCCCAGCTCTGAGGGAGGTTGAGATCTCCCCAGTATCTGCACAGGTTCTGATTTACTGGTCTTTACCATGAGGGGAGCAATAGAGTCCAGATAGTCTCAGGTGGCTGTCTTGCTTCTAGGTTGGTTGTAATGTACTGGAAAGGTGAAGCTTCTGTTGTCAGCTGCAGCCATGCTTCAAGCTCATTTGACTTGTGGAGAATTTGAAGGAACTGGCAGCACTTAAGATCTTCAGGAAAAGCCTGAAGAAAGGTGGTGATGGCTTCACACAAGTTTGTCTTCCTTTTGAGAGAACATTAGCTGTAGTAATCCAGAAAGTACCAGGTGGCAATGAGTGACCCCGGGAACTGAGCAGGATATAGTCCTCCCCATGGATCTCTCTGGATGTTATTGCTATTTGTTCCATGATAGTGTTGCCTTTTGAGTTCAGAACAAAATGTTTCAGCTGAGCAGTGAGTTGAAGACACGAGATTGAATATGAGGATATCTTTTGATGTGACATAAGATATAATGATGAAAGCTAGTAGCCACAAGAGAGCGTACTGCGTAATGTTCTTGTTATGACACTGTGACACTTGTTATGACTAAAACTTTTGAAGCTTAGGACCTGTCACAGAATATCTTCATGATTTTACAAATAAGGACCATTTACCACTCAATCTGCATCTAATTCTCAGGGCAACAGTACAATATTCCCTGCAGTGCATGGAGTACTAACAGGAGGATTCACTGAATCCAGAAAATCCAGAGCTAACCAAGCCAGTAAAAAAAAAATAAAAACAAAACTCCCCAAACAAACAAAAACAAAACAAAAACATCAACAAACAAAAAAGCACAACAGGTGGACTCCATTCTTACTCAGTCATAGTGAAGTGCCTTTATCTGGACTATGTCCAGATGTTAGGTGTAAGCCAGTGCTTTGTCTTGAAACAAAATAAAGTGCTTGGGACTGATATCTGGGAAAGAGGGATCCATTTTCAAGTCTTCAGTCTGACTCAGGTAGGGCAGGCCAGCAGTATGACATGAATGCCCTCTACTTAAGGTTCATGGGCAGGCCATCTCAGTCACTCTTGAAGCTGTTTCACTGCTCATAAATTATTAACTTGGCTGTGAGGTAGGGAACTATTAGCTACTCTCTCTCTTGCTTCATGAATCACTACATGTGTAAATCTTTATGTGGATTTAGCCCTTAGGGAATTGCTACAGTAGGAAGAGAAAGAATAGTCCAGTGCTTGGGTTTCAGTAGCCAGTGGTGTGAAGAATTGCCATCATAGATATCATGGAGTTAGCTCTCATGGGTCTGTATGCTTGCTGGTTCTCAGGCACTATAACATCTTGGTGTTAGATGGACTTGTCCCATAGCAGAGCCTTTAACCCCAAGAATGGTAAGCATGTTCCCTGTATAATGTATGGGAATACTTAGATACATTTCTTTAGCAAAGAATTGTCCACATGAGCTTGAAAAAACAAGCAGAAATTAAAAGAAAAAATGATAAATACAGAAATACCTGACTGACATTTCCACAAAGCACTCAGACACAATCTCTTTGCCAGAGACAGACACCTACATGTGACTTTTTTTGTTTGTGGAAAACCAACAGAGACAGCCAACCTCAAAACAGCCAGCAGCTGAATGGTTAGGGAAGAGATTTAGTGCAAAACAACACACGTTCATATTTCTGGGTGATTAAAATGAAGGGGTTTAAATCTGTATCATAGCAAAGACCCCAGGCTAAATGGAAGTTGGTCTTTCTCAGTCTCCTTTGCTAAATATTTGTTGCAGAAATAGAGAGCCAGTAGTTCCGTCTATAGCTCACTTATGCAGGTATGGAGGTTGTGAAAATGTGATGTTTAGGATCCATTCCTGTAAGTGTTACATAGTTAACAAGTGGGTGGGACAAGTGTACCTGCAGACTGAAAAAGACTCAACTCAAGGTAGCTAGCAACTCCAGTTTAGGAAGGGCAGGGCCTGGCCCGAAATCTCAGGCTATCACTTGCTGAGTAGCTAGTAGCAATTTTGAGAAGGTCACTACCCTGTTAATAGGGGATCTGTGGCACCTACAAAGCAGTTGCCACTGGAGAGCCGTGAGGATGCAGAACTGCAGAGGATAGTTAAGCAATGCTAGGCTCAGTTCAGTTACATCAGACCTGAATGATCTGTTTTAAAGGATGTAGCTGTATATACAGCTGGAACAAATGTGGAATGCCATTACACAAATAAATGACGTGCAGAAATAAAGTCAAACTGTGGGTGGGTGAGCAAGTTTCTCACCTATAATCTCCCACACCATTTGCTTTGCAATAAAAGGGAGCTGTCAGAGGCTGCCAATGGGAGCTGTGTCTCCCAGCCTTGCCCTCCCTTATCATATTTCTGAGCAAAGCCAGCTGATTAAGCAGCGTCTGGTGTGACTGACCTTGTATCTGAGGTCAGTCAGAGACCTGTTGATTCACTCTAACAAACACAGGTACTAACTTTCAGATTTTCAGCACTAGATGCTTTCAATCAGATGGGCATGGGAGGGATACTTTAGGTCTTGGTTTAGATGTCTCTTAACTTGCTGTACACTTCAGCAAACTGCTGTGGGTCAGGGCACTTATAGCCTGAGAAATGAGGGATGATAAAACTGCCTGCACACAGACACACAGGAGTACACAATATGGTAAGAGCAGGATTTTGGACTCAATAGGTTATGTCTGTGAGGAACAGAGAAGTAGAATGGGGAGAACATAAGATCATGTTGTAAGAACATGTTTCTGGAGTAATTCAAACCTTATCTGCACAAGGAAGTATTTGCCAGTGTAACTTCAATTGATATTGCTATACCAGGAAAGCCTCCTAACAAGTATAAAGCTCATATTACTTTCCAAAAGGAAATGAAGGCTTATCTTGTTGGAATAACTGTGGTATTCTGGACCAACACAGTTAGGCTGGCAAATCTTGGAAGGAGAAGTAAGACCTCTCTTGATCCTTTCACTTTTCTATAATTCAACTTCAACCACAAAGTGAAATTAATGTTTCTTATTCTATAGCTCCCAGACATACTGAAGGGAGTCAGTACTTAAGCTTTGTACAATACTTCCAGAAAGAAGATCTCTGATGCACTCTACTGATGCAGTGGCATACTGTTAGCATGCTGTGAGCACTCACACAACCCCTTAGACTAGCTGTTGTTTCTAGCTGGTGGCAGCATCCACGTAGCTGTTGAGGAAAATTAGACATGGTCTGCTTGGCTGCCAGTTGCTCAGAGGTAATCTAGTTTCCAATTACTGCATTTCTGCAGGGGAAAAAATGTCTAAGCACACCTGAAGCTTCATCAGGCTCATCATGCTAAGCTTTAGCTAGTGCATGTGGCTGTAAGCATGTAGTCCTGTACAACAAGCCAAAGGTAGCCTTGGTAAAATGTTTTGGTGTTCAAGAAACCCAGGGAATCACTGTCACTGCACAGATATCATGGAACAGTTTTAGTCTTCCCTTATCATTTCTAAAATTCTGTTCTTGTTTCTGCTTCTACTGTTCTTTAAAATGCTTAGTTTTGCTGAACAGGGTAAGGTAAGGTAGCAGATTGATCTGTTAAAGATCAGGCAAAGAGTCTCACCCAATATTAGGCATCTATACGTAAATTAATCAAAGGACTTCATGATTTGTCTCACCCACTTTATGAATAAGATGGATTTCACATGAACAGTGTGTATGTCACTTAGTTGCTTTTATAGGAGGCCTTGGCATTGTGCACATTAGGATGTCAGATGAATCACATCCTAAAGGTCTTTATTCGCCCTGCACCTAGACCTCTGAGTAGTCTTCTGTGTGGATGGAAATAAAGCAATCACTTTTGCTTTTATTTTAGGTCAGTTTCACATTTTGGTTTTCAGGCACTTGGCAGCTGTGTAATGTTTGGTTTGCAAACACTCCCAGGGAAGGGCTCAGTCCAAGACAATTATTTTCTTTACAAAGAGATAAAAACTCAAACATTTTTCGTTACTTTCACATTTTGTAAAACATTTCTCTGTTTTTCTACCCCAAAACATAAGCCCCAGGCTCAAACTACTTATTCCTATACCCTTCATATGTTTAAAAATCTCCTCTTTCCACACTTTACCCAGGATTATTGAGTTGTTCTGTGCTTGATTTTGATGGTGGTAGAAGTTTTTTCAAAACTCCTCTTTAACAGCCCAGACATTTTAGAAGCTGGAAAAGGTACAGACATATCTACCCTGTGCAATACAGGCACATGAACTAATGCTGACCTATTGCTGCCTAAGCTGATACATCTGACTGGTACATGGCAGCTGTCTTTGGAGAAGCTAGCTTTGACTTTAAAGCAGCAGGCTTCCTCGGAAAGGCCCTCCCTCCCGGATGCTGTGCTACACTGTGGCCCTCACACTTGTGCTGCTGTGCTGCTGGATTAGGCATCTCTGTGCCCATGCTTTGCTATGTGATGTAGGCATGCCAGCAGCCATCGCTTGATACTGCTTTCACACCCACTTTGCTGCCATGCAATGGAGAGTAATGCTCTTAGAAGCCTTAAGATGTTCTTAGGAGCCTTAGGAGAGGAATAGTAGGGGGTGTTTAAAGCAAGCACTGTCTATAAACTGTTTATAAAAGCTGGGTCTCACTTCAGCCATTTTCCCATTGAGAAGTTCTCAGTTAAACTGCCAACCCAGTCTTCATGCTTCCTCACACTCATAAAAGTCTAGAGATTAAGATAGTGGAAGAATACTAAATATATGCCAGATACTTGATGGGATAAGTGAGCATATTGTGATTAAAGGAAGTGAATCATATCTTCAAACAATGTAGATTTGTACAAACTTATCTCAGCCAAGAATGTAGGCCCACAGTCATATTTTCAGCTGAATTGAAAATTAACTAATAAGTGGGAGAGATTTAGGTAGCAGGTCAGTCAGGCTTGTCCAGTCATTTTAATGGTAGAAGGCCAGGAAGGAGCTCTCGGCATCTTCCACTTAAGCCCCAAGTCTCATATTGGTGTCTTACACATTCCTGGTGCTGGAGGGACCCCTTTGATTTCTACTCCCACTTTTCCTTTTCTGTGGACACAGCAGCTGCTACACCTGCTGAAGCAGGAGAGGCTCCCTGTGATGCAAAGCAGGCACTGAATCTGGACAAGACCACTTACCTGTTTGAAATAGTTTGGTCAGTCTGTTGCTGTTGTGGTTCGAGAAATGTTTCATCTGGGATGTGCACGTTCCTATTTGTGCAGTTAACCCAAATACAGGGATGCTTGTAAGGCAGCCCAAGAGCCGCTTCCAGCCCACTGATGAGTCCATCTGTACCCTGAGCAGTTTCTCTTTTTTAATCAAATGGGTTTGAAATATTTATATAACTGTATAATTCAATACTGTGCTGTTGAGAAGGTGGACAAACCTGTCTTGTAATGTTGGTTTCTCCAGTCTCTCTGAGGGCAGAGGTAAAAGAGGAGTATATCTGTTTTGATTCTTTCTTAGTTTTCTATGTTCCACATAGAGACCCCATATCTTTTGAACATGGACTTCTCCTGCACAGTATAATAAACAATGAGTAGAATAAGGCCTGTGGGTCACTCCGAATGGATAAGAAATACATCAATTCTAGCACCACCAGAGATGAAGAAAGCAGGTGAGAAGGAATCAGCTCAAAAGTAACACCATTAGACACCAAAAGCAAAAAATGTCATCTGCAGAGACTAGGTTGTTTTGGGGGTTTGGTTGTTGGGGTTTTTTTGTTTGGGATCTTTTTGTTTTGGTTTTTTTTTGGGCGGGGTTGTAATAGATGCATTAAATGGTTTAGCCTCTTCTATTTTTTTTCAGCTAAAATGTTTTCAGTCTTTAAAGATAATTTTCTTTGGAGAAATGTTGGAGAATGCAGAAATCAACACGTTGGGCTTGTTTGATTGCCGCCACACAAAAAAAGAGCAGACCTCTGGCATTAATGGAAAGTGCCAATTAAATTTTCCATTTTCTGAATCTGTGAAATGTGGTTTTAAATACAAATGAGAGTCAGATCCAAGGGGATTATCCAGATTGATTCATTTAAATTAGCATCAGACTCTGAGTGGATGCTCTTGTGTCTGTTTCTAAGTGATTTTTAAGGTGGATAGACTGGGAAGCAGACAGATAGACGAATGAGCAGGTTAGCAGGTGAGACATGAGCATAGCTCAGAAGTCATGGCTACCTAAATGGAAGAGAGAACAAAAGGAGGGAGCTACTGGAAGCAGGGATGCCAAATAAACCACTATGGGTAGTCATGGTTTTAGATCCATCTCTCTTCTCTTGATCAGCCCACCAAAAGATAGAGATTTCTCCGGTGCCTGAGATAGATCACTATCCTTCTCCTGAGATTTCAGCTGTGGGAAGTGCTCAGAGCTCCCTCACTTGACATACGTGCTGCTTTCGGGGGAAGACCTCTCCTTCAGAACTGCATAGGCATTACAGAGCTATACAGCAGCTGGTGTCCTAAAGGCTGTTTTGAGGATGCTTTGTGTAATGAGAATCTAGTGATGAGGTCTGCAGAGCTGCTAGTCAGAGATGAGGCAAGTAACACCAGTGGCAAAGTGCTCTGAAGCTGGTGAGGTAGTGATGAAGTCTAACTCTCCCTGTCTTCTTGCAGTTTGCCAGTGAGGATGTGTGGCAGTATTTCCCAGCTTTAAATCATGTAGATTATCCAGTCTGTAAAATGTTTTGGTTTCCTTTGAATGGTTTCCATACAACAGCCACAAACATGCCTCTCTTTCCCCACAACTCTGTTTATTGCTGCCAGGCTTGGGCCTGCTGTTATCCCACTGCTTATTGTTACAGGTCTCAGTGACTCTCAAACAAGGACAAAACATTCATTGGAGCAGGCACCTGGAAAGACATTTTCCATCACCTTCAATACCACTGTCTTTTCCCTCTCTTTATCTATATAATCCTATTGCAACCTTGCAGCAAAAAGGTTACCTGATCAGGCTTTTGCCTGTCTCTGGTGGGCATTTCTTGATACTTTGGGAAGAGGAGGTGCTTATGAGAGTCAGGAGATGCACTAGCTGTCTTGCTGTTGTTGAAGAAGTCATATGTACTAGTTGTGAATCACTTAAGGTGATTTGAGAATGCTGGTTATGCTGCCCTTTCATTATCAGTTTAGATCCTACTTTCTCCTGTAAAAGCATGCATACCTACATGTAAATCTACAGGAAAAAAAGCTGCATTCATACACTAAATCTCAGCTTTTTCTTTTCCTGCTTTACTTGAGGCAGAACATGTCTTGTGTAAACCTCAGTGGTGGGTTGTAGAAAGATGAGTGTAAACCAGTGAACTGTGTGGTTAGCTGGTAGTTTAGTGGTCTGGATTCTGTTCTCTGTTTTCATTTTGACCTGGTGCTTGACCCTGAGACCTCTCTTTGTTCATCTTGTCTATTCAGATTGATGGGTTTCACTGAAGTCTGTACTGGATGTGAGTACTCAAGTCAAGGGAATCAGGCTTTCAGGGTATGCCTGCATTGCAGTTTTAAGCTGTGCTCCTGCCCATGCATTTGCCTAAACCCACTAGTGTGTCTGCACAAAAATCTTGCTTATGTGGCTTGGATTAAGTGATAAAGCTCAAACTATTCCCAGCTGCTAATCAGTGAATTCCTGAGAATGCCTTCTGTTATGTATTCTTGGCTTGACCTGTTGACTAAAATTACTTGTATCCCAGAGCCACCCATCCTTGTCCCCATAGCTGCTGGTTCATCCAAGCAGGAGCCAAGTAAGCACAGTAGGCACCAATGTTATTTGAGAGATACGTACATGTATTTCTCTGCAAGCCATACAATCTTTATAATCCAATTGTGGGCCAGTGTACCTCACTAATGTAGCAAAGTGAAGAGTCCTGGTGTGACTGCAGGAATTTCCAAGCTGTCCCGCTTTGTTCTGCCTTCTCACTCTCAGGAACAGCAGAGGTACTGTACCAGTTTAAGAAGCCTGCAGAGTCCTTCCAAAAGCCTCCCATCAGACTGGGACCCACACCACAATGAGTTTTTTCCTCATTTTTAGCCTGTGTCTGTGAACTAATATGAACTGCTTCAGCTGCTAACAAAGAAATTTACTGATTTGATATAAAGACCTTTGATCTCTCAAACTTTGTAGCTGAGTGTTGCAGAAGTTAAGTCTTTCACACTCCTTTTAATCCATTACCAGTGCTGGTTTGAGTCTCTTTTCTTGGCAAGGCAGGACAGTAGTTGTTGTACTTCCATAAATTTCTTAACAGTTCAAAATTATTTTTAAGAGAATATGATTCATCACTCTCAGTACTATACAGGTTTTCTTAATAGTCAATAATCATTACTGGCAAACATCATGTATTTCAAGTCTGAAAACTAACATTTTTACTGCCCCCAGTTTATCAGTTAGTGTATATGGGTACTCACTTTGCCTGCTTATGACAGTTTTGTTGATGAGTTGAGATGTAGGAAGATCCACCTGAACACCTTTATTTGACAAACATTACTCTTTCCTGACACCATTAAATAGGGGCTTCAGAAATTCAAGATACAGATCTGACCAATGATGTGTTCTATCCATGAAACAAACATCTGTTATTTACCAGAGTAAATGAATTACTCTTTTCAAAGTCATTTCCCTGCTGGATTATAATTTAACCCATTAAGGTTAAAGACAGTTAAGGAAAGTAAGTGGTGTTTCCTCATTCTTTCCAAGTGATTGTGCAGAAAATTGATATTATAGCTTTTGTTCAGCTTGTGTATTATAAGCCCTTCTCTCTTTCCAGCTCTGAACCACAGTTTGTGTGGTACTAAGAACACCATTAAAAATTAAATCATCCAAAAGGACTGCTTTTCCAGAAAAGGGTGAAGAGCCAAAATCCTTTATTTCAGAGTTAACTGGCTCCGGAATGGTGCATTCTCAGAGCATGGCAAGTTGCAAGAAAAAAACATACTTATTGAACTGTCCATCAGGTGCCTGTCATTTTGTGGGTGCTTGGATTAACTAATGGTTCAAAACAAAGTCCAGAAAATCAGATCATGTTAGCTGTAAATCTGTTGACATCAGTGAGATTAGACCTGAGGTTCATATTTCTCATCTTTTTCTAGGTTACAGAGGCTTTTATGGCTGTGATAATTAAGTTTCAGATCAGTTCTCTGAATTGTTTATCATTACATCTATGTGGTCAGTTCAAGACTTTTGTTAAACTAATTTTTAGGATGCTGAGAATTAATTTTATTTCTTTATTGTCTCCACTGCAAGTACACATTATTTCCTGGGAGATTGGCTAGCTCTAAGTGACCTGAAGGCCACAAAGTCATTATTACAGACAGGAGTAAGACTCAGAAGTCTTGTCTCTATGACAGTTCTTCCAGTCTTAAACTACTTCTTACTCAGCAATGTTTTTTTTCAAACATGTCATCCAGATTTCTTTAAAGACACATATCAAGACAATTTAAATAAAAAACAACCACATTAACCTACTCTCATGCCTAGAGAACCCTTTTCATTCTGCTTTGTAGGCCAGATCAATTCTAATACCCAGACAAGCTGTTCATGAGAAGAAAAACCCTCATTAACCTCAAATTAGACCCAACTGACCAGATTTTAAGTTACCATTATGTCAATGAAAACTAAATTACAATGAGAAGATGTTTCAAGCACCTGGCAGAGGGAGTCATGTGGGATGAGATTCACCCAATGTAGACAGATCTGAACAAGATACTAAGTGTCCCTGATAATTAATGGAAGGAAAAAAAGATGTGGCCAGGGCATGATTCATTTCATTCCCAAGTTACTGATGAAAAGGCAGCAGTTAAATCTGACTATAAAAGTATCTATTTCCATTGACTATAAAATTATCTATTTCCATTAACTATAAAGTGAATTTAGTATGACTACCTTATATAGAGAGACATTTACATCATAAACATCTAAACGTTGATAAGATCCACCAGAGGATGAGATCCCACACAAAAGGTGAGTATAAATGCGGAGGTCACTCTGTGAAGTGAAATCTGTAGTGCAGAGCCCACAGTCAGAAAACAAATTACGATGCTGGAGAAGTCACCATTTGCAAGACCCACAGTAAGAAGCTCCAGAGCCTGCAGGAAGGTTGCACTTAAAATGACAATAACAAGATTAGCAAGATACCTGCTAGAAAAACAATCTGTGGCACAGCCTGAAGGGTCTCTAATTATCCACCAAGTTGATTAATTGAACAAGAACAAAGGTCAGCAGGGCAAGGCCACGCAGGAGCCTTGCAAGGAAAAGCCCTTTAGTCAGACTAGGGCATGTTTATGAGACTGATACACCCAGCCTGTAAATGCCTCCATGCCAGAGAAGGGCAGGAAAGCCATGTGAACACCTGCATGCATAAGGATGTGGTGTTCCCTGTAGCAGTGACAGTTTTTGTTCCCTGTTCGCACTAGGAATTAGTCATAATCAAAGAGCACAGGGACAGCCTGAATGGGATTTGAGGTTTCAATTGATGGTTGCACTCCAGACTGCCACTTCCCTCTGTCCATCCTCTCCATATCCCAGATTTCAATCTCTTATCCTTACAGTGATGTATGTGTCCTGGAAGAACTAAAAGTAAGCTCCTGGAGTTTCTCGCCAGAGAACAGGAAGCTCCCATTTGTAGTCACCTTAGCCCTGCAAACAGCAATGGCTGTAATGCTCGTGAGGCTGGATAGGTGCTAGTGCAGCTGGCTTGTGCTGAGCTCTTTCATGCCACAACTACACTGCCTGCATTTAAGCTAATATCTAGCTCCACCCATGTTAACATGTCTGAACTTAATTCAAGCACTGTTACGTAAGTTTCAATGACTACAGTTCAGGTGTGTGCAGAGATTGCTGCCTGTAGGTTCACAGATATTGTAAGCACAGCCATGGCCTAGTGAAACAGCAACAGGTAAAGAAGTCACAGAGACAAGCCAAGCTCTACTTGTAAAGCACAGCTCTGCAGCTAAAAATGCATCAGCACAAGAGGCTTCTGCTGGCATGGCCACCTCGTTCAGGGACCACTGCTCTCCCAACTCTGCCACACCAGACAGAGGTGTAGGTCTGAGGTCTGGCTGTTAGCTGTGTGGTTCAGTAATGTATATGTTCTTGCCCAGTGTCCTCATTCAGTGTGAGCTGAGTTCCTCTGATATTCCAGAGAAATCTAGCTACTTTAGCAGGCCTTTCATATATCTACATTAGGGCAAGAGTACTTAACAGGCCAGAAGAGGTCTCAACCAATGGTTCCCAAATGCCAGACTTGTGGGCCCTGCCGTGAAAGCAATCCCTGTTAAGAGGTTTGCCACGCAAGCAGAGGAGTGTCTGCTGTAGCTCTTCTCCTGGAGAGAGACTGGCACCATGCCAAGCATACAATGTGACTTGTGAACCAATTGCAGACCATGCCCTGGGGTCTCAGTCAGCAGCTTTGGGTGACATTTTGGGGCACCAGCATAATGCTTGGTATCCTGGAGCTCTGACCCATCAATCTGATTTTAACTCATTTCTGTAATTAAGAAAAAAAGAAAAGCAGCAGATCAAAACCTGTGTGTATTCCTTAAGAACCATTACTTTAGTGAGAGACTGTTAATGCTATGAGAGACTTTCTGAGCACTACTGAGATTTGTCTGTTAACAAGAACTTTATGAAATGTTCATTATTACCACCTACCTACCAGGGGAGCTAACAATTTCACACCCTTTTTATTCTTAGCTGCACATTATACCCTCTTAACAACATTTTAAAAATAACTGCAGGAAGAACTGAATCACACATAATTTGAACAATTAGAAGTGACAAGCTGTTTTTCTCATCTAGTAAAATATGTCCATTTGGCATACTTTGCTGTCTAGCAGAGCTCTTTTATTCACATCACTCCAGTCTCTAAGGAAGACAAGCTATTATTATTATTATTCCATTGAAGAAATGGACATCTGTACTTTCAACAAGATTAATATGTTGAATGCACCAGAGTTATTTTATAGACTATGAATTTGTTGTTATGAAGCAGACCCAGAAAACCAAAGACATGAGGCCAAGCCAAGTGAGTCCTTGTGAAAAGCCTCCCTCCTTGGTCCACAGAGTTAGCCAAACAAAATGAATCAGCCCTCCTGTGTATAGCATCTCCTGCTTATAAACTGGGCCTTGTACCATCATTTGCTCCTTAACTTAGTAAGTATTTAAGGGTTTCAAGAAGATAGTGCACTCCATGTCAGAGGCGGCATCCTCTAGAGCCATTCTCTAGAGATAGCAGGGGCCCCAAGTTGAGGATGTTATTCAGTCATCTTTATACCAGCAACACGTTTTTTTCTTTTCATCTATGAACAGTAAAGTTCAAGTTTCTTGCTGCACGACTAGCTTGACCTAACAGGCAAGCTGAGAGTCGGGACCCAGGAAGGATTTGTAAAGACCTGATGCCTGAGGATCCTTAAAGCCTAATTCCTATCACCTTTCTCCTTGGACACCTATGATAAGGCATAGCTTTAAGATATATCTCTTTTAGAAGCGAGTCACTTTCATCTAATTTTTAACGTTACATATGTGCTTAAAAAGGCAGGTAAGTGGTTAGTGAATATTTCAGAAGTAATTTCATGTTCAACTTCTATTGAATGAAACATCAACTGACTTACTGCTTTGAAAAATCCTAGAAAGAATGTTGCTGAATACACCTACATATTTGGCCACTGTCACCCCACCAGTGAAATGAAAGCTATCACAAGTGCCTATTCCTTCAGGACAATGACAAAATTTTGCTAGGAAATAAAGCTCTGGAGCACGAGTTCTGCTAAAGAAGGTGGTAAGAACATCCTGGTTTTTGATGTTGTGTCTCTTGCCATAGATAAAGAGGAGGCAGTGAACTGAAACATTTTGTTTTATTGGACTCATTTCTCATTTTTGGATATGGTTAGCTTCTTGCCTTCACAAATCTCTGATTCTCTTTGCTCTGCTCTGTTCCTCCCACCTGCCACATACACAGCTTATCTCATCCCACCCTCTTGGATCGTAATGGGAGGTTAATTTTCCAGTGAGAGACAGTATGACTCCTTTCTTCTATCTCTCTGAGCACTGACATAGTGCTCATAATTATAATTACTTCAGCTAGCATGCTAGGTATTTCAGGTGAAAAATGCTCTCTATTTGCTACAAGCAAATCCCATTCTTTTCTGCTTGATCCACTTTTTTTTTCTTCATCTGTTTTCTAGAAGCAAATCAAACATGCTTTCATTGCACACTCTATTAGCAGGAAAGCAATATCTAATTTTTAAAAATATCATGTTGTTTTCCTGTCCTCTTCTGTCCCTTTGAGACTAAGTAATCCCTTGTGAAAAATCTGACCCTATTATGATGGAACTGTAAACTCAGAAGAAATCAGTAAGTGTCCACTTGCTGGTGTGCCAAACAAATCTGGATAAAGCACATCAAAAAGATAAGACTCATCCATTTCCGTGGTCCCAAAGGGAGAAAGCTTAATGCATTGCTGTGCTTCCTTGCGTAAACTGTAGTGACTACAGGACGGGATCTGCCTGGTACCCAGAGTTTCTCCCTTTCTACAAAGCATTAATCTTATCTGAATTCTTCGCAGAGGAAATCTTTGTTCAGTAGTCCAAGAAGTAATCCTGTTAGTACTTTGGTTCTGTAGTGTAGTACAGCTGAGCCCATGAAACACTGATTATCCTTCACTCTCACTGGGGGCAATGGGAACTGATAGTCCTGATTACTTTGCAGGATCAGACTGCAGAGAATTCATTCCAACAATTATAATTTGTCCCCTCAGCATCAAATCAGGTTTTTTCCTGTTATTAGGTATAGAATTCTAGGTTTTTTTAGCTATGAAAAACTGTATTTAAATGAAGGTGAATTTGAAGTCAGGTGTTTGGTCCCGTGGGAGAGGTGGGAAGGGGCACCGCAAGCTTTGCATCCAGAAGGAACTGGCTGCAGGAAAAGGGAAATAAAAGAGGTTACATGATGCAGTTAAGAAATACCAGAGATTTGCAAAATAGTGCTTTGTAAAGCATGAGATTCTAAATCTAGTCACTGAGTGAGTGTAGGGAGAAGCCCAATGTTGGGCAGTCACACTGCAACCACGTGTACATACCTTGCCTCCAGCAAGGAATATATGTTAAGAGCACTGTTATCATCACAGTTCACAGGAACCATCAAGGATGTTTGCCTCAGGAACACCCTTTTGGACAATAGTAGCCTTCCTGCCCTCTCTTCGGCTGAAGCAAGTCATAATTTACAGCCACATCAGCAACAGTCAGTGCAGCCCTCAGGCAGTGGATTACAAGTGCAGCTAATGCACACAGCATTGGGCAAAAGCTACACCCTTTCACTATCATATATATTCTACAAATGGCTTAAACTGGTGACAAACTCTAGAAATTCTCCTGTGACAATTCCTAATCTGGGTAGCCTGCATAGGGCTGTGAAGTGAGTGTTTATTGCTTATATAATTTGCAAATGACTTATGATTTTGTGGGATAATCTAAACGTCGAACACCATGGCACAAATTATATCAGGTTCCATTTCCATTGAATCCTATGAGCTTGTGCTGGTGGAGCTTGCGCTTACTTCCTGATCCTTATTCAGGCAGCACAGTCAGGGCTACATCCAGAGTGGGGCCATCTGCCCTGAGCCATTAATTTGGCGGGAGGGTGCCAAATTCACAAACCTGGAAAAGCTCATTCTACAGCTGTGTTATGAAACATCTGTGTTTTCCTTCTGTGTTGAGCTACAATCTGGGGAATAAATTAAGACTTGTTGGGTTTCTGTTTTTTTTTTTCCTTGTGCTGGTTTAAAAGTTAACCAGCAAGGCAAAATGAACTCAATTCAAAAGAGAGATTTATAAGTCAGAATAACAATTTATTAAAATAATGCAATAAGTACAATTATACAGACAGACAATTGGTTTTAATCCACAAAACCCAAATGTACAAACCCAGCACCCTGGGGTATGAACAAAAGTGGTGTACCTTGGCCCACCCCCCGAGTCCAAAGCAAAGGGAGAGGGAATAAACCTGCTGGTGGGAGAGCTGCTGCAGTCTGGTCAGAAGTGGTGATTGCAGTCCAGTCGAGGGTGGTGGTCTCAGCCTGGTTGGGAGCAGCGGTGGTCTGCTGTCTTCCTCTGGGTCCCACGAGAGAGAGCCCCAAGGCTCTGAAACTCCCAGTTATATACTCTCCAGTTCAGGCGGGAGTGCTCAGTCCCTCCCTCAGAGTAGGGAATTCCATAAAAGGGCATGTGGATGCTCAGTCCCTCTTATCAGAGCGGGGAATTCCATATAAGGATATCAGAGCGGGGAATTCCATAAAAGGGTACAGGAACATCTTCCCACCTTGCAGGCCTCTACTGACAGCAGTTCTTGGGAAATGGCATGGAGGCTATAGAATACACAGCCTTGGGCTACACCCATCCAGGGATGAATTGGTCCCAGCCGTTCTAACCAGGACATTCCTGTATAATGATTTTTTTAAAATGAACTGAACTTAAAAAATGGGAAATATTTGCCATTATGTGATAAATAACCTGACTGGTAACAGGCTAGCAAAAGACAGTCTGTTTGGGTCTATAACTCTCTTTCTTTATCTGCAAACATTCACATCCACAGCCTCTTATTTTCTTTTCTCTCACAAAATTTTTTATTAAAATTATGACAGAAACAGTCCAGATTTTCAAAAGTGAAGATTTATTGCAGAACTTGGACACCCAAACTTACCCTGGAGAAAGTATTGCCAGCTCAGAACAATTACTGATAGGTCAAGAGACGTGCTAATGGGGGACACAGAAAAGGCTGAAGATCTCATTTCCTTCTTTTCCTCAGTCCTCACTGTCAAAGTCTGCCTTCAGCCTCATAGAGCTGTGTGCCTTGCGGCAGAGTTTGAAGGAGACAAATATTGCTAATGGTAGGGAAGATTAAGCCAGAGACTGTGCAAACAAATGCATCAGCATAAGCATGGGGATGTGTACAAGTCCTTGGGATGTGATGGCATGGATCCAAGAGTTATGAGGGAGCTGGCTGGTGTCATTGCAAGGCCATACTCTATCATATTTGAAAGACTGTGGTAATTAGATGAGGTCCCCAATGCCAAGAAGAAAGGCGAATGTCATACCAACCTCCAAGAAAAACAAGAAGGAGTATCTTTCTTAGCAAGAACCTTTCTAACAGGACAGTTTGTACTAATGAGGCTGCATTTGGAGAACTGTGTCCAGCTCACAGGAGGGAGTCCAGCAGAGGACCACAAGTCACATAACATGGGAGAAGACACTGAGACAACAAGGTTGTTAGCCTAAAACAGAGAAGGGGATAAGGAAAGCTTATTGCCATCTTCCACTAGCTATGGGGGGGCTACAGAGCAAATAGAGCCAGATTCCTCTCAGACATGCACCAGGAAAAGTGCAAGAGGCAATGTATATAGTTTACAGTAAGGCAAACTGTAACTGAATATAAAAAAAAACAAAATTTCCTCCTGAAAGTGACACTGCACTGGAACAGGGCAGAGAGGCTGTCAAGTCTTAATCCTGGAAAATTTTCAAATCTGAGCTGGTCAAAGCCTTGAGCAACCACACCCAGCTTTGAAGTTACCCCTACTATAAGCAGGTAGCCTGGTTAGATGGCCTCAGGGATGCCTTACAGCCTGAATTAGTCTGTGGTTCTGTGACTTTAATTTGTTGGGGCTGGAAAGTCTTTCATGAGTTCTCTTTCCTGTGTATATTTCCAAAAGAGAAAAGAGAGTCAGGAAAGCATACATAAGTGTTAAATCACAAAATAATTCCCTTACCCCATTAGAACAAATAAGGAAAGTCAAACACATAACGAAATGGACCAAACTGTATATTTTGTTCTTAACTTACTGTCGTTTGGAGGATAATAACTCCAGGTGAAGAACAATTAGTACTATCGCTTATTAGTAAAATGAGGGTGTTTTGCAGGGCACCTCCTGGCTTTTTAGCAGTAGGCTAAATTTACTTGCAATGAGAGGAATTTATTCCACCATGTCTGAATGATTTCAAATGTAAGGAAGTCTGAGTCAATGCTGCTGATGGCTTGGTGAGGAGATCGTGACTTCTGGTGTGTGGAATGCAGTCTCATCTGACACATCTGTGCTCTGGCCTTCTGCTGGGATCTTCTTTTCTTGCAATCCCAACATTGCATTGCATCATCAGTCAAAGCTGTTCTCATTTAACTCTTAAATTTAACAAGTGTCTAAAACCTCCAAATCCACATAGAAGATGCTAACTTTTAAATATTCTTCTGACATCTTCTTTTGATACTGGAGCTCATTCATCTTAAGATCTGTACACAATGAAAGTAGATATGCTGGGGAGAATAAAATCAACATGATGGACAGAAAAACACTCACTGATTAAAAACACTGCTCTTTCATGCATCATCAGTTTGGTATGGACATTCACCAGCAAACATAATCTTACTAATATAGTGAGGCCAATACCCTCTATAGCAAAGACATGGAAAAACCATCTGTCTGCACAGCACTTCTGTTATTGTTATGCAACACAAAGTAAATTTCACCACTTTCAATTCCACTTTCAAATTTCCATTTACAAGAATCTGTAGGAACATCTTGTATGCATTCACCACGCACACAAACACATGCATACACAGGCACAGTGCAAAATAGTCCATTAATGATTGTTATTCATATGCTGTTTGGATGGATATTTACAGCCACAGGTTTTTCAGCTGAGATTACCAGCCCAGTTAACACAGTGGCAGCACAAGTGTTGTACCCAGGTATTTTCTTATCTGACATTTGCACCAGTCCTGGTGCAAAAGTGAGAAGTAACCTCTCTAGAAACAGCCTGAGTACCTGAAAGTAAAGCTAGCTATCCATTCTCTTCTGATTATGAAATGGGACCAAACTCTTTTATGTTACTCATTGAGTTTTGTTTGTGTTTTGGTTCATCTTCCAGAATTGGAGTAAACTGTGAACTGAACGTGCAACAGGCATGTTCTCATGGGTTTTGAATGTCCAGTGTCACTCTCAGCTAGCACTCAGCAAAGCACAGTAATGGATTAAGATCTGTGTGTCATCCCAGGCCAAGTCTATTTTCTGCACTTCTGTGGCACAGTACCATACACAGAATCCTTGCAGGAGAAGCTCACCTCAGTTTCTCCATGGTGTCTGAATACCATCCTGCTTGAAAAGGCCGAATTTTTCCAACTCCACACTTCCTTCTGTTGGCCAAATTCAAATTCAGTCATCGCTGAACAGTCTCAGCTCCTATGTCTTCCCATGAAAAAATGTGCTCCCAAAATGTTGTCATTCATTTCTGTCATGGAAAGAGCCACTCCTATGCACCTCCCTTGAGAGCCTTACACACACTCTAACTCATGCTTCAATTCATCCTACTTAGCTAGTGTGCCTGATGATATGATGTTGTGCACTGCACCTTATATTAATACACAGAGTCCAGAAAAGCCCCTTTAGCAGCCTCATGGACTAGTAATGATTCATCTCTCTAATAAAAGGTTAATTCCATTTTTTCTTGTTCATCTTATCTCTTGGCCTAAAAACAAGCTACAAACATTTTTTGCATCTAAAGCTGCCAAAACCCAGACATCTTACACAAGAGCAGCTGCTTGGGACTTTGTCCTTAGCTGGCTGGCAGTGCAATGCTAGAGCAGAGCCCAGTTTCCTCCCCTCCTGGCTGCAGCTCAGCTTTGATTACACAGACCCTTGAACTTGCAAGTTCCCACATGGCAGCAAGATCTCTGCTTTGTCTTCAATTGGGTCATCAAGGTTTTAGTGACACCATTGCCATGCACCTAATCTGGGGATGCTCTGCAGTCCCTAAAACAAAGCTGTTCAAGTGGGGATACTTGCATATGGGTACATCTGCCAACAGGGCAGTTTCATCAGTTTTAGGGCAGATGCTCCATTCTGTAATTAACTTTATGCTACAAACAAGGGCTATCAGTTCACTTACAACATCCTCACCATTTCGGATGCTAAATGTACTGTAGCTTTAAAGTTCCCATTCTTTGCAATATTTTTTTCTTGGCCTCTGATTTATAGAAAATATCATGCCTTCCTTCTTCTTTTTCCTCCTCCCCTACATACCTTCACACTACTTCCAGTCTTTTATCAATATCAAACCTTTATGAGCTTGTGCATAACTAGATAACAGCATCATTACTCATGAGTGTGAGCCCGAGTCCTATCCCTGTACGTGTGCCTTGGCATTTCAGCTGACAGCCTGCTGTGCACTGCACATGGACAGCCTCCCCAGCCTTGCACTTCTTTCTCAACCAAAGGACCAACTGATTCTCTCTTCTACACTAATGTACAGAGTTTATTGAAAAAAGGTAAGGCATGAGCTTAGAAAGTCAAGGATATAGATGTAGAAAGCAATATTAAAGCAAAATATTGTGTTTCAAGATACAGAAGCAATTTCTTATGTTCAGTGGCATTCATACTCAGGAATTCTTTCCAGTTCAAACATTTGTTGACTCTTGTAGGACTTTTCTATGCAAAAAATATACTGTTATTTGCTTATCAATGTACTTACACAACTGCAGGAATTCTGCAAGTGTTCTGTGTGGATGTTCTTGTGCTGTAGCAAGGCCATAAGCAAGGGGAGCTCTACAGGACAGTACACCCTATATACCTTGCATAAACCTGTGAGCACTTGAGCTGACAGTGAGCTCTTGTATCTTGAAATAAGCAAAAGCATCAGATCTTTTGCATCATCCTTCTAAACTTTCCCCTCATTTCTTACATTGTTTTGATTGATACCTTGATGCCTCCAATGGTTACTCTATGCACCAGTCTCTTCTCAAGCACTGATTCTGCACTCTACCACTGACAGCAAGCACTCTAATCGGGCAGAGTCCAGATGAATGAATGCAAACAAAATATGCAAAATTCATCTCAGGATTGGAGTGGTAGTAAGTGGTGGGTCCTTTGAGCACTTCCACCTTAAGATATATTCCTTATGAGGCACTGTGCTGTATGAAGCCAGGAAACCCTTATAGCATTAAAGAAGGATGAAACCAGTAGTGTAGAATTAAGCAGGGCTCAATAAAAATTTCTTTTAGAGTAAAGGAGGAAGGAAAAGAGGAAATGGTAGTCATCAAGGTGTGAGATGACAGTAGACTAGTAGAGAACTTCAGCTGTGCAAGTGAAGATATAGGCTCAACCAGCATAAGGAGTTAAACAGTGACATTGAATAGCATGTCCAGATTACAGGTCTATATGAGAAAATGGTATCCTAAGAAATTTAGGCAAAAGATCCAATATGTTAGTTAAGATTAAATAAGGTTAAAATGACAGCTAGGCACCACAAGTAGAAGTTCTGTGTAAAAAAATTAAATAAAAGGATGAATCAGCAGGGATGAAATAACTTTTTCCTTTCCCTTCCATTCTCTGCCATTCCACAATCAGGTGGTCACTTCCAGGTGGGTGCCACATGTCTGCAGAAGCTCTGCAGAGCTGTAGCAGTGACTTGTCTCCCTGAGTGTGTTTCAGAACTAAATAAAAAGAGGTGATCAGTGATGGTTATATATATATATAGTTGCTTCTGTGACTAGATCTGCCTTTTGCTTCCCACTCATGCAAAAATAGCAACAACAAAAAAGTAGAAAACCATCAACCAATGCTGGGGAACAATTTGGTGTTGCTGCCTCAAGGATTCCTACAAATTGCGAATGGCTTCTTTTGAGACTAAAGCAATGACACTTTTGTCAATTTGTTTGCAGTGCTAGTTGTGCCTGATGCATTTGTGATAGCTCACCATTCAGTCTAAGAAAATAGAAATACAGCTATTGAATAGAGGCCACTTTAAGTGGTTTGCTTTCTTTTATGTCTACCAGTGGAGAGCCATTTTTCAGCTGTATCAGAGTGCAGGCATGTGCTCTCCTCATAAGCTTAGTCAGGTGAAGTGTGCAAGCTCCTTGTCAAGTGACACAGATCCCCAATTTTAATAACATCTTCGTAACCTGCTGTGAGGTGAGATCTGGTACCTGCTACATGCCTTATATCCTGTGACTGTTTTAAGCAGCAGAGAAAGTGCACATTATCGCATCCTTTCTGAAGATCTGTTGCCAGTTTTCCTCCCAATCTTAGGACTCATATTTGCTGGCTGTTGAATTGCAGGCTGATTTGAAGGCAAGGGACTTTGTTTTTGTTGTTTACAACTTTGTCTCTGAATACTGTTTGTGCTTCCTTCCATTGAGGGAGTTAAAATTCTGGTGCAATTTGGTGCTTTCATTCTGATACATTTTGGGCCCACCATCAAACACTGGCTGTCGCTCCCCTTCTTTTTCTGAAAGCCCCTGCAAACTTTGCTTCTGGCAATGTCTCAGAATATGACTACATAATTGTTTTAGTTGACTCTCACTACTCTGCTCCCCTTACCAGCACACTGCTTGTTTGCATTTAAGAGTGTGATTTTGATTTTCACTGCCTCATGTGTCAGTGTGCAAGCCTGAAGCTTTTTATAATTGTAGTAACAATTCTCAACAAAATCAATGGCACTTTCATTACTGGTATGAAACATCCATTTTCTTTTGCCCCCAAGGAATGGATGCTTTATTGCAGATGATGTTACAATAAAGGCTGACAATCAGCAGTTACAGAGTAGAGCCACATCACAAGAAATCTCTGTCATGAGACTGGCTTAAATAGGCAGCCAGTGGAACTTGGCTCACACTAACACTGAATTCTGTTATCAACAAGTTTGGCATCAAAGGAATTACAATTTCTTCTAAATTTTCTGAGTTTGCCTGAACCTCATTGATCTGGTGACCTCTGACCTCATAGCAGTCTTGCTATGAGTTGGAAAGTTGGAAAATAGTTATTGTTCCAATTACTTTCTCAAGCAAATGCCTACCGAAGGTGTCACATCAGTGCAAGTGCTGAAATTGCTGAAGCACGTTTTTAGGGACTTGACTTGGCTCAGAGTAGATACCTGTAGATTCAACAACAGATGCCAGAGGATCTTGCTCCCACACCATTGCACAGGAGCAGACCCCCAGCTCTGGTCTAACCTATGCTTCTGGGTTTCTTTCACATGAACAGAGGGACAACAGGAAGAGAAAGACAGAGGAGAGAGCCTGGTGCATGGCCAAGCTACACTCTGTTAAAAGAGTTAGGCCTTGGACCTAACTGGGACATATACCAGCCCCAGGAATGGGAATGTGTTTTCCAGAAGCACAGAGGCAAATTAAGGTGCTGTGGGACATTATGTCAATGCTAAGCCACTGCCGTTCCTTCTTCCCTCAGCTGCTTTATTCTTTATTATTTATTATTTTTTAGTTATTATTTATTATTTATTAATATTGCCCCAGACAAGGGTGCACTAGTTGTGCTGATAGAGCTGCTTGTGTGGTCACTGTGTGAACCAAATTGGGAGACAACATCTGAAAAATAATTTCCTTTTTATTGTTTTCTGACTGAAGTGGTTGCGCAAAGCTGTTTACAGCACAGCTGCACTGCTGAGGGATAGCATGCCACTGGACAGGGTGTAAATGAGAGGAGGCATCTCTGGGGAGGAGTCTGTGAGGAGAGGAAGGAGATGATACTTTAAATCAGAATAGCTGTGAAACTCTTTGTTATGTAAACTGCAGCCTAACTCAGTTAGCTCATCTTCTTGGGCTTTCTCTGTGGTCACTAGGGAGATATAAGCTCTTTCAGAGTAATGGAGAGCAGGAGTCCTTATCTCCCTTCATTGATTATAGAGGGATCCCAGACAGTGAAGTGCTTAATGTTACCCCCAAAAACAAGCAGTGAAGCCAAACTTCCACCATCTCAATCATTTTCCCTCTTGCTGTCTTCACATTAAGGAAATAGCTCTCATACTTGTGCCAAGAGCCTGCCAAAATAGCAGAACTATGGTCCTAAGAGTAAAATTACTTGGTAAATCTGATCAGCCAACAAACAGGAATCTGAATCCTAACTTCACCTACCAGTCCTGACAGTCCTCATCTCAAGTTTGTTTTTTTATTTTCAGAAATTATATAGTGTTTAAGATAGGGGTCTATGCCCATCCTTACCTACTAGACACAATCTTCAAGTCTGCCTTGACTTCTTTTTGTCTTCCTCCGGGCAAGGTTTTCTTAATCTCTGAGCAACATTTCGCCTTTGAGGTTGCTTACTCAGCTCCCACTCCACTCCTCAAAATGCTCCTTAATTAATTCAAATGAAGTCTGGGCTAAAAGGAGAGGAAACTGCACTGTATCATCTTCTAGTTGAGCTGGAATGAGGAAGCTGCAGTTCCCCGTCCATCCATACCAGTTTCTGTGCACTGCAAGATCATGTGGCAGTGCATATTTGATATGGAAAAGTCATGAGTTCAGGATGTTATTTTGGGCAGATTAGTTGCTGGAGAGCAGCTCTTACCTGCTAAGCTACTCCTTCAAAACATTTTGAACAATCTTGAGGCAGCAAAGAGAGTAAGATTAGTTCAGTGCCTTGCTTTCTGAGACCACAATAATTTTTTGATGCGTGATTATTTGCTCTAAAAGTGGAATGAACATATCAGGGAAGTCCAGTCTGAGAAACATCTGCCAGCAAAGCAAGCATCCTGTGTTTTCTCTTATAAGGATGGCATTTATACTCACAGACACCCCAGCCCAGTCATATCAGAATTTGCAGTGTTTATTTATATAAGCTGGAAAATGACCACCCAGCTATTGCAACCACACAGCTGTCAGCAGCCATCACCCAAGCAAAACAATTTTGCATGTTAATTGACCAGTGAATAATATGCTGTGACTTTTTCTTTGCTTTGCATATTCTCCCAGTGAATTGCAAACTAATAAATCTACCATACTGTAGGTCTATTTTTTTGTAAGTTTTCAGCTGACAGACATGCAATTCAGTTCACACACACTGCACCAAACATGGTTATAGCACAAACCAGATTGCAGAATTTTTTTTTTAGTTAAGTTATTCTATAGATGTAGATTACAATAAATTGCAATAGCTGCACTAAGATACCTGGTTAAAATGTACTACATAAATGTATTTCATGCAAGATCAAGCTATGTCTTAACCATATCAAGAACTAATCAGATCCCACAAGAAAATACAGTTTCATTATATACATGAGAATTAAAGCATGTATCTTTCAAAGCTTTTGCTGTTTTTAAACTGAAGTTATGATGATATTATGTCTTATATCATTCCAGCCTCCAGTACTGGCACATGTAGTTTTAATTTATATCTGTCTTCTGTGGCATACATCCAGTGAAAACAAGACATAAGTCAATGTCAGAATGTCCTTATGCAGAATCGCACTGTTAACTAAATCTGTGCGGCATTGCACTATTTGTCAAACTGATACACCTTCCTGTTTAGAGCTTGCTATTCCCTTCCCACTCTCACACACAGATATGACTAATTAATTTTTATTGTGTTCTACTGCAACCCATATTTAATGAAACTCTTCACATAAAACTATGAGCAAAGTCATTCCCCTCATAACAAAATGCAAGATTATTCTCAATCTGGTAGTGGGAGTTTAGGCTATTTATTTATAGTCAGTCAAAAATAAGTAATTAACAGTACATAAGAGTTCCTTAATAAGTCTTTGTCTCTTCTTTACAAATTTGCACATGCTTACAAGGTAACCATTAGTAATTTTCTTCCTCCTCTTCCTCTTGTTTTTGGAAGAAACAGAAACACAGAGACTTTTACACAGAGTGCTGGGCCGTCTTTACCTGTACCAGGTAAAAATGGCCCTACCCTGTCATGCTTTGGGGATCAACATGTCCACACTTTCTCTGACTGATCCCACACTGCTGACACAACTAGTTGTGGGTCCATGCCAGCAACTAGACCACTGAATGGAGATGAGCTGCAAATAGGTGCATCTCTCCCTTCCCCAAAACAGCTATTTTTACTGAGGTTCATTTCAGTGCTGTGGTTCCCAGCACAACCCCATGAATGATTGTGGAGGGGCTGGTATGAATGAGCATCTAGAGATGGATGGGCTCGGGGCAGGAGCTTCCCAGATGAGTTCACTGCTGAAGTCCCCATATCGTGGCAGTGTAGCCTGGGCAGATGGTGCCAGTGAAACAACACCCATTCCCAGCTGAAGGTGAGGTCTGGTGGGTCAGTGCTGGATTACTGGCTGGCCATGCTGACTCAGGAGAGATAATGGAAAGATGTGGGCTATTGCTGGAATAGTGAGACTGTCTATCAGGCAAAGGTCCTGAGGGAAAAACATTATCTTAAGGGCTGTACCGTGATAGAGAGTTGTGTTACAGTAACACTATCAAAAGTAGCAACAGTATCTCGTTTTGCCAAACACCTACAGCAGAGATTAATTGCCAAACACCTATAGCAGATTCTGTTTCAACTGCTTCAAAAGTCTGCAGGAGATAATGGAAAATACTGCTATTGCCCTCAGTTCTCCCCATATGTCAGAGAGGTATATAATAGCTCTGTTTTCCCATGTCAGAATTTTCCCCAGTTCTATCACTTGGTTGTGGGAGATCTCTGCATTTACTGGCACCCCCTGTTTGGCCAGATGGCCACTGGCATACCCTTTACTCTCAGTGATAAAGCCAAAATTGCCCCTAGCATCTGACTAAGACCTATCAACTACCAAACATAGGGTCTGGAAAGAACTTTCCCTTGGTTCAACCTGCCAAGAATTATCTATATATATCTATGTATCTATGTATCTATGTATCTATGTATCTATCTATCTATCTATCTATCTATCTATCTATCTATCTATCTCTTCTCCTGTAATGTAAAGCCACACTCCTAAATCTTCTGCATATTATTTATCTACTATATCCTTTATAGGAGAGTAATGCAGGGTACTAGTAACACCCTTTGATACTCTGATATCTTCCTATGGCACAGTTCGTGTTGCAGCCTTCCCTACAGAAGTTTGTTGTACAGTATGGTAGAAATATCTCAGGTCTGCGGTAGGGCATGGAACAGATGGCATGTGGAGTTTTTTGGAGCATCATTGCTTGCAACTAAAGAAGTACTGAACCAAGGTTGTTATCCACAAATTAGGCCTTTTTTTCATGTTAAATGAAATAATAGAGTCCATTAACATCTCCCCTTGCAGTTTTACATCCTTAACCTTTCACAACATAGCTATAAGGGATATCTTGGGTTCCTGAAACTGTATTGCTGTTTTATCTTCTGGAGTGACAACAGACCTTTCGTGATTAGGACTTTTTACTGCCTACAATGATCCTTTTCTTCAGGACCTCCATTAAAATCCCTTCGGAAATTCCACTGGCATCCTCAATCTTTTGACAGTGGTGCCCACATGACTAGCTCATGGGTTGGTCTACTGACTGCACTGCCCCACACAACTCCTTTTCCATAGTCATTGCCTTCATATTGTGGTTAGGAGTAAATCACTATCTGCCCCAAACCAAAATATCTCTGTCAGTCTTCCCAGGTCTCTCTGAAATGTAATCCTTTAGTATTAGTGATGAAACTGAAACACAGCTTCATTCCAGTGCAAACATCCACACATCTGCTATCCCCATGGTCTTTCCTGGCTGCCAGATCCAAACTATAAACCATGCAGTCATGTTAGCATGGTCATGTTAGCACAGTCCTGCTCCTGAACACAAAAACCTTGCTGAGAGGCAGAGGATCTGAGCTAAAAGTACCACACTCAGGTCATCACCTCTGTGATGACCTGGCTCATATCCAGCTTGGGAAGCAAGCAGATCATCCCTGGGACCACCTGCACCTGTCTGTCGAGAGGCACCGTCATCAATGCTGGTGGGCAAGGTCTAAATCCTCAAAGCACACTAATGCTACTTCTAATGTCCAGCTGCCCTGACACTGAGAGCAACCCCCAGCCCCAGGTACCCAAGTCCAATGCAACTGCAGAGTTGAGTAAAAACATTACTTCTGAAGAGGAGAAACTGAAGTTTTACATCTAATGGTGTAAAAAGGAATGTAATCTAAACAAGAGAAGGAAGATAGTCTAGCAATGGATCTTATCTTAAAGCTAAACACTTAAATTGTTAGTTCTGTTTAAAAAAAAAACAAAACACAAAATAACCTCACAACCAAACAAACAAATAACAAACAAACAAACAAACAAACAAAAAAAAAACCAAAATGTAAACCAAAAACAAAGTCACCATAATTGAAAAGTCCTCTGCCAAGCATTTTCAAATGGTTTAATCTCTATAGTGCAGTTAGGCAAAAGGTTTCTCTGTGGATCTGGGATCACTGTATGAGTTTTATCCATTACCTGTGCAACTTGGCAGCAGTAGAGAAGCCCACTGCAGTATCAGTGGTGAAATTCTTGCTTATTTAGGTGGAAAATTATTAGCATAGTTTTCTTGTTACCTAACAGCAGTCTGAATTCCTGAAAGGGATAAAGGAAGATGATCATCTTCATTCTTTCCAGCTGCACCAAATAAACAGCATTCCTCTTCCATGTTTGTTATTGCTTACAGACCACGCAAAGAGTCCCATTTCCTTCTCCAGCTTTGATGCTTATGAAAAATTGGAAATTGTAGGGACACACCCTGCAGCTGTCTTCAGCCAACAAAGGGTTAATTGCAATTGCCCTGACATTTGGCACTCAGGAGAAGGATGATAAAACCATATCTACACTGAAGCAAAAAAATCGCAGCAGGATAACAAGCATTGCATTGAGGAAAAGGGAGTTCAATGAGCAAGGGCTCCTTAGTTACAGGCAGTTTTGCGGCCTTTACTGTGATTGTGTGGTCCAAGCAAGCAACCTTTCCCCACACTTTATCACATATATAAAGATATTAACTGAAAGTTAATTTTGGCTTGAGAAGCAATAAAGTTTATATTGGTGTCAGGCAACTTTATGTAGGGCTTCTAATGGCATAAGCATTTGTTTGGCAGAAAACAATATATTGCACATCTGATCAACATATTCGTAACCTGTCTAGGGTAGGCCAAAATTTCTAAATTTGAAATCTAAAAAATTGTGAATTGTCACTAGTATAGCTTCCTCTTTACACTTGTGCAGTGCATCTGTAATTACAGTGTGTAAATTGCCTTAAGGACATAGTGACATTAAGAACATAGTGATATTTGTCAAACAAAGCCTTTAGGAGACTGAACTGTTGGACTGAGTTAAACCTCGAGCTATGCAATTGGGTTGAATATCTGCTTTACCTTCTGTAAATTGCAAATTTATGGAAGCAGCCATTGGAAACAAACACTGAACTGAAATGGAGTCTAGCTATCAGGGCTTTGTACCATATAAATGTAATAATCTGAAATGAGTCTGAATAACATCTGCCTTTGCTCACTCAGATGAGTGCAGATTCACCCCACAGCCTCATGTCCTTTCAGTTCATTCTTTTTTTGAGCTGTTGACCTCTTTGAAGTGGTAATACTTCTTTGAGGCCTGTGTCTCCAGAAGCAAAGGTACTATACAAACATCAATAACTTAACTCCTAACACTCCAGATAGCAAGGGAAAGATAATCAGAGTCTGTTTTGCAAGCTTTAACTCCATGGGATCAGCTGGGTTAAGATAGGTGTCAAAGAGAAGAGGTGGGAAAAATGCCCATCTCCTCCCAAAGTTTTGTCTGCCATATTCGTCTGTTCTCAAATTTTCCAGTGAATAGCTCACATTTGCCTTCCTCTCAGAAGAACTGCTTTCTTCTATTAATAATCATATAATATTACTATACTGTCTTCTAGGACTAACATAAGGAACGTTTTTTATGTATTTTAACTAAAGCAAGTACTAAGGCTGTTAAACAAGTACTATGATTTAAAAGGTGACAGTAAAAGTATTCTATCACATGGTGTAAATTGAACTAAGTTACTTTGGCTCTGTATGTTCTTATAATGCAGAAGGAGACCTGGAATCATAGAGGAAAAATATGCTTTAGCTTTTCATTTCAAAATTTAAATTGATTTTATCCATGAATATAATTAGACCAGGATAGCTATACTGATAATCTTCCTAATGAAGACATACCTAATAGGTGTAAACTAATTAGCTGAATTAAATAAACTAGGTGATCCAAAGGATTAATTTTTTTCTTTCCCTTGCTTTTTCTCAACCTGTTTTAATTGCATCTGTGTGATATTATCTTTCATTCTTTATTCTGGGTTTGCATACTTTCTCTTTTGCTTTCCATAAAAATTCTCACTAGCAGATTCAAGTAGTTTAATGGAAACAAATTAAATTTGTAGCAAATATCAGGTAAATAAAAAAATTAATATAGACCTTGAAAATGCAACCCTCCATTCCCAGAACAATCGCACTGAAAAAAGGGACTTAATAAAACTAAACATATCAAACAACTGGAAGGTTTCAGTGAAACTCATTTGAAAAGCAGCCAGGTACCTGTAAAACACATTTCAGCTGGGGAATATATAGCAATGCTCAAGGTACACGGGGGCTGGACACAGAGCATGATGTCAACTGCACTGACATCACTTATTCCCATGCCCTGGTACAGAGTGACCTCCCCAGTGGCCCGTACCCTTGGAGGAAGAGGCGGAGGGAACAAAGTTGGGTAGTGGAGATAGAAATCTTGAGTCAAACCTAAGCAATAAAGTTTTCATGCTCTGAATATATGCCTTCTTATTCCTGTCCCTCTAAGTAAATCACATCCTGAAGTACCCAGTAGATTTCTGTGGGTTTATGTTATTATTTGGGAGAGAAAAGTGGCATGATTCCTCACCAGTACGTGTTGTGTCAGCAGATACCCTAGGGTTGACCCAGTTATTTTCCAAAGTGCCTTTGTCAGTGCAGTTAATAGTTAGTTCACAATATCTGACTGTTCTACTGCTATAAATATGTCCTCACTAGGCATTAGTATGGTATATGGATGCCTTATGCCCTAAGTAATACCTACAATAATGTAGTCTGAAAACTATTTCTCAGAATTAGACAGAAGTTGAAATTCATCTAAGACCCCACTGCTGCTGAAAGCAGAGGGTACTGATGCCTCAGAGCTTTTTGGGTTTTTTTAACTTTTGTAGATTTTAGAAGTAGTTGTGTAGTGAATGTAGATTTGAATGTAGCTGTATTATATCCCTTACTCTACCTCTGCCCATTCTTTGGGCCACGGTGGTGGTCATTAGGGGATGATCAAAATGAGTTTTATCAATAAAAAGCTTCCGTTTCTTCTTCTTCAGCTTCCTTGCCTGGCTGACTGTGAGTAAACAAGGACTAGTGGCGGCACATAGGAAGGGACAGAAGTGCATGAAGTGCAGCATTAAATCACATTAAGATAATTGGGTAAGTAAAGTCAACAAATAATGTTGATCAGTGAATGAATATGAGCAAATTCCTTTCTATTCATGACAACTATCCATGCAGAAAGACAAAAATGTGTCGGACAGATATGTCAGTTACAGCAGGGAATTGGTTCAGTTCTTGTTAGGTCAGAGTAAGAGAGGAGTGATAAGACACATTAACCCTTGAATTAATGAACACAATGTTTCAATTGTAGTTTGGTTGGAGCAGAAACAAAAATGCTTAAGCTGCCTTTTCCCTTTTTTTTTTTTTTTTGAATGCTGCCCAAGATGTAGGCGGTAACAAAGCATCAAAAAGGTTGCAATTGATTTGGAGCATATGGCAAAATTCTTTGTCAAGGAAAAAGGGGGGGAAATTTTGTTTGCTGGAAGAAAAAGAAATGAGAAGACCAAAGCAATTCAATCTGCTGAGTGTGAAATGCATTAGGATGATAGGAGTGTTGCACAGCTGAATGCTGTGCTGTCACTGCCAGACACTTCTCTGCTGGCTCCTGGTCCTGGAGTTCTGAAGTAGGTCAGGCAGTTCCAGCCCCATATGGGTCAATGCCACAGCCTAGAGCTGTGGGGATAGGAGTGTATTGATCCAGCCCAGCACAGACAGAGAGGGGGACAGAGAGAGGGTTTATAGGCATTTTGAAACAAAAGGAAAAAGCCTTTTTAAATATTTTGTAACAGAAATGCAGGCAATATATACCTTATTCAGATACTGATGGCATTCACATCTGGAAACTGCACATCTGTAGTAAAAACCCAAAGTTTCGCCTGTGTTCCCAGATTCCTGCATTCCCAGCACTGCCTCCATCTCTGTGGAGTTCTTAGCAGTCCCCTTCCTTGCACACCACCATCTCTTCAGGAATCAAGTTAGCCTTGGTAGGAAATGAAGCCTTGCTTTGTTAACTCTTACCATCTACCAGAGCGTGCCCAGTGACCTGTTGTGGTTGTTGCATCTTTGATGTATTGGAGAGGGAGTGGGCAAAGAAGCAAAGTAGTGCAGATATGCACATATTTCTTTTTTAACAGTACGCTTTATTGCTTAGTCCTTTTCTTCAGTGAAGCTCATCTGTACTGTATCAGGACTAATTTATTCCATGTCTCTGACTGAGATGCACCCTTGGTGGCACAAGAGAGGAAGAGTAAATGTAGGAGAGTGCTTTCAGGAGCTCACCCTAGGAGCTTGGCCAGTGGTTCATTCAAGGATGCCTGGCATTAATAGCAGACCAAAGAACAAAGCCCTGGAGGCCTAACTCTTGGTCTTTTGCTCTAACCTCAAACTTATATATTTACTGAAAAGGTATTTATATTACTTCCTTAGCAATTTCTACATGATGATCTTAGTTTTCTCCCTCTTTTTGTTACATACCCACAAAAGCTAGAAAACAAATACGGAATTGAATGTTCTCTTATGTGCTAATGAAAAACTGAAATACCAGGAGCACAGCTCAGGAGGGGTTTTACTGTCATATAGCATACTTAGCTTGGAAAAGACAATGATGGTTAATTCCCTTCAATGGTAGGTACTTCTCAATATTACCTGCATAATATATAGACAGACATAAATAAATACAAGACATTTCTAAACTTACTTGGTATCTTAATCATTCAAGAGGCTGACACCTGCTATAGTAAATAACCAATGTGACCACAGGGAAAACATTGTGTCTGTTTGCTTTTATGTATTTATAGAGCACGTACCTCAGTGGTATGCAAATATTTGGTTGCATCACATTGCCTACAGCTTCATTTATAACACACATTGCTCACAACAGAGACTGAGCTCTGGTAGATAATTCAGCTGAGCAAACTGTCCTGCTTATAGTGACTTGTAAGAAAGAGGCCTACAGCAAGCAGCCAGGTGATGGAAGCACAGCAGAACACAAGCCTATTTTTATTGTTCTGAACTGTTGGTTTCACTTACTTCTTTAGCTCACAGAATTTCCAAAGTGCTCACTGGCATACTACAGAGGAAACCCAAACTACTGTTCCTATAATTATAAAGTAATTTCTTCTAAAGCAAAGTGAACCCTAAAAATGATAGGTGGTCATAAATAGAGTACATTTTTTATTTCATACTCTTTTGAATCACAAAAGCCATCCAAAGTTTCATTTTTATATAAAAACTCATGCATACTTACACAAGATAAATGATTGAATGCTCTTTTTCAGACAATAGTGCTGAGAAATGGTTTGCCATAGACATATTGGGGATTGGGTATTTTCATTAAAAAGATAATAGCAGGAAAAGAATATTTCTGGCCTCAGACTATGTTAATTCGAATTCATGTGTACATCAGGAGGGACTTTTGAGTTCCCCATTCTAATCCTTGCAATCACAAGGATAGAGCTTTGATGATTTAGCATCTCGCAGCTCAGCTTTCTGCCTCATTTGAGTACTTCCAGAGTGGGAGAGAACACCCATTTCAGGGAGGTTCCTAAATTCATTGGCAGATCTTATAGTCACTGGGAAAAAAGCATCATAAATGCAAAGTTAAAGCTGCCCATTGGTATTTCATGCCTTTTAAGTCAGCTTCAGGTCTAACTATCTGAAAAACTATCCGATATCTGAGAAATAAAGGATATCTTTGAAACCTTGACACTCGGCCCGTTCCCTGTCAATAGCACTGGAATTATGTGCAAATCATCCAACTGCCTTGCTTGTGCAAAGTGTGATTACCCAGAAGGATTAGTCACAGCAGTTCAAGAGATGTGATTCATATTAAAAGGTGATCTGGATGGACCATTCCCACCTGTGAATAGAGGAGAAAATTCCTTGACAGGAAGCTCGTTGGATCAAAGAAGGGCTTCTTGTCGCTTCAAGAGCTCCTACACACCTTATTTAAGGACTGCATTGAATCGATCCCATAAGTGAGGATGCCAGCAGCTGTCTGTGCATAGGCTTTTAATGGCAGGTGAATGCAGGGTTGGATTGTGTCAAACACATAAAGGCAGAGAGACTACAAGAGAAGCAAAGAGCTTATCAAATGTGAGAAATCTGGTGTTCGGGGGTGAGGTGCGTCAGGAATTTGGCTGCAGGGCAGGTGTAGCCACCCCCCTGCAGAGTTCAAAGCCAGCCTCCGGTATGGGAGCGATTCCCAGAGCTGGGGTGCACAGGCCAGGCAGGGTAAAGGTTGCCTGAACATGTACTTTAATTCTTCATTCCTAGTGTTTAGAAACTTAAAATTTTCCGACTTGACTCTTTCTATAAAGGCACGGGACTTCATCAGATATTATTAGCTATGCTTCAAGAAAATTATTTAAAGCTTACTTTTGTATCCTTATTCTGTTTCTCTAAGGCAAGAGAGAGAAACATGGCTGACAAGAGTTAAACATCCTTTAGGCAGCCATAGCTATCACAGTTTTTCAGCAGAGACATTATGGCAACTAGTTAAATATAAAGAAAGCTACATGATCTCCAAGTGATTCTTCTGTTATTTATAGAAATGGGAGCTGAAATATTTGGGGTTGCTGATATGGATTCTCTTAAAGAAACAGTGACATTCTGGGATAACTATGGGATAACTATTCTATGACTCAAAAACTTGAAGCTGCACCTGGCAACAACAGCCCATGCAAGTGCATCCCTAATTCAAATAGGATTACACCAGTGATTATGGGCCCCCTAGATCTGCTGTGTGTGTCTGGGTTTCAGGGCTCCTGTCAGGGACAGGCAGAACTAATTAGGGGTTTCATCTCTGTACTGTCCACCAGTAGCTCAAATGAAGAATTCAAGTGTGAACTTCTTTAAAATGTTATTCCCACACACCTAATCCTAGCCTTCTCTCTCTCCACCCACTTTTTTTGTGCCTGTGCTATTCTGGTCTTCCAATTTCTTCCCATTGATGTACTAATCACATGCTTCATCCCCTTCATTCCAGCTATGCTTAAATCCTCTCTTTCTTTCAAGCACTCTAAAATCATAGACTTTTCCCATTTGATCCTATCTCTCTGTAGTGGCTGGAGAGTTCCACTTTGTGAAATCAGATTGCACAATGTAGCACCCTGCTTTTTAGTCTATTTCAGCCTCTACAGTAGTAGGAATTTTCTCTTGGACACCCGGCACACGGCTGCTGCTCTACTACTGCTGTAATGTCGCTGTGATTTCCAACATTAACAAGAATGATCACCTTATTCTTCCAGGAATTCAATGTTAAATATTCCAATTTTATGGTGTCAGAAAGAGAGAATATTTTTAAGATTTATCTGGAGGAATAAAGCGAATACAAGAAAATGATGCTGCAAAAGAGCTTAACTGAAGTAGGGCACTAGAAACAACAGGATAGAATTGATATTATATAAATGATAAATCATATCTCTGGGTCACTTGAGTTCAACTTCAAAATGAGGGGTGATGCAGGGCCTTATTAGATCAAGCTGTTAATTTTTTAGAAATGGTGACCTTTATCCAGCTGAATCTTGAAAGAGAATACTTGGCTGTGCTGAGGTTGATTACGGTTGGTTAATTATCTTCTAGTACGTTTGTAGAATATGATAAGCATGTGAATTTAAGACAGACACTCCTATAAAATGGATGACTGCTACTAAAGAAGAGTTCAGTGGCTTCCTCTAAATAAACAGCAAGGGCAAGCCAATAGCCTCTCTGCCACAAATGAAGTTTCTCTCTATCTTACCTTTCTGTTGTCTTTTCCACTATGAAACACCTCCTCTTCTTTCTGCTTATAAGACTGTTATCTCTCCTACAAGATCTCTCCCAGAACCCTGTTTCTGTAGGATTACCTGCCAAATACAAGCTTTTAAAGTGGTAGAGAAGTACCTGGATATTCACTTTCTCTAGCTGTCCAGCAGAAAAATGTCAACATTTTCCTACCCTTTCCCTCCCTCTGTTTTCTTTGTTGTTGCTTTCACCGGTTGTCTGACATCTTACCTTCTGCACATATCCATTCCACACACACGGCCACATCTGATCTTTTCTGAGAAACATCAACACATCTACTGAATGATGGGTATTATTTCTAAAAATGATCAGTGAAACTGTTGATTCAAGAGACTTGAAAGTGTGTGCCTGATAAGGGTGGGAAAGAAAACAAGGACTCATACAGATCCTAATGTTCTGCTGATCAGCCTTTTGACATTGCCTATGAAATGGCTATTCCTGGTAAAGCCTGGACCTCTCTGCTCTAGAGACACTTAACATGGAGGCAAACTGAGGGTATTATGGGTCAGAACGGCACTTACATATGAAAACATTTAGGATTACTGGGACTCAAATACTAGCAGATAATCATGACAGTCAGAAAGGAAAGGCTTAGGCAGGCACAACTTAAGAGTGGGGAATCTTATTCCCTGTAAAGCTCACAGAATTTACTCATGATTTGTTTAGTGTGTCCCCAGAAGCAGGTAAACTGCTGCAACGTGACATTGCCTTTACAAATGAAAAAGCCTCATCCAAGGTGGAGGTTGTTCACAGTAATTTCTCCCTACACACGTGAGTAGTTCTTGTAACTTGACTTAACAACTTTTAACTTGACTATCACTTCTGTATTTGACATTTGTTCCCATCCTATCTCCACATTTCTGTTTATCTCACAGTACTTGTGTAGGACACACCAATATTTTTCTTCTTTTTGCAGAGGAGGAAATAAGGCATTGAGACATCATTTGCACATAGCTTTAGTGTGCAAGTAGTAAAAACTTGAATTAGGGTTTTCTAAATCCATAATTTTTAGTCTAACTGTTTCTTCCACAGTGACTTCTGCTTGCCCTATTGTTTAACTGTTGCATCTTCCCTGTGTATTAAAGTCCTTCCTAGATGGCCTACATCAAAGCAGAATTGTGGGCATCTGAAATATGGTGCTTAGTTTCTGAGGTATGTCAGAAGAGCCTCTCTACAAAGGTTCGGAGAACTGTGATATTCAGTGCCTAAATTGTGTGTGCCCACCTCCAGAGAGGGCACCCTTGGTGCTGAGTGAGGTGTCCCACAACAAGCAGGAAGGGGCAGATGTTTAAATTTGAAGTTGATAACAGGCATCCCAGTACTCAGAGCACTGAGCCAGGCAGCAGGACATGCTGAAGAAAGGAATGTGTGTGAAGTTCTTCCTCTTGCTTCCATTGAGTAGTTTAACTCAGTTAAAGAGTTAGTTGCTTTTGCAAGGCTGAAACCGAAACCAGCTCATGAGCATTGGCATTTCAGTCAGGCAAAGGAGGTGGAAGAACTGCCCATTCCAGTGGCCCTCCTCAGCCTCAGGGGCATTGAACCCAGGGCTCCCTCTCTGCAGGACAGCCAGTTGCCAGACATTGGCCATTCCTGGTGGACACCTCCTACTCTTCTTTTGAGGATAAGGGATCAGGACTACAAAAGTCACATGACAAGGATCTACAGGACAAGAGAGACAGTATGTCACCACATTGTCTGGGGACTCAGGAAGGAGGGGAGGAATTGTGTCTCCTATGCCATGGTTGGTTAGATACTTTGTGTTGCTGATCTATTCTGTGGATACAAGAATGAAACTCAACTTCTCAGTCCAAGCTACATGTCCCTAGGCAGTTTAGATGAGATTTGAGTTATTTGCCTCAAGTGGTTGGGAAATTGTCTTAAATTGCTCTTTATGTGGTTAAATGCTGTTATGGATCACACAGTCAGTTGCTGTAGTTAAGAAACTGTAATTTAGTGAGAGTTAAGAGATCTGGTTTCTATTTTTTGCTTTGTCACAGATTTCCAGCATGACCTTGACAATCAAATCAATTTAGGTCAAGTTACAGGGAACTCAATGTTTTAGGCGTTGGTTATTACAAGAAATTGGAATGTATCTGCACCTGATTTGTAGAGTCCAGCATTTATCCATTTCTTATACATATCAATCACACAAATTTACTTACTTTCTTACATTTTGTGAATATGCTGACCAAGCACACTAGTTCATCCTGGAGTTAAACTGAGTTTGTAACATTCTTGTACATTATAGATAGTGAAATAATGTTTGCAGAGCAGTCTGAGGCTCTCACAGGCGATAAATTTTGTATAGATGCATATGACTTAATGCACATGCCTTAGCTGATAGTTGATATGTCAATCTGCCATATGGATTCTACTTAAGGCAAGAAATTCACAATACAGTGTCAGTCTCTGTTTCTGAATCTGTTTCAGGAAGATCTGGGTCAGCCATGACTTCAGACTAATGTTTTGATTATGGAAATGTCTTGACCTCATCTCTGTGAAGAGACAAAGAGTCATAGACAGTGCCACCACTTAAGATATAGTAATGTATCAACAATATAATTAATGATTAATATACTATTTATGTTGTGATAATGTTTACAAACCACAGTCATATATCAAGACCTGCATCTGCTGTACAAACACACACAAACATGATTTCTGCCCCAAAGAATTTAAAATCTAAATCATGAAACAGAAGCCCATTTTCAGAGTCTGAAAGAGAAAAAAATGTCAAACCAGTGAGAATAAAAGATTGTGCAAAGCAACTCATCAACAGTGCAACAGGGAACTCTTGGTTTCTCTTCAAGGGAAAGCTACTCTCATGTAACTTGAAGAGATTTTAAACAATGTAAAAGGTATAGATATGCCTATTTCAGAATGTTAGTGACTAAATTTGAGTGTAGATAGAGACTTGCCTAAGTGCTTATCTAGACAGTACGTATCTTATTATCGTAATACAATTAACTAATGAAAAACTTGATAGCCTTTCCTCATGTAGGTGTCTAGATGGAACACAGAGCTAGGCAATTATGTAGCTGGTGCAGGGAAGTAATATCGGCACACTCAGTTATGCTCTTCAGGCTTTCTAACAACACAGTGTATGCACCTAACTCAGATATCTACAATTTAGGAGTTCCATACTTCCATGTCTTTCCAGGTGTGTCCTCTCTTTCTGCCCAGAGATTGTGTCCGGGTGCCCAGTAGCCCAGTTATTATGGTAGTACAGCTCTGTAGCTTTCTTGTCTGACAAGAAAACCCAAAGAAACTTCTAGCAATTTTATACAGATCAAAGCTACAGAGTTTGTGCAGTTTGTCCTGCAAGCCTCTCTGTATTGGATATTCATGCACTTCATGACACAAATATATTTCTGTTAGGGAACTTACTTAAAGAAGAAAGGGAGCCCTCCCTAAACTAGAAAACTAGAAAATATACTGCCCATGCAACTTATTTAACAGAAGAAAAATGTTTTTTCAATTTACACTGTTGAACTATTGAAGGCACACAAAGCTAACTTGGAGAGAAAAAATTATACACAAAGAAAGTGTCTGAATGGGGATTGTATTCCTCTTCATAGGGGAGGAGGGGAATAAAGTAAACCCCCATCATGGCTTTCTTCTTACTGAACAAGGCAATTGAGAGCAAAGGTAATAACTGGAGTACTAGTCTCGAACTACTGCAGTGAGTTATGCTGGTGCTCATCTGTCAAAGCTCTGATGGCACTGTCCACATCAGTTTCATCATACTGACATAAATTCATTTCTCAAATTAAAATGAGTTTTTTCAGGCCATACTTATGCTTTCACATAAAACCCATCACTATTTGGTGGATGAAACTTGGGGAATCTTATAGTGCATAGGGTTCATCGAGATCTTTTCAAACCGAGATGAAATAATGTGGCCTCAGCTCACCCTCAGATGAATATTACAAATCCACATGGATCAAGAGGATGGGAATACCAGAGCACTGGAAACTGTTTAGACAGGATATCACAGCCCAGAGCCGCTGGGGACAGCTCCAGCACGGCAGAACCTGCCCTGATGCTGGCATGCCTCTAAATGCTTTGGATTCCTTGTAGGTAAACAGCATGTACCCAGGACATACCCATCTGAGTGCAGAAGGGCTACAGACAAATAAAAACATATGCTGGGAACCGAACACAAAGGATTAAATTTTGCCTCAGGTATCTGCATTTCAGTCCACTGTTTTTAGTGCCATTACCCTGGTTTTGTGTCTGTGTCACAGGAGGGAGCTGTTGTTGCTTGGGGCTGTTGCTGGAGGGCATTGAGCCAAAACAGGCACTTGCTGCTGCTGAATGTATGGACACATAGAGACATTTAGGGAATTATCCCTCCTTAAACTCTGTGTTTTCCTCAGAACTCAGAATCCTCAGCAACCTCTTCCACCACGTCACCACAAGTCTCTGATATGCCCATGGGTCCTCCACTTCCACAGTCAGGCTCCAGCTTCTCCACATTCCCACCTTCAGCCCCTCAGCCCAGGCCTATGTCCTTCCAGCCCAGCTCTGCCATGCTTTGCTCCTGCATCTGCGCTGGATGGGAGGCAATGGAGCTGGGAGCAGCTGACTCACTGCATAGCACTCAGCAGTGTAGGGCAACTGATTTGTGGCATTTTGTTTTGTCCCATGTTGGGGCCCAGGTCCCAGAAATGTTATTTACAAACATGGTTCAACAAGAAATCTCTGATGAACTCTAGACTGGAAGATTAAAATCTCAAAATGTTGCAATTATCTTGTGGAGTGACAGGGCTTACCAGTCTGCATGTCATTAACCTACATTGCTTCTGGACCTCAGCAAGTGTCTTGAACATTTATTCTCCACACAGAGCCATCTGGAGACGCTAAATGAGGAATCTCTGCACTGCTTTCCATTATTTACTGTACACGTGCCCTAGGATAAATGAAATTAAAATACATATTGCAGAACCAAAAGCCCAACACAATCATTCTGAGGACACAAGCATAGTTATAGGTATGTATCTGAGAATGTCTTTGTTCAGTATTACCGTATACTTTCGCTAGAAGAAATCCACTCTATGAAGTGCAAAGCATCAAGAAACACAAAAATGGAGAGTGGAAAATCTGGAGGTATTTTGCACAGTTCCAGATTTATATAAAGATTTTTTTACAGTGGTAGCTTCTAATTGCATGTTAGAAATGGCATATTCCTGACCATATTGCTAAAGTCCCTGAGAAGCCCCTCAACCTTGCCTTGCAATATAAAAACAATATATTTTGTTCCCACCACCCATTCAACATCTAGGGGCCTTTAGCCAGCACATTGAATGACCTTCTGCAAAAAGAACTCAAACATCAAGCCTCGAGCCCTCTGTATGAGGTAAGAAAATACCTTTGCCATATACATAACTCAAGATTATGATTAACTAGCACAGTTAACTAACAAGATAAATTTCTACTTGCCCCTTTGGACATTAACGATAGAGAGGCTGAAGTAGCATTAACTAATTGTGCACCCTCATTGCCCAGCTGCACAGAATATCCTGTCCTGGAGTTCATCTGCCAAAATGCACTTATACTTTTCTAGGTTTTTAAGCCCATTTCAGACAGTTTGCATACAAGTTGCATACAGCTGCACTTGTAAGAGGGTTAAAATCAGACATATATTGTCTTTGTCAGTGTATGGAAATATTTCCATGTTATGACCATGAACTTCAAACATATTGTTAGGGGAGATATTTCACAATTTAAAATCAAAAGCACCTGATAGTACTCATTAATAAGAATGAGCCAGATAGTAACTATATAGGAAACATTTTCCTCAAAGATAAACAGTGATACCTGATTGAAAGAACAGAGATAAGGAAAGATGGAAAATCACAAATTACTCCATAAAGTCAAGCATCAGAAAAAAAAAAAAAGTCCTAATTTGTGAATTTGGCCTGCTTGCCTGGACTGTGTGCATGTACACATGCATGGCACGGTGATGCACTGACCAACCACAACACCCGAATCTCACAATAGAGTTACATTAGGGATGGTAATCAATTGATGGATTTACTGACAACATCGGAAAAACTGATGGATTTTTACAATAAATACAGTGTAATATTAATGTTGAAAAGCCCATTCAAACAGAAAAGTAAAGGAATTGTTAACATAAAAATGCAGATTCTATAGAATAAGCATAAGACCTTCAAGCTGGAGCAAATTGCCTTAATAGTGTATTTTAATACTGGTAGGATTTTTTGCTCCCTCAGATCTCAGTAAAGAGCTATAACTGACAAAAGTGGATTCATTCTGTAGGTAGATTCCACATGGTTTGAAGTTATTGCAGAATGGATCAGTAGCTATGGCAAAGATGAAGAAAACACAGTTTTAAAAAAAAGCTAAATAGTGACATTTAGACTTTTTTTGCTAGTGTTGTCATGGGTTTCCCCATGACATCCTCTCAAATGATGTCTACAAGAGCAAAAGAAAGCTCCCTGTGTTGTAAGACGGTCTATTATTCACAGTGTATTGTTTTTAAACTAGAAAGTTTTAAATCCTTGCCGTTTTGGGTTTGGGGTTTTGGTTTTTTTTGGTTGGGTGGTTGGGTTTTTTCAACTGTAGACAGTTGTGGCTCTGGACAAAACCAGTAGGAGCTTTGAGAACTCAGTGTGATTATAGGAAACAACAGGAGCTGAAAAGCAAAGAAGCAGAAAAGCTTTCCTCCCAAAGGAGCTTCCCATTGTAGGGTGGATCTGGAGCTATATTCCTCAAATCATTTGATTCAAGTAGGTAAATGTGTCCCTTTGTGTGAGAAAGAACAAGACCACGCAGACCACAACAGAAACACTATCAAACATGTTATGAAAGAGAGTGCTCAGGACCACAGAATTACTGAAGAGGCAGACATGGGGATGCATTTGAGGTTATAACTGCTTTTGTTTATTTCCACTGGAATATTGGTTTGCACATGTTCCTTGCATCAAGGAATATATGGAAATCACAGTAACCAACTAAGTCTTTGGTGCATGTAGAATTTGAGTATCACACAAGGTCAGTTATGGTTTCCTACCTCTTTTCGTTATTACTTACAAATAAGTAATTTGTCTGGCTGGCATAGACATGATATGTGAATATGAGATGGTGTAAGTCGGAAATGAGATAGTGTCACTGGGCAGGGTAGAAAAAGCAAATGGTACAGGATGCTCTGCTGAGAGTCAGCCTATGATTATGAAAAACTTGGGCTCCTATGTTCAAAACCACATACTATCAGGTCTAATCCATGCACATATTTCCTGGAACCTTTGACAAATGTTTAGAAATAAAACCAGCCTTGCTTATAATGACATCTCAGATAGACACAGAGATACCAGTGAAGCAAAAGCAGTTTCTTTTTCTTTTCACAATATTTTTTTCTGTTCAGTGATACTTTCACACTCAACATAACCACTTAGAAGTGCTTATTAGAAAAAGACAAATTTAAGAAAAAAAAAAAAAGCATGTATACAACTAGGGGTTCTTAATACTTATTTAGTAACTAAGTTCTATTTTTTTGAACTAGTGAAATCTAATGCCTGAAGATGTCCTGGACACTTATCACACTTGGGGTCTAGCTGTGAACCCATGAGTTTAGGCATCCATTTTAAAAAGCAGGTGAAGATTTTTTTTGTATTTGTGTCCAGCTTGAATGGCTGTTGCACAGCTAGCAGGTAAAAGGGCAATGATAGCGAGTTGAAGGCACTGTCTCGGGTATCAGGACATCTGGAGTCTGTGCCTGGCTCTGCCAAACCTTCTTTAAATACCTTGCATCATCTTTGAGCTTGATTCTTTCCCATCTTCAGAACAAGGAAAACAAATCCCAATTTACATTGGCGTTGCAAGCATTAATTCATTGCTGTCTGTAAAGGAGATCAATCCTTTGATAAAAGGTGCTAGAGGAATGCAAAGTATGTCTGTAATATAAATATGAAAGCGGCGATACTGTCAAGGACTGCCTTGGCTAAATCAAAGGTTCCAATACCAACTGCAGTCCCTCTGAGAGCTGAAATTGTCTGGTCTTTGGATATGTGGCAGGATATGTGAATTCTGATGAGGAGGACAGGAATAATATTTAGAACTAGAGAAGATTTTCTTTAAAGAAACAGTTACTCTTTCTTGGTGACACAGAACACATTACTCTCCAGCTTGACATGGTTGTGTGATTTGTATTGCAAAGAATGTGCCTCATCTCTGCTATATATTCCTGCTGGCTTCTGTCAAGGTACTCAAGGACTTGTAAGTGGCCCATCACAGTTCAATGGCCCCTTTTATTTCTTACTAAGGAGTCCCATAAGGTTCTGATGGCAGCCATTAAGTCTTTATGACACGTTATTGAAGCAACATAAAAGGAACATTTAGGAAGAGACCGAGTGAAGCAAATGAGAAAAGACGACTTGTATTCAATATTAGGATCAGCCTGGGACACAAAGTGCACAAGCCAAATGTAAGTAATAATAAAGGGGCTGTTTTGCAAAAATAAACCCTCCAACTTTTGGACTGTGGCTGGAGTCAGCTATACCTCAGACATACATGATTCTTGGTGTACTCCTGTTACCTATTAAACATACCCTGTATGAATTTGTAAATATTAGCAAATGCTGTTCTTACTTGCAGGAATGCAAATTTAGCAGCAAAATTTCTCAAATGGTCTAGTCCCATGGGTTAAAGAGCTAGTAATAAGAATATGAAGAACAGTAGTTCCTTATTCAGTGTAGTGCTGTTAGCAGGGGCAGGGTAAGGATTCTGCGCGTGGTCTGTGGCCAAACTTTTGAATCTGTCTACCCTCTACCTCACCACTTAGTCCTTCAACATCACATACCATATTTCTAGTATGTACTTCCCTTTTGGCATTAGCAATATTTTGCAATGATTCCAGACCTCAGGCGATGAAGACTGTTTAAGCACCACAAACAGAATTGACTCTTGACTTGGTTACAATTTTTTTGAACAAAACAAATTTTCCAGAAAATAACACTTTTTCACTGGCAACTTTATATTTTTTTCCTTCTGGAGACACACTGGTACTTTGAAAGCTTTTGGCAGAAGTCTGGCATGTTGGCTGCCTGGCTAAAGGTGTGACTGCCTGATGGATTCACAATCTGGCTAAGCTTCTTGGGGAATCAGCCAACTTCCTTGGCTTCCCTGCTTACAGCTGAGCAGGTATTTTGGCTGGCCAGTGGAATGGGTTGTTCCCATTTGCTGGAAACTTGGCCGCTAGTGTATTAGCAGCCCGGAGTTTTACACAAAGCAGAAGCTGGTTTGGTTGGGTTTTTTCTTCCTGCCATTGCTAGTCACCAGGAATATACAGCACAAAGTTATAAGCTTTCTTCCAAGAAGAAAGGTCTTGATATCATTTCTGACCAGAATTTGTGTTTCAACCTGTGGCTAAGGTTGGTGGCAGTAGACGGCAGGGATTTCTGGCATGGTCTAAAATATGACTTATTTTCATTAGTTGATTGATTTTTGCAAAAGTAAAAAAGAAGATGAATGCCGTTGTGTATCTTCCCTTTTCATACTCATCTTGTGATCTCTCAATACATTTCAAAAAGTCTCCTGGTTGAGACCCTCGACATTAAGAAAGTATTAGAATTTTTTGCTCATTCCTGGTATATGTGAGTGCATGTGATGGTCTTGTCTATTTTTGTTTATGTAATGAAACATCAGTGCCCCAAAGGCACTGGTCATTCATTTACTTATGCCAGCATTCTTGACACTGTCTTGGCTTTTTCCAGGCAGACTTTTTGTGCATCAACAGCATCACATGATTTAGCATGCTTTCTTATATCTTTTTCAAGTGACTCCTTAAAAGTTTCCTTTGTCTTTCTACACAGTTTCTTGAATTTGAATGTAGCTAGCAGACAACTGATTTGAAAAAGAGTACAAGTGTCATATTTTTAGGAGCTAGGTTCACTATGTTCCAAATGAATTAGCATGAATGTTTTTTCAAGAGCTATAACTTTGTATATCTGAAGTGTAAAAATGTTTAATGACAGTCAGTTTAATACAAATTTTACAAATTTATTTGCCTTGTCCAGCCCATCCCAGGAATGTCTTATATTCATGCAGACTATTACATACTGCACAAATACAGTGCAGTTACAACTCAAACCTTTCGACCAAAATCCATCTCCTTGGATCTTCTGAGTTTTCCCATGTCAGACAATGTTTATAAAACACACACTCCTTCCTTGAGAGTTTGCAAAGAAATTACTGGAGCTAGACACATTTTGAGCCAAGTGTGTTCAGATTTTTTATCCCGATGTTATTTACAAATTCAGAGTGAATTCATTAGATACCTTTGTCTAGATCCTAGACTTCCTTCTCTTTTACCACAAAAAAAAAGGAGGATGTGATAGATACTGGATTTATCTGACAGCCTGGAAGTCAGGCGCTTACCTGGGCTGTGAGAAACTCTGGGTTAGCACCACAACTCCACTTAGCATAAAACATTACCGTATTACAAAAGAAAGAAAAGAAAGACCACAGAAAAGCACCCAGGAATGAGCCTCCACCTGTTGTGTGGAAGGCTGGAGCTGCAAATGTTTATCCAAAGTGAGAGTGCATCAGCAGATAACTAGAGAGGGGCTCTTTGACCACAGGTGATGATTATACCAATTTTCTGGGAGTTGAGTAATGGAGGCAGACAACAGAGTTGAATCTGGATAGTTCACGTCCTGTGTAAGTGCTACAGCTCATGAGATACTGAATAAAGCGGCAACTGTCTCCCCGAGAGCAATCCTGAGAACTACTGCCACTCTACATGTTTATGTTTCTGCTTCTGTGACAGTGAGTCAAATTAAATATTTTGTATTAGCCAGAACATGACATGTCAAATTAAATCAACTTCTAATTTTTTTTTTGGCAAGAAGATTCAAACTCTGAATTTTCCCCACAGTTTTTATTTGGCTTCCAACTCAAAAAATCAATTATTCGACAGCCATCTGGTAGATGTGTCTGATGAAATTGCTCAGAACCAATTTTACGGAAAATTTATGTGTTTATGTAAACAGATAACCTCATTGCCGAGCAAATATTTTTACCCATTTACCTTCCCTTTGGCTCCTGCATTTCTGTAAAGTTTCAAGGACAATCAAAATATCCAAACACACATTGTTTTTTTCTGTGAGGATTTCCATGCTTAATATGTGATACCCTCACAAGATCTGTGAGGAGAACAATCTCTGTTTTTATGGATGTTTTCTAAAAATGTGTGTATATTCTCATTCTTGCACGTACCACTGAGGAGTCAGATATGTGCTCTCACTTTCTTTTGGAAATACAGAAGATGAGACATAGGTAGGTAGATTCTTGGCTTGACTCTATCCACGCAAAGCCTGCAGAAGTAATAAGTGTTTAAAATCAGAGGTTCTCTTATCTTTAGTGAATTTAAGGAGTTAGGAGCTAAGATACAGTAACTGACCACAGTCATGGTAATACTTATAGCAGTGCAAACTAAGGAGACAAGTCTAGATGTTCTCTAGAAGGCATCTAAAGCTGCCAACAGTCAAATAGTTGTGCTTTTTCAGCTGAATGGGCAGCAGCTGCTAGTAGTGGGGTGGTAGTTTGAAGCTGAGCAGTGAACTTATTGTACAAATGCATATGCCCTCATGTTTGGTCTCAGATACTATGCTGCACTAGCAGCATGAGTTAATATGGTTACGTTACCAGGAGCACTGGCCGGGAACTGATGCAACAGCTTTATCAATCCAACAATTGCAAGAAAAGTGGGTAATTCAGGCTTCTATCGGAATCATATCTGCTTCCTCAAACCTGTAGTGCTCCACCTTCATTGTAAAGCTCACCATCTGTCCAATCTCCTTGTTTAAAAGACTGACCTCAGGAATTGTTTCAGATATTTATACAGATTAACTGAGCAGATGGTTTTAAATAAACATCAGCCCAAGTGGTTAACATGTGCTAATCAACCCAGAAGAGCTAACAGTCATGTGCCTGTATCTTTACCCTTTCAGAGGGACCAGAGGTCTGTTTCTCTGAGTGGTGCAACTTCTGCAGTATGCAAAACAGGTACCGACACAAACTATGAATTAACAAAGTGTTTAAACATGTCTCTAAATATCACCACAGCAATCAGACTTGAACCCTGAATGAAGAGCCTTGTTCAATTAGAAGGATACAGGAATTTCCTTGAGAAATCAGATTGAACGTCCAGTTGGTTCAAGCCCACCTGAGGCTGTGGTCAGACAGATGGAAATCCATCTGCTCCAGGCTAGTTTAAGTACTGAGCTGTAAAATCAAAGATGCTCTCCTGTTCTTTTAGGTTAGTTCCTAGTCTCCCTTTTCCAGACCACTTGCCGTATTACATACTTTTCTCACGTAGCTCTTACTTGCCTCTGATCTATGAAAATATCACTCTCTCTTCCTGTGAAAGATTTTGATCATTTATCATGCTTTTCTGTTCTCAATCCTTGATTTGCAGCAGCCTTTGCAAAGTTTCTCACCATGGTCCTATAGCAGTCCCTGGGCATCTTGTTTGGTGCCTGGCACAGCAGGGTGCCTCTCTATTTTTGATTCCCACTGGTAAATTGAGAGGTCAGGGAGAGGGACAGAATTTCTCAGCCCCTTTTTGTCACCATGTGTCATCTTGTTGCTGTAAGCTTTGATTCTGAAACTGTTTATAGTTAAACATGTAAAAGGTTTTTGAGTAAAGTGTGCATTCATGATGGATGTAACTTGAAGGATGTTGGGACCCTGGGAAATGAATGAGGTTTGACTTCTCTGATACAGTTACTAAAATTGCAGATAGATCAGCTCAACAAGCATGTATGATTTCAGTAATTTTGCATTGGTCTCAAAGCAAATGCATGTCTTCAAAGGCATATACTGAAATTCTAGGTAGGGTTCCAACCACCTTGAGCTAATTTAAGTTTGGGCAGCCTTAATCTTAACTTCTCCTTTTTCTCCTTCCCAGCCTCATATTCCTTCCTTCTTCCTTGTGCTCGATCTAATATTTGTATGTCTGCAATGTGATCTGGTTTGTGAGATCATAGAATAGTTTGAGTTGGGAGGGATCTTTAAAGGTCATCCAGTCCAGCCCTCCTGCAATAAGGGGGATATCTTCAATGAGATCAGGTTGCTCAGATCCCTGTCCAACTTGACCTTGAATGTTTCCAGGGATGGGGCCTCTACCTTCTTTCTCCAGGCAACCTGTTCCAATGTTTCACCACCGTCATTATAAATAACTTCTTCCTTATATCTGATCTAAATCGACCCTCCTTCAGTTTAAAACCAGAACCCCTTGTCCAATTTCAACAGGCCCTACTTAAAAAGTTTGTCCCCATCCATTTTGTAAGTTCCCTTCAAGATGATCTGTTTAAAGAAAATCACTTAAAAAAAAAAATTGCCAAGGCCACTCGAAGACTTGTGGATTATTTGTATCCTTTTTTCCTTGGTAAATGGGATGTAAAAGTATCGTAGGCTTTGAATTCACCAGCCACGGAAGGACATTTATCTCCCATGTCTTCCACTGAGCTGTGATAAGATTTAACCTTCTAAAATTTCCTATTCTACTTAGTAGTATGTCTAATTAATTTTCTCTAAGTGTTTGGAGCTGCACTGCATATGGGAACACTGTATCTGCAGAGAGAACTGTTAAAGCCAGAATCAGACCATACTTTTGGTGAGATGCTGCTAGAGCAGGAGAAGCAACAAACCTATTTATAATAGGCATTTTGTCTATCACAAGAATGTCAACAGACAAATTACCATAACCTGCCTGAACCAGAGAAGCCCTCCTGCAAATAAAAGCCCAGATTGTATTGGGAATGTTTGTTTTGTCACTTTTTAAATAAATGAAGAAATCAAGGGTGTATTCATGGCAGCCAGTAGAGCAAGTAGTAATTTTAAATGGACAATCCTAGAATCCTTACTGCTGGCACTAAGTGACTGCACTTCTGGCTGGTATCAGCATTAATCCTATCTGGGTAAACATAGATTTGCCTGAGTCACAAATTTAAGCTGTATCAGCTGCCATGCTTTCATCTACTAGTTTCAGGAATGTGGTTTCTGCGGTAGATCCACCTGGAAATTACCCCCCCCGGACAGATTGCTTGTCAGTATCTCCTTAGGGCTTGTCTTCAGTGCTGAACTCTGCTTTTGCTATTTTATTTTTTTTTTAATCTTGGGGTAGCTGATGTACATCAACAATCTGAAGATAAAAGGAAAGGTAAAGAATACCTGCAGCCACAAGAACAGTTGCAGTGGGACAAGGGAGAGATGCTGATTGTGGATTAGAACCTGAGTACAGTAGGACTTTGTAATCCTAGGGACACTGGGGAGCTGCCTACCCTGTCATCTCATTCCTGAGGGCACACTTGCTGGGCAAGTGAGATTGGAGATTACAACATGCACAAGAAACACAAAATTTCTTTTAATCTCTGTTTTGGAGGCCTAACTCTTCCATTTTGATCTATAAAAAAAGTCACTCCTCTACTTTTCACACTGTTTTACACTCAGGTTAGTCTTTGTTTTCAACTACATTAAGGCCCTTCTGTACCTTCATCTTCATCATTTTATTGCATGATAGCCCTTTTTATTGAAAGGGAAAAGGCTTGTTGTTGTTAATATTTTCAAGGCAGTGCACTGGAGAGGAACACTGACTGGAGCAGCATTGCCCAACTGTCCCAGAGCCTCCAACAGAATGTCAAAACTTCATGGTGCAAATATAAAGGGCTGATGTGGTCAGGCCATGAGATCCATCAATAAGCCCTGACACATTTGGCTCTATTCTGCTAGCAAGACACAGAAAGAGGCTATTCTATGAGTCTCTTATGCAGATATTTAGATGTTTTTCTCTTCAAGTCATCTTCCCTCCTCATGGAAAATACTTGTCTCTTGAAAGCTAGGATTAATGCTAAAACTTTTGTTACTCACATTACAAGGCGAGGTCTTTAAGTTTAGCCAAGAATATATGATGATGATGATGATGATGATGTACCTTTGTGTCTCAGATTTGGAACCAGTGCCACCATGTCCAAGGGAGATTCAAGTACATTAAAGTATTAAATCTCCTTGGTTATATTAAATTATTAGATTGATGTATGAGGCGGGGAAGGAAAATTAAGATCATGAAGATGTCTTAAGCTATGCTAACATTTTGCTTACTCGGTGTATTGGCACTGCCAGAAGATATATCCTCATTCCTAACTTTTTATGAGTCTCCATATTATAGGATAGTTTAGCAGCTGGCTTTTCAGCCTGCATGTTTGCAATTCTCTATTTGACTTCAGTTACGCTTTGCATGCCATCTTTCCCTCTCCCACACCCTGCTCTTTCCTCTCAGTAAGATTCAAATACAGATAACTGACAGTTTAAGAGCTTGTGATCACCACTGACTTTCATGATTGGATATCCTTATTAAATGAGACATGAGAAATCCTCAGGCATGGAAAAAGTATAGCTAGCTTGGAGTTCAGGGCTCTCCACAGATCTTACACCTGGAGATTTGAGATGTCTTAAATTCTGAAGTTCCTGTAGCTTCTGAGTGTGAAGGTGACCTCGAAGTGATCACTGCTCCTACCTGCAGCTGGGCAAGTTTAAACAGTCCTGGTCAGAAGTATGAGTTCTCTCTTTGAACTTTCTGAACTGTTAATTGTTTATCCTCAATCAAATATTTACTTTGGACTTGTTTTCTAATCTAGGGCTTTATGCCGCACGACACAGGTGCAAACTCTTGCCATCTTAAGACCACTGATACAGTTTTCAAGATAAGCTTAAGTTTTAGCGTCTTGCAAAAAGTCCGAGGCTCCTGGACATGCAAGTAATTTCTAAAAGGAGTCTTGGACTTCTAAATCACTTTACAGAAAAGAAAATCATAACGATTAGACAGAATGCACCCTGATATATAGGAAGTTATGAATAGGTTTAAGGATTTAGCTTAAGTCAGAAGACAATCAACTGCAGCTAAATCAGTTAACATCAGTTCCAATACAAATATAAGACTTACTTGCCTAATCCCTTTATAGCTATGTGAGCATAACTTCACCCAAGGAGCTGCTCTGAGAAGCATGAACACTTCTTTCAGTGACACCGACCTTTACCTTGTCATTGCTATAATGTCATACTGCACCCTAAATTAAATAATGATTGGGTGTTGTGCATTTAGATGAGAGTTCTGATGTGGTATAATATGATCACCCAACTCTTCTGGGTGTCCTGAAGTTCTTCCCAGCAGAGAGAGACCTTATTTTATGTAGACTCCCACTCCAGCAAGGTGCTCAGAAACAGGAATCAAGGAAACATTTAGACCACTGGTTTTGAAACAAGCCATATGGCAAAGCAGGACTGATAAATCTGAACCATCAAGTCAGCAGTGTGGCTCTGACACAGAGCTGTGGGCCTGGAAGCTCAAGCTCCTGGTTGCTTTCAAGACCTAATGGCTGGACTCAGAGTAAGCTGCACATCACCAGTGGATTCAGTCTGCATTTTATCAGAAGTGCACTGAAAATACTCTGGTGACATTTTTGGGGGCTTATGAGTATATATTTTCTAATAAAACCCTTTTACATTGCAAATTTCTCACTACTCTCAAAAGTTAAATTTTCACAATCACCTTTTGTCATATTTACACAGTCTGTCCTAACTTATTTGATTCATTTGATCCTGCTAGTGTTTGGAGATTGTCTAAAAATTCATTTGCAAGGAAAAATGACAACAAAAAATTGAAAGTAACCTTCACAAAGAATCTCATCTTTCTCTGCCTTTGAGGTTTGAGTAGATAAAATGATCTTATATATGTTAATGATGTTATTTGCTTCAGCATCATATCACTTTTTAAGACTGGTTTATTGACAGGACTCTCTGGATATTTGAATGTTTTATAGGGAGCTTTTTATTTTTATTTGATTAATGTCATCAGTCTCTGATTAATTAATATGACAGAATAGGAAAGAAAGAAACATAAATTCTTTAGCAAAGGCAGGTTTTGCCTCCTAATTCTTTATGGGGTGCTGGAATTGGAAATTTGCAAACTAGAAACTGAGTTTTAAGTAAGCAGAAAAGAGTTCCCATCACTTCAGATAAGCAGCTTTATTTTTTTAATTGGTTAACATACTATAGCAGTGTCTGCTCACTGGTATGATACTTTTCCTAAAATGTTATAATTCTTAAATTTCTATTAATAATTTTTTCCTAAAAAAATAAAAACAAGGTAGAGAATCGAGAAATTCAGGGGTATCCTTTTGCTCTTTTTTCTAAAAGGAAAAAATGTTGAAATCTTTTTTGTGCTATGACTTAAAGAAGAATATTGCAGGTTTTGTTGTTTTGTGGGGGATTTTTTGTTTTTGTTTTTTTGGGGTTTTTTTTTGTTTGTTTTTGTATTGTTTTGTGCAGTTTTTTGTTTTGTTTTGTGGTTTTGGGTTGTTGGTTTTTTTTTGGGGGGGAGTGGTGTTTCCCAAAATCTGTTGAGAATCTTTGAGATTAAGACTCTAAAAGGCATTGTGGTAATAGAATTTGAGGCAAACATATTTCATTTAATCCACAAGATCGGTATAAGGGAGATGCCCCTGGAGGATTAGTCAAGAGTTTTGATCAATTCCTAACATATTCTCTTGATTAATGTTCTTTTATCTAACAGGGAATATTCAAATATATAAACCTATAATATAAAGCTATGCCTATAGGCCTATAGGCCAAGTCATGTTCATGGCTTCTAATATTAGCTCTGTGGTTCCTTTGAGGAATTTGAAAAGCCTAGATGTGCCATTACCACTACCCAAACTTTAATCTGATCCCTAAATGTGAAATGTAGGATAACTTCTAAAATGACCTTTCTTGGAATTCTCAGCCATTTAGAAACTAAAAATCATGTTGGGAAACAGTTTTGTAAACATGTGAGTGAGACGTGTTGTATTTTTAACATATGAATATCTGGAAGATATTTCTGTTTTCATGAGAAATCAATGAGATTTGAATTCTCTAAGGTTGGGCGAAGTATTGATCATTTTAACTACCCAATGTCATCCTGACCTGATCATGCAAAAATACTTTCATTGTTTATTATACTACAGAAACGGATAATACTGACAGAGAGCTGTCAGTCTCAAACCTTAAGCCACCTTATTTTTCTACATTCATCTGCTAAGGTCAGAACTGTGTGTTTTTCTGTTCTCTAAAGAAAAAAACTATTAAAAAAGGTCAGTGCCAGAAACCCAGCACTCATACAACCCTTTGTTAACAACTTGGTGCCAATAAGTGGCCAGTGGGACTGGTGACACACTTCCTCTCTGAGTACCAAAAATAGAGAATTTAAATAGTACATTGCATAACCTGAAGATTTGCATTCCAAAAAATAGAGCAAGAGTTGCAATGATATACAAACCAAAATCCAAACACCCAGAGAACATGAAATCAGCTATTCTCATAGGCCACTACTGTTTGAAAAAACTCCCAGTCTTGCTGTCCCACTCAATTCCCCAAAATATGACAAGCAAAGACCTTGTACAGAGCTCCACCATCACGTTTTCAATTGGCTAAGCACTCTTGTAGCTCCAGAAGTGAACACTGAACACAGACAGATATGCTCTGTGCATCTTTTTATATATATATATATACAGAGAAAGAGAGAGAGAGAGAAAAAAAAAAACATAGATTTATAATTTAATGTGATAAAATCCCATTATCGGAAATGAATACTGTAGAACAGTTTTCAGATTCCACTTTTAACTATCCATAGTACACGTATGAATCCATCTGTGAATGCAAAATTCATTTACACATGCAAGTTGCATAACTGATTGAACAGTTACCAGAGTTGTGTGCTCAGGTGGGGGATTATTTTAACATTTACCTCAAATTGCATGGATGCAGTGTAGGTGTTCCACTGAGTTTATGACTAATACGCCTCAGGGGAGACCTGTGAAAGGCAGAAAATAATCTGTCAAGAACATACTTAACTTGATTAGTTTGAGCCTAAACATTTGAGCAACCTTTAAACCTGAGCTGAGATGGTTCCAGGAACCTTCTCTAAGACAAGCACCTCTGACTGCAGGTTCAGGATTGGCATCTCCTCCTTATTAAAAGAACATACTGTACAACTAAAGGGATATTATGCTGGATCTGGAATATATTTTACAAGTATGTAGTAAGCGTGTGTTTAGATACTTAAATACAATATGTACTACTTTTAGATAGTATTGTGCATTTAGGGCATGACCCTCACTCAGGAGGTTACATATGGCAGGGTTTGTTTGGTTTTCAGTTCCTTGTATTTTATGCTTCTGCTCACCACTGTCCTGACTAATTGTTCCTCTTTCTTTATGCATCCACTGACTGCATGCTTCTTCTATGAGAGTGTAGACAGTCCAACTCTATGCAAAAAAGGGACAAGTAGTAGTTGGTTTCGGTTGTCTTTTAAGCTGTTTCTCCCCGTATGTTCCTTCTCTCTGTTTTAATGTTATTTCTCCCCATATGCTGGACCTTGAGAGGGCAATGTAAGTAACCAGTGTAACCAGTGCCCTTCAAATTCTTATCTAAAGGAATCCCACAGGAAACCTTGGAGCTCTTACAAAAATTTGGACTGTCTGTTATTTATCAGATTTACAAGGACATTAGTCTTTGGCTATCAAGCCCCCTTGGAGCCACCAACTGTCCTCTCCTCCTTGCTTTTAACAGTAGAGGTAAACATTGACTTAAGTTTGCTTTGTGCCATCAATACGTAATAAAAAGAGGTTAACTAAAAATGCTGGCAAGATTTTAGCTCAGTATTAGCCTTGAAGCCCTGACATCAGTGCCTGGTTATGTCAAGTTATGGGCTGTCTAGCAACTGACAACAAACATTTGGACCCCGCCTTTACTGGGTGGGAAACTGTGAGAGCATCTTTCTCTCAGTAACAACTGGTCTGCTGTCATTCACCTGGCTTGCTAGTCACAGCTTTTAATGGGTGCACATTTCTCAACATCATCTTAGTTACAAATTTCCCAGTATTAATTTTTTTTCCCATATGAAAAGACCCATACATTTCTTGGTTCTTGTGATAAGCCAGAAACTGAAGTAACCTGACTTGAGTAACAACAACACAGAGACTTATTATAAAACTACCTTTTAAAGCATATTTCAATTGCATCATTGTAATTATATGTACGTAAAACACTGCACAAACATCCAATGCTTGGGAAAGTCAAAAAAGGGATGGCTTGACAGATACAGCCTATTCTAATATCTAAGGAGTAACTGGGTTCAGAAACTATTCCTTGAGCACAATAATACAATTTGGCCTTCTCTGAGGGGAGACATTAATATCCCTCCCTGAGGGAACCTGGTAAGCATTCAAAATGAAGGCAAATAAAAAATATCAAAAATAACATTATGTAGAGCCATGACAATGTGTAACTTGACATCCTCTTGGTCAGGTAAACTAGTGAGAATGATGGTGACAGAATATTGTTCAGCAGGAATAGGAGGCAAAACTTTCATGTTCCAATCTCAGTTGAATCCCTGGCCTTTTCTTGCTTCCCCCTCCCTGACTCCTTTTGTTTTACTGGTTTTTGGGTTTGGGTTTGGGTTTTTTTTTTTTAAGTTTTGTGAATTAGGGTAAATCACACAACCATATCAGAGCTGCCTGTAAAAACACATTCCCACAACTGAGAGCCATATTTAGTGCTAAATAATGCTTACCAATTAATTTGAGACCATTAGGGAAAAGGAATAAAAACACCATATTCTGGTATTACATTAATTCAAAGAGCTTCTGATAGTATATTTTTGGGCCAAATCCTGCTCCTTTTGCAACTCAGAACAGAGTAAGAGCCTTTTCAGTCCATGATCATTTTGTACTACTTCCAACTTGCTGAAATATATTCTGTCCATGGCTATGCAGCTCCTGACAAATCCAGCCAGTTTGAATCTAAGAGTGCTTGAGTTTATGACGTCGGTATCTGTACAAACGTGCAGAACTACAAGGTTAAAGTTCAGTGTTTTGAGCAGTATATCTTCACATGTACTTGTCCTCAGCTTTCTTAAGCATATTATTTAAGGCATTTTAAACAATGAAATTATTATGGCCACTGCACTCACATCTCATTTTTCTAAATTTTTATCTAGAGTAATATCTTGTGCACGCTATTTTGTAATAAACAACCCACGACAACGGAGGTTAAGTAAGTTGACAACAGAGATGGGCCTACTTCAAAACTCCAGTTCTGAATGTATCTGAACTTCAGCAAGCTCAAAGAGAAGTGAGAGCAATGAAACTCAGCTCTTTTTCAAGTAATTTTTTTCCTGACTTCATGGGTTCCATTCATTTTCTGTGATACAAATTAGTCCTCACCTGGGGCATTTGCATTTACTTCTCTGAAACACAAATTTAAATTGAAGCAGGGCTGGGAGGAGCATCCTGCTAGCTCAGAAAAGAGAGTTAGTGGTTTAGAAACGGAGCTGATGGTTCCTCTTTTTCTTGCTGATTGAAGGGGCAGTGTTCATCTCACTGCCTCTTCTTCCTTCAGCTGGCGCCATGAGACTTCCTCTCCTCTTCCACACTTCTGCAATTGCTGACACCCTTCTGAGAGTTCAGAGAATTGCAGTTTCTGTGTTTGAATAGAAGTGCTTTTCAGAACTTTGGCTCCAAAACACAGGAACCCAAAGAACTTGTGTATTCTCTGGCCTTCTTTCTATAATTATTTTTTTAGTTCTTTAACATATGCTGATCCCTTGACAATTTCAATATTTTTCTAGGGAAAAGGAGACAATATGTGCTTTGTGATGAAGCTACAAGGAACTTAGAAACCTGTATGTAAAAGATTATCATTAAAAGAATCTCTCTGCCCAAGCATGCACAAACCAATCTTTCAGTAATAAGGTACAGGACACAGCATTTTTAGGAGAATGGAGAAGGCCTTGGGCTGACCTGGTAGGACAAAACTGAAGGCTGACAGGTTACAGCCATTTGGCAAGCCAAATAACATCCATGAAATACACAGTTCATTGGATGAAATTTCTCTATTTCCAAAAGAATAAGTAAACCTTGGTCAATATTTCTGTGATTGTGAAAGCAGTGACATGATCGACCCATTGGTAGATGCCAAGAGGAGCCCTGCTGAGCCTTGAGGCAGTTTGAGTGAGACTCACTCTGCTGCTGCTCCTCCACTGCTGGTAGCACCATCCTCCTGCACCCATCCCTGCCAGTAGCATCCCCCAAAGTAAGAGCTGTTTCCAGCACTGTGGCTGCAGAGAGGAAGCACTCCACCCCCGGGCTGGAGCAGGTGGAGGAGAACCTGCAGGGGCCAGCATTCAAAGCAACCTTGTTAAGCAGCACGCGCCTGCCAGCAGTGGCATGCCCTGCGCATCTCCTCTGTGCATGATCTGACATGCCTAGTGTCAGATCAGGATTAGGAGCTGAGATGTGGGCATGCATTCTCAATAGATGATTCCTTTTGACCTCCTTCCCTCCCACGTGATGCAATTACTTAGGAGCCTCACAGTTCCAGGCTTTGACAGTTCAGAGGTCTGCAAAGGATTGAGCCAGACTTGTTTTGTATTGAGGATGAAATACATCTGGGACAATGGTTAGAATGAGACCTGTCTGTCTGTAAGACTTGGAGGATTTTATGGAGAGTTATGGAGGGCTTGTATTCATCCCCTACAAAAATGGAATTTCTGAAAGAATTAATGGACTGTCTGTTTTTCAGTCAGAAGCTTGTTGGTTTTCACTTGTCTTATTGCAAGACATTGTTTTTGGAGAAACGTATTTGGTTCAGTAGGTGTACTTGGGAGCCTTCATTCATGTCATCACAGCCACTGTACTCAACTGGTTGCAATTTTCACAGCAGGTTGGACAGGCAGACCAATGCTCTGTGCCAGGCACTATCTATAGCACAATGTTCTATTAACTATCACTGCATGTAGCAGACACTCAGGCAGGAACATTTCTGAACAGAAATTCACTGTCCAAGCATGAACAATGTATAAGATGGACCACTCATGCAGGACATGGTGTAAAACCTTTTCCCTGCCATAGTAGTGGCAACCTTCATTCTTTGTCCTTATAGTTCAGTGGGCAGAAAGGCTTCGGTGGTCCTTTTCAGAATGAAAAAAAAAAAAATATGCTCACTCCTCCCAAATAATCTTTCGTTTTCTTTAATCAAAATTTGCCCATGTGCAGAACTGTAACAAGAGTTATCTCCCACTTAGATCCAACCTGAGCATTAAGTAGAACTCAGGTGTTGTAGAAACCATATCCTGGCCCTACACACATGGCTGAAATTCACTCAGTATCGTGCTGTGCACAGTCCTTTAGAGAAAAAGTCAATACAAGGAATAAAGAATATACCAGTATTACTACTGTTATCCTATATATGTATCTGATTCCCTGTTGGCCCAACAAGTGCTGATATTACCAAAGAAGCAGCTTGTCTAGCTAGAAAACAAGCTGTCTGCAGGACTAGCTGTAGAGAAGATATTGTGAGAAGAACCAGAATATGAGAAACTGTCAGAGCTCAATGGGAATAAGTTATGTGCCTAAAATTGCTCCCAGAAGAATAATAAATCTTTCTAGTTTTGAGGCCTTTTTAGTAGAGAGGCTTTCAGAGCTCAGCTTTGTGACTGTGACTGTTTTAGCAGAGGGTTTTGCATGTTGCAGGTGGCCTGTGTTGGTTTCAGTGGTTTTTTACAGGTGCCTAAAGGAGGATTTGTGAGTTCTGATATATTGCCTGGAAGTGGCCTCCCGTATGTGAGATAACACTCAGTGTTACAGAAGGATATGACTTTTTGTGCTCTGCATTCCAGTTTATGTGTAACCTCTCACACTTACCTACTTCACCAACACAGCATTTGCATAGTTTTAAGAAATATAAATGTACTAGAAGAAGGGAAAATTCTACTGACTTTTTACTCTATGAATGCATAATGTCTGCCTTTCTGTGGAGCTAAGTTTAAAAGTTGGATCAGGTGTGCTAGAATCTTTTCTCTTACCCAGTCTGTTTAAAACGAGGCATAAATGGTGTAAAGAGACTGACCAAAAAAGGCAGAGAACTGGATATGCAGCTTTGAAATTAGTTCAGGAGAACATCAGAGTCATTCTTTCCATTGTTATTTGAACGCCCTTGTTACTGCATGGTACAGTGTATTCTTTGGAAAAGAAGTGCATCTGGGGGAACAGATTGAACAGTGTTATAGTTATTTTCTATTCACTCTGCAAGGTACAGATGAAAACATAATTCATGACAGGGACTGACTGAAAGGTGGATATTGCTTCTGTATGCATTGGCAAGCTGACAAGCTGCTAGTGTGAGCTCTTCCTTACCCCTCACCCTGGTCCTGAGGTGGGGTACTCAACTGTTGTGAAAAGCATTTGCTGAACTGCAAAAGTCTCACATGGAAAAGACCAAGAGGTTTTTGATCCGCACCCTTAGCACTGCCAGATTCTATCTATATTATTCAGGGCAATTTTCCTCTCCCTTTCTTTCTCTCTCTGTGTCACTGTTTGAAGATATTAAATCCTTCTATCCACACAGGACTGAATTCAGGCTTTATGTCTAAACCACAATCTAAATAAACAATGTTAGGTTTCTGATATGGAAAACTGCCAGACTCAGAGGCATTCTCTACAGTGGAGACCGTGAGGAAAGAAAAAGTTCAGATTTGAACTGGATCTTAAAACTTGGGATCTCCGTTCAGAAACATATATGAGTTTGCATCAAGATTAAATGGAGAAAAGACGTTTTAGTTTAGTCACCTCAGATATGAAAGCCAACTTTTTCTGGAAAATGAAAATGATAGCTGCAATATCTGTTCATCATGTGGCCCTGTTGCCCACAATACAATCAGCGAAGGCCTCCCTTGGCAGTCAGCCTGCACAACCTTTCCTGCAGGCTCCATCCCACCCTTTCTTCCAGTGCCCAGCTGCCGGCAGTAGAAGCCTGCCCACTGGATCTTGCCAGTGAGGCACCACACCAGCTTTTTCCACTGTCCTGTATTAATGATAGATATCAAAATCCCCTCTCTGCTTTACCTATGAGCCTCAGTAATGTCTTTCCTACACTGCTCTGTTAATATGTGTCAGATTTCCACACATCATGGTAATAGATATTCCAGTTTTAATCTTTCCACATGGTTCTCCAAGCAGATTTGGGTGCCAGTGTTGCAGCATGCCCTACAAGCAGTTCAGCTAAAAGAGGGGCAAAGGAATTTAATCTCTCTAAATGTCATACAAGGCATCTGAACATTCCAAAACAGAGCGGCAAAATAACTCACTTCCCACGGCTGAGAATAAATATTTGTTAGTTAATGTATAATTGTGTAACTAGAGCCTTTCCCAGTATTAGAAGGATATTTGGGGGCATGCCTTTAGTTGATACATGCAGGTTTAATGATCTTGTCCCAAGTACTTGTAAAAGCCTAGTGTTGAGACAAGCCCAGAACTAAATAAGGCCTTCTTCATTAAGCAAGGCTGCTGTATTTGCACTAGACAGAACAGTAGAAGAAAGATGTTTCTGACAGTTCATTTATTGATCTGGCTTAGAGATTACTTATTTGTCATGTTTTAATAGCCCTGTGTTGATTATCAGTTCCTTTAGTCAAAATGGAAGTTGCATTGTCATCTGTTTATAATAGACACATATTGAAATAACATACAACACAGTTAACGTCAATTGGCAGGTTCTGTCCACTTCTGTTTAGTGAAAGCAGCACAGCTTCTTCAACCCAGCTATGAAAAATGATGGTTTTGGTAGGGCAGAGGCAGGTGCCATGTGATCTGTTGTAGACCTAGTACAATAACTTCAGCAAGGCAGCCCAAGCCTGTCCATGTGCTTGTGACACAGTGGCAGTAATGCAAGACTGTAAGCTTCAGACTAATTTGAGACTTATCTTGGACAAGGGGGAGTGTAGTTTCTGCAGGACACATTTCTGCACTCAGATATGGGCTGTGGTAATCAAATCTCTTACGAAAATTAAGGGCTTCAGGCTTCTTGGTATATTGCCAGGGCAACCTTTACTTGGACAAAATGCTACTGGCTCCTCCTTCCCTTGTGAAAATTTCATCACAAAAGACGATGATGCAAATTGCTTTATAGGATCACAGACACACCTTTATTAGCTCTGATTGTCACTGAATTGCAAAAGATTGGGAGTGAGAGTAGGGAGTGAAGCAAGCATAGAAGATGAAGCAGACCTAAGAGCCAGGCTCCCCAGCCTGGAGAATCTTTATTTTTGCAAGTATCCCCAGTCAGTGAGAGTTCTTGGCTGCTGAGATGTGTGAGCGTTTGCAGATTTATCCCATTGTTTGCATACAATTCCTTGTTCCAAAGAAATCTTGCAAAAAAACACATGCAAGGAAAGCACTGAATTTTCTGTCTTGACTGAAGCAATGCCATCTGCAGAGTTCACCCATCTGCCTATTGACTTGATCTTAAAAAATAAATTAACTAGCCCATTTAGTTTTTATTTCTTCTTCCCCCCTTTTTTGCCTCTCTTTGGCAAAAGAAATAACTAATTTTCAAAGGAAATGAGTTGTGAAACTTCTAACAGGCTGCTATAGTTATAGTTTCTATAACCCACGTTGGCACTGGGGACATTTGGCCTCAGATGGTCCTCTGGAATGAACAAAGAAGTTAGGGATGTTCACCTCTGTTTGGATGCCCTTAGAGAGCACCACATCCCTTTATCTTGATGGGGTCAGTGTTCCATTCCCCATATTCTTCTCTCTCTGTCCCTACCCAACTGCTTCAGAGATTTTTGCAGATGCACAGGTATAGTTAGGGGTTGTCTATTCTTATGCTCTCTGCCTTCCCTTAACTCTGCTTCCCATCAGGCCTCTCCTACACCTCATTGTTGGCACCATTGTGAGTCTGACCTGAGTCACCAGGACTTCCCCATGGAAGGAAGGAGGAGAGCAGAGGGGCAATTTGAATATGCTCCCATTCACTCACTCCTGCCTCAGCTTCCCAGGACTTTGTTCCAGTTCTGAAACAGAATGATGAACAGAGCACTGCCGAGGTGCTGCGCAATACCAGGAAAACCTCCAGCATCTGACTTGCTTTACCACCTCAGGCATGGGTTATCTTGCAATTTACTGTGACCATACACATATACATCCCTCTAAAGTCACTGCCAAGAGCATGGTGGTCACCATGAGTCTTGCTGTTGACTGAAGCACTAGACCAGATGGATTTTTTTTCTGGTGTTCTAACTCAGTCATTTTTGTGCCAAGTTGCTTCCCTACAGTCATATCTGTGAGTGACCTGGATTTGCTTGCTACTTCTACACTGGGTTTTGGCATGTGGGAGGCACCATTGGAAGGCAACAAACACTGAAATACAAGTTCCTCCAAACTCTCTTAATATCTCTCCTGATGATGGTCTAGGAGGGTAGAAAGTATAAGTTAAAAGCTACTAACAGCTTGCAAGCCCTTCCCTTGCAGGACAGCTGTGGGTGTTAGGCTTTAGCCTTTGCTATCTTCTTTCCCAATTCCACACATGACGGAGGAGGGACCACAAAGGACCATGTGACAGGCAAAGGGGCTGTGGAGGTAGACTATGTCAGGAACTCCTTTAAGCATAGAAGGAAGAGGCACATGCATAGAAACAGCATGGGCCATGGACCTTCTCCATTCCAGGACACCAGGCACAAAAGCAACTAATATCTATAGAAAAAAAAATCTGAAAAATCCATACGCCTTTAACTGCTTGTAGCCAACTCTTTCACTTACTCAATCTTTTTTTTTTCCCAAGATAAGACCCAATCTCACCTCACAAGCTGTTGCTGCAGGGTTTGGAACAGGAGAACAGATGATAAGAATATGATCCTTTTCAATGTTTTTTGGGTGTATAGCTGTCTTCATGTGTTATCCACAAGGCTCTATTCACCCAGGAGGAATAAAAAAAATCCATCAACCTCCCCTCTGCTTTTCCTCTGCCAAAATTAATGTGCTGACTTTGTTTCTATAAAGGGAAGAGAGGTAGGTGGGACCAGCTCTTCAGGCATGTTGACTAACAAAACGTGAGTGCTACACACCATGCATGGAAGGGAGCTTGATGTGGATTTGGGAGCTGCCCAGCCACACACAAGGTCCTTCATTGCTCAATCTGGCACACAGATATGGAGCTGTGTAACCCAGCTGGGAGACGGGGGAGACTAACAGCTCCGTGAATTCTCCCCTGTAATCTACCCCTATCACATTCAGGCAGTAACACTGGAGAAGGTATGCACTGCGGGCACTGCATGACACCAGATTGATAAAAGTTAATTTAAACTGGTTCAGGAAACAAATCTCAGAGCAATGTGCAGGCATTCATCCATATTACTATACACAAATAAAATTTAACTCCTTCTTAATGACACAAAAATAAGACTTGACAGTGATGTTTTACATAACAAAATAACAGATTGTTGCATATTCACTGTTACCATGGTGCTCAGCTATCCTTGAGCATACTGTCTAGAGCAGGAATGTGCTCTGGGTATCATGACGGTAAAACCCAGTGCAGGAGTGACATTGTACAAGTTGGGGTTTTTTGTAGAGCTGTATGCTGAACTGCTTAGATCACTGACGTGAATGTCAGTGTGAAGGACTGTCATAAAACGTTTGGCACAACCACTGAGGCCATGGTGGAGCAGAAAGAGAAGGCCAAAGTATTTCTTTTTAAAGTATTTTGAAGGAAAGCGTGTTTCATCATCCAGTGACTTCTATGGATGGCTGAGGAACAATGCAGTCAAGGAAATACATGCACAAAAAATGTTGAAATACATAGGCTTCTTCCTGATGAAGACATTTCTCTTGAGGACTGTAGGTATCTTAGTGAAAAACTGATGATCCAAATGCATATTTCTCATTGAACTTATTACAGCCATTCCACACAGGTATTGTACTCATCACCAGTTATTCATTAAGCAACATGACTAACATCTGTCATGTGGTGTTTGTTCACTCATTATCTGTCTATGAGTGAAGAAGTCTGTTGCAGTGGTATGCAGATTGTTTTGGTAAAGGTTTTTATTATTTTTTATTATGATTTACTATGTGTTACTCTACATTCAGGGCATAAAATTGTTTTGTGTAAATACTTAAGCCAAAAGGTATGAACAATCCCATGGAGAATTTTTTAACTTTGTACAAATGTCTCATATAAAATTCTGCATCATCTGCAGACCAGCCTTACTCTATCTGTGCACACTGGACTGCACCAAAGAAGCCAAACTGCTTAAGGTAGTCACGATAGTACACTCCTGAACTTAGTTCAACCTTCCATGGCTAGATGTATAACACTTGAAGGCAATGTTGAGGTATCCAAATTTCAACAGACAAAGAAAAGATGCAGAGTTGACAGGCACTGAAAACAAGTCACCAACCAGGCAAAACCAGGCTCCTAAGTGAAAAATGACAGGCTTGAAGAGAGGCTCATAGTTCATACTCAGTACAACCTGCAGTCTTTGCCACTACATGACAGGTTTGCTTTGCCCAAATAATGTCTTTTAGTTGCTCCATCTAAAACATATTCTGACATTTATTAATTCATTTTAGGCTGTTCTAGGAAACATCTGTACAGCAAATGTGTCTTAGACATACATCTTGGATGATAGAGATTTCCTTTTGGACTGGACAGCCTGAAATAACGACCTATGCAAATAATACAAATGATTGATACTCGTGGTATTGCTCATCACAGTGCTATCTGCTGGTTCTCCCTTGATTTTTAATAAGATTTAAAAGCCTGTGAGTGAATAACCCCAGCCTATTCATTATCTTAGCCTAGCATGAAAAGCTGTGGGGCCTATGTGGCAGGTGCTGTGGGTTAACAATAGGGTACTGTTTAATCCAAGGGAAACAAAGAGGAGAAAAGGGCCATGAATAAAAGGATATGGGATCTTTTATGAGGTCAGGAGAAGCATTTTGGATCAGGAGGTGTAAAGAGAGGCCAGCTACAGAAAACATTCCTTCTTGCCACACTCCTTTGGCCAGCAGCATGAAATTATACCTTGTAATTTGTTCTGCAAAAGACAACGGGATCAAAGTGAAATATCTAAACGCAAGAAGTTTACTGATACTCAGTGGATCACCCCTACTTGTAGGAATAGTTGATTATGGTTCCTTGGGGAATAAACTATTCTTCTGGATATTGTTCCTTACCAGGCTCACCTCTTTGAAACTCAGAGAAACACAAGGAGACAGTCTAACAAGTGCAATAGCATTTCAACACAGGGAAAAATGGTATGTGATCTACAGGTTTGTTTGTTTTTAAACACTGACTCAGCTAACTGAGAGCACTAATTATGCAATCAGTGATTGGGAGTTTAGAGTGGAAAGTAGAAATGTTGAATCAAAATTGCAAACAAACTTTCTATAAAATGCCTGAAAGTGTTTTTGCTTGTCTGTGCTCTATAACTGTAGTGGGTTCAGGGTCATTCGTGTCATTCCTTGTGCCTTTAAGATACTGTTTCAATGTATAAATGGGCCTTTAGAGACCTAAAGACAGATGGAGAAGAGTACAGTTTCAAAATTTAATCAAATACCTCTCCATTACGAAGCACAGATGTTCAGGGTCAGGAACACACAAGTGTAGTATTGCTGTATCGTGTCAGGCTACTGATGCTGCTGTGGGAATAACCTAAACTATTTGCAGGTGACTCAGAAGAAGGTGCAAGAGCATGAAAAGGAAAATTGTATCATAATTTGCCTACTGAAAGAGTTCAACACTTTCAGTCACTTACCATAAGTATTTATATACCTTAGGATTTTGAACTTTACCTTTAAATTAGTGAGTGAAGCAATGATGGATGCTCACATTATTATGTGGCCAATGGCTTTTCAAATTTTGCAAAGGTCTTGGGCCAAGTGATGACATCTGGGAATAATTTTCATGGGGTAATTGTGCATCATGAGGTTCTTCTTTTCCTTTGAAATCAAAGTTCTGCCTTACAACTTCATGAAGCACCCCCTATTTTTGCCTTAATAAAAAAAGGTTAGTGTAGTTTCCTTATGACACTCATTATTTTAAAAATGTTTATTATCGTGCTTTCTTCTTGCTATTTCCTCTAGCATATATAAATGACTTTCTTTTAAACTACTACAGTTTGGCAATCCTTTTCTTTGCTTTTAAATAACTGGGGAATCCCATGCAAAGACTGATCACTTAACATGCTTGTGGATTTTGTGGTTTCTTCAGTCTGGCTTTTAGGTTGTCAGGAACCTCTTGCAGATGTATTTTCACTGAGCGCTATCCATATTAGAAGGAAGGACTGCTCAAGGGCCATGTAGTTTCCTGTGGGCATTCTCACATGAGCATCCATCAGGCATGATACAAAGTTTTAGACAGCAGTCTCCATATACCTTCTCACCAAGGCATGTTCCTCTGCCTTGTATGTGCTCTCCTTTTCATTTTCTCATACTCTGTTGAATATTTTCTTCTTGTTTCCTTTCCCGTTCTCCTCCATTCCCCCTCCTCCCATTTCAGCTACCTCTGCAGGAGAAATTTCAGCTGGCCTTTTGGTTTGTGTACTCCAACCGATGTACCTATACAACCCAAAATCCTTAGTGTTGATGCAACTGATACGAACGACTCTATTTCTTGACTGTTTACTTCCTGTTGGGGGGGCTAGAAAAGGACAAAACCAGTGTTTGTAAGATGATCCATGTAAGATGAACTGTGTCCGCACCAGAAGCACTTTGCCAGGGTGCGTGACACATTGCTATATCCTCTCTCTGTCCCATTTAGCCCCATTTCCATCCCTATTCATTTAAAGCAGTCGGGTTGCCTTCCTCCTGCCTGGAAGTGTGAACATAGAGTAGCGTGGGCTGCTTCACAAACAGGGAGAGCTTCAGCCTGGAAGGGGTTTTGAGCACCTCATGGAAAATCACTACCCGCTACCTCTCCCTCACTCCCAAACACACAGAGAGCATGCACAGGAACATTTATTAAAGGTACAAAATGCACGAAGAAAGGGAGGTGCAGTGTCTGCTCTGAAGAATCTGTAATGCACACGTCTGGAAGACGTTTCAGGGAAGGGGTGAAACCTGCCGACAGACCTCTTATTTTCTCCTCAGAGCTCTTTCCCCCACGCTTCCACGCATCCAGGAAAGCCACAGCCCTCGTTTCACAGCCTGCCGGCGTCGACAACGAGAAATTACGCTGAACCTGCCAGCATGAGGGAAAAAGCAAAATAAAACTGAGCGACGCTACCCCTTCTTCCCCTGACTCAAGGGAAAACACGGAGGGCAACGCAGGGCTCCGGGAGCAGGGACCAGCCATGCTCTGGGGGCACATGGCCGGGGCCAGGCTCGCCTCTCGGCCCCCACACGGGCTCCCGGCGGCCGTGAGGGTAGGGCGGGAAGAGGGGAGGTCGCGGCCCCGGCTCCCCTTCCCCTGTGCGGCCCCCGGAGGGCGGGCGCTGGCCGGACCCCACTGCCGCTCTCCCGCTCCGCGGGGACCGCCCGTCCCTCGCCACGGGCCGGCTCCGGGAGCGCCCGGGGCGCCCCGCCGGCCTTTCCCCCGGCGGCGGCCCCGCATGCGCGGGCGGGAGGGGAGAGGAAGCGGGAGAGCACCAGATTCAAATCGCTGCTGAGGGAGGGAGGGAGGGAGGGAGGGGAGAGAACTGGGGGAAGGAGACAGCCGGGGGGAGTGGAGAGAAGCGGAGGAGGGAGGAGAAGAGAGTGGGAGGGGAGTGTGGAAGACTAAGGGAACGCGGCAGAAGCCAGGAGAGGAGGCACGGCGGACAGCGCGGGCAGGCAGAGCTGTCAGGGGAAGGATAGTGCTGCTTCGGGCACCCACGGCCGCAGCGCGGGGCAGCCGCCCCGGCCCGCCCGTCCGCCGCGCTCCGCCCGCCAGCCCTCCGTCCCTCCCGCTGGCACCATGGTGGACAGGGGCCCCTTGCTGACCTCGGCCATCATCTTCTACCTGTCCATCGGGGCTGCGATCTTTGAGGTGCTGGAGGAGCCCCACTGGCGCTCGGCTACCGACGACTACAAGCGGCAGAAGACGGAGCTGCTCAAGCAGTTCCCTTGCCTGGGCCAGGAGGGGCTGGACAAGATCCTGCAGGTACAGCGGGTGCCGCCGGGGCGGGTGCCGGGCCCAGGGCTGGGGGTGCCGGGCGGCAGCAGCAGCAGGTGCTGCTGGGCGACCCGGAGCGGAAAATCCCGCGCCCGCGGGCGGACAGGGAAATCAGCCGGCTCCCAACAGAGCCCGACCGCGTCTGTGCCTTCACAAAGCCCCGTGCCGAAAAACTATCCCTCGAGCGGGAGCGTAGGAAAACGTCTTGATCGTTCCTAACTTCTTAATGATAGAGCCAATAAATGGGTCCGCGTTTCCTTCTCTGTCCCTCCGAGTGCTGAAGGAGCAGAGGGTTGTTTTCGGTGCCGGCCGGCCGGCCCGGGGTGCCCGCCTGGAGCGCACTCCCGCCAGCCTGCCCGCCACTCAACCCGCGCCCGTGAATGCGGCTCTTGTTGTAGCACCCGGGGTGGTTCCTTCTGCCTCAATGGATGGTGTGTTGCGGGGAAAGGAAGGTGAAGCCAACTGTCTCGATCCTCTTATGTTTGGTCTGATTTCCTTCTCCTTCTTCCCCCCCCCCCTTTCCCTTACTTAATTGCTGAAGAGGTGCCTGGGGGTCCCGAAGGTCAGTCGGGGTAACTGGGGGAAAGAGTGCAGGGCTCGCACGGAGGGATGCTCGCAATTCTTGCGCTGTTACACTTTACTAGACTGACTTCTTTCTAAACCGTGAGGAGTTGGTAATCGTCCTGTCCCGCTCACCTGGCAGAATGTCTCTTCAAAACTAATTATTAATCGATAGCGTGTATAAATTCCGAGAGCAATATAAACTTGATTAGTGCCTTTTTATGGATATGGTATCTATTAAAACGTGGTGGCAAGCAATGGTGAACCATGAAAAACAGGCTATCCGGATATGTGGGCTCCACTGGTGAGAATGAATCATTTATTTCAGAAATGTTTATACCGAGTAAATCTTCTGCTCGTGTTTTGGGTTGTTTTTAAAAAATTATTTTATTTTCAAATTCACTAGAAGTCTGTTAAAATGCTAAAATACGAAAGAATTCGAAAGTGGCTCATTAGTTCTCTTGGTGTAATACGGTGTAAGCTTAGAAGAGTATGGGCTCCTGATCCTACAAGTTTGTGGTTTAAGTTCTCTTTCTTCAGTTGGTGGCTGCCTTCTGTCTGCTCCAGATAGCAGAGCTTTCTGGTGGTTGTGTCCTTATTGTTACCATCTTAGGGCCCTGTTAAGTGTGTATTTGTGGTATAAAGTGGAACAGGTGGATGGAGGCTTGAAACTATTAAGGGATGTTAGAAAATGAAAGATGCGCTATGCGTTTTGAGTATGCTTTTGCTGTTCTGGAATCTTAATGAAATCTTACTCTAGGTTATACCCCAAACCTGTTTTAAAGTCCGCAAGAGAAAAACCTCATTTGGATTGGATGTGCATGAAGGCTGACATGCTTAACTTGCTGCAGACATAATCTAAAATCTATATTCTGCCTCAATTTAGGAGGAAATTCATGTTGGTATGAGGGAATCAAGTTCTTCCCCCCCCCCCGATCTTTGTCACAATTAATCCTGAAGTGGCAGAAAGATTCTTTAAATACAGGATGACAATGAAAAAATGTTGAGGACCTTCCCTCTTCAGTACATGTTAGCTCCTGGTGATAGTCTCATATTCATGTGGTTTGAGTTTTGCCTCTGTACTACTTCCAATCATATCCTACTTTCCATGTCCAGTCTTGCTGGTCTGATCCCTCATAGATATTCTGTTGTTGTCCTAACCTCAATTTAGCTAAATTACTTTGTCTTACTTTGCCTTTATTTCACTCTTACTGGTTACTGGAAACTTTACTGCCTGCTTTCTTTCAGAGTTGTAGTTTTGCTCCTATTCTTATTCAACTTCTATGTGAGAAGTGATGGGAAGGGGTGGAGTGTCATTTCTGACAGAGAAGAATGGCGTGGTGAAATCTAACCTATCTGAAGCTAACTGTGATGGGAGAAATCACGTAAGGGTATCAGGATTCTGTCCTGAGTAAGCTGTAAAGCATATCAGAAATAGTCATTGTTCTTTCTCAGCCACTATCAATGCTGCTTCTGTTGGGTTCTGCTGAATCTTTAAAACATTACTAACATCTATGCTCTTTCACAAATCCTGATCATTCTCATATTAAACCTTCAAATTTATTCTCTTGTGATAAATCCAGAATGTTGTTGATTTGAAAATGGTCATTTAATGCCCCCTGTCTCCACTTCTGTCTTGTTCCTCTGAGCCTCTTCCTCTAGCCTCTTCCATGAACTCCCTGAATTTGTTCTTGGGATTTTGCATGGTTTAACTAATTTTCTATGCTGTTGTATCTTTTTTTTTTTTTTAAAAGTGGCTTCATCTTGGAGCCTTTTCTTTCACTCTGCTTTTGGTTTCTACTGACACTCATGTCACTCTACAGAGCCACATTGAGCTTTGCTGTTATTTTGTTGATGTTCTTTTTAATATCCCCATTTAAAACACACTGGATAAATTTCCCCAATAAATATCACCATTTTTTTTAGAATTTTAAATGGTTGTTAGTAAAATGCAAGGATGCCAAGGAATGCTCAAGTTGAACTAACAATACCAATTTTGTTTCCAGAAGCAGCCTGAAAGGTGACAAGGACTGACTTATTCAGAGACCGGTCTCTCTGCTGCCCTTGTTCCCCACCCAGGTTAGCTCAGTGTTCCTTTGAGCCTAATTGTAGCTGTAAGTGCAATGGAAACTCTGTGTGGAATGACTACAAAACTAGATCTGTATGGTTAATCTGAAGTACTTTAAAAGACAAGTAGATCATCAGCAAAGATTCTCAACTCACATACAGACTAGTATCTCTACACCAACAGTTCAAGTGATTACAAAGTGAGCTGTATGTGGTGAAATACTTTCTAAAGTTTGTATTCTGTAATAAAAATTTCACAATGTATTATGGTAGAAATACACTACAATAAATGTTTACTGAAATGTGTTTAACACGCTTTCAGAAATCTACAAGCAGAGTATTATAGGATATGCTAAAAAGAAAGCCTTTTTCCCCAATCCTGAGAAATGCCTAAAAATAAACTTGTTTAAAAACAGGTTTTAGGAATCTCTTGTATGAAGACCCCATCTGCTTTTAATTGTCGTGAGTACCATATTACTTACCATAACTAGAAGAGTTAAAGAAAGTACTTAAACAATCTTGGAGCAATGCTATGTAGACCCTGATTTTAAAGGTTACTCACTCTGGGCAGTGTATAGGCTGATTGCTGCCTGCCCATGTTCTTCTGGGTAAAGCTGATTGATCAAATGAAAATGTGGCTGAGATGCTTCACATGGCAATTTATTTAAGCCTCCAGAGACCCTCAAGCACAACTGTGTATTGACACAAGGAACTGTAATCTCTCATCACTATGTACAATTACTTTGGAAAAGAAATGTTTCATAACTCTGTGGAATATCTGCAAAAATTAACATTTTTAATATGGATATTATGGCACCGTGTTTATTGTCATTGTAGAATCTTAAAAGTAGTGTAATGCCTTTGTTGATAAAAGTCTTGTCGTTGCCACTTGTTTCAGTGGCCCTGAGTCCTGGTACTCTTTAGGAAGGAGGGGACAAAGCAGAGATCCACAGTGATGACACCTTTACTTACCCTGCTGTAGGAATAAGTTTTGAAGACCGAAGCAAATGTAAGGTGATTCAGTCATTTCCCTCTTCTCCGGCTCCTTACTTTTACTCTTTATTGCTCCATCCCGATTGTGAAACATCAGCTTAATGATAAAGGAGCTATTCATGCAAGGAGGTGCCCTCTCGACCCTCATGTCAGTATTCACATGAGCAAAGGTTTGCCAACCCTGGGCCACGTCTTATTTACCAGGAAATCTTTTACTGGCCTGCTATGGTCATCAAAAAATTAAATGCTTCCCATTGATAAACACCAAGGCTGGTGAAAAGAAAGGGAAGAATTTGAAGATGAGTGAAAATGGTTACTTTCAAAACAGCAATAAAATGAAAAGAGAAACTGCTGGCTCTCTTTAGGGTAAGCAGGCAAACATACTGAGTATGAGAACAAATAGTTGAAGTCTTTATTTGAAAAGCATACAAGACTCTAAACAGGCCTGAGAGAGAACTTTAGAAACCTAAATGTTTAGACCTAAAGGCCGGTGCTATGAACAAACATTTGGAAGACTTTTAAGGATAGCTGCTGCTGGGATATACATGGCACATGGTTCATGCTAAAGGAAATAACAGTTAAGTGGATTAATAATAGTTTCTCCCCTCTATTTTTTAAAACCAAAATGTCCTCTCCATTCACAAGTACCTACAGGTGCATTTACAGGATTTTGGTTTGTCTTTGAGTATGCTGAAGATTGCTTCTAGATTTGTATATTCTTGGAACTTGCCTGTTTTATTATGAAAATCTAAAAATATTCTCTGATTCTGAACATTGTTTCCCACCTTGCTTTACTTTCAAGCTTCTACCTCGAGGTTTAAATCTATTTGCTGTACTCTTGAGAGTGTCTGCAAGCTGTAGTTTTCTTAAAAACTTGAACTATGTTTTAAATGCTCTTTGTTAGTCCAATTTCAATAGAGATGATGGCTTTTGCTTACACTTTGTATAGTGATTTTTTTCAATGTAAAGCTTATAGGGGCATATTTTTTGTAATCTCTCCCTTCCTCTGTTCATCAGGAGATGCATAAATGAGATTCTAGACTTACTTGAATTTGTTGGTTTGATCTCTAGCTTCCTGATTCCTTCCATAGAGGGTATTGATTGTGGGATAGATAAATAGGGGACTGAATTCATTATCTGGAATGCCAGTTGACTCCCCCCTTTCAAGACTAAGCTGTTTTCCTAGGCTGAACAAAGTAAAGCTGAGCATCTGTCAGACAAGGACAAGTGACTGCCAATGAAATATCTTTAACTGCAAAGTTGTTAACGACTACATCTAATAGCTCTCATATAAAAACTTGACAGTGTAAGTTAAAGCTTATGCCTGAGAAATAGCCATTGCTAGATTTTTCGAATTTATATCTTGAATTATGCATCCTCTAAGGTCAGCAGAGATGAACTGATATTAAAAGGCAGGACCACTGTCCACAGCTGACTAAGTTGTCTCAGAGTATGAGTTATGGGTGTTGCCACTGCAGCATTAGGAGAAAAAAATGAGGACAGGCAGCACAGAATCCCAGAATAAATTAGGCTGGAAAAGATTTTGAGATCAAGTCCAGCCTTTGACCAAACACCACCATGTCAACCAGACCATGACACTAAGTGCCATATGCAGTCGTTTCTTGAACATCTTCAGGGATGGTGACTCCACCACCTCCCTGGGTAGTCCTTTTCAATGCTTAACAACCCTTTCTGTGAAGAAATTCCTCCTAATGTCCAACTGCATTATCCCGCAACTTTTCTCTATGTGTTTCTACACATAAAATCATATGTAAGCAGGCATGCTTTTCTGTTGTGTTTTCTTCTTTTTTTTCCCTTTTTTCTTGTTTAACTATTAAATTGTTTGAACTTTCTTGGAACATAGTTAAACAAAGCTGATAGGGCATGCACTGCAACTCTCTCTGCTGATGGAGCAATAGTAATCGATCAGAAGTTATAATTTTCCCGCTATGGGGCTTTTCCGTTTTCCTGTTACAGACTTAATCCTTGAGTGTTTCTAGTATGTTGTCCTTCTGTTACCTTAGAACTGAATGTTTGTGTTACCTTACATGTTACATTCTGCTACTAGGTGTGTTTTTTGGCATGCAAGCAGATTTGTGAGTTATCAAGAGCTTGTTGTCCTAAAATATCTTGGAACCCCTGCTTTGGTTCATACTGTATATGTGGTTATTGCAAGATACAATCTGTAGCCAGTGAAGGTACAGTGTAATGATGACTTTGTATAGATTTTCTTTTTTTAAACAAGTTGCTGTTTGTGCTATTAATACTAATTAAACATAATTAGTTGTTTTGCTTTTCTTTCAATGCTGCTGACTTCAGAACAATTGTATTCCTTGCTGGTACTGCAAGTAGATGTCAACATAGTAACATACAACCAGAAGCAAGCTGAGAAAAAGTGGCAGTCAATAATCTAATCAGCTGGGGAGCAAAGGAGAATGCTTTTGCACTTTGGTGCTATGGACCTGTTGATGATAGTGCCTGTGATTTGCAGGGGTTTTATTTTGTCCTGGCTTCTGTGTGACCCCATAACATGTAGTTAAATTTCTTCATGGAGTATGTCTGTAGGTTTTGTTCAGTCCAAAATGAGTACATGTCATAAACTGAGTCTGCTCTGTAGTATGTAACAGCATGTGGTAACAGGACAGCTGGAAGAATTGCATTGTTCAGTTAAATTAAAAGGCCACTGTGGTCACACCTGAAGTATCTATGGTGGTACAGACATCCTTAGGAGAGTCACACTTAAAGGCAGATTGAACCTTTAAAATTTAGCATGCAAGATGCACTCTGCATTTTTACTAGCTCTATCTCCTGAAGGGATGGTTTAGGCTTGAGGGTATAACTTTGTCTTATTTTATTTCCTGTCTTCGTTCTGATTAAGGTTCCTCATCAGCATTGCTGATTTGAGCATTACTAGATCTTTTCTTTAAAGCACCAGGGAACTTCAGGCTGGTTGTTTATTTCCTGTGTATGGTGGTGTAATTTTATCATATCTTTATATAAGAGTTCTTAGATTTTACTGTGTTAGTTATGTACTTACCAACATTTGAATTGTAGGCAGGAGAGATCCCTCCTAGGCATGCCTTGCCCTCATAGCTCTACTTACAGTCAAATCAGTAAGGAAGTTATTTCTTTTTTTTTTTCCCTGCATTGTGTTGTGTGAACTCGAGCGAATCACGGGCACTCTTAGGTGCAAAATAGCTTCTGAAATGTTTTAAAATCAAACCTCATACTCTGTTTTCTTAAAAGAAAGAAATGTGAGTGATAAAAAGGGAGTAGGAAATTAATAATAGGTTGTGTATCATAGCCTCTGTAGCCTCTATTGAAACTGAAATCAATTTTCTTTTCTAACCCTATGTGCATGTGTAGTGTTTAACCGTATGTGCATGTGTTTCTTACAACGGGTTTGTTTTTATAACCCCTGTTGTGGGATCAATAATCCTACAAAGTGGCTGATCTGTAGCAATATTTCTGCCTTAATGAAAAGGTAGACATAGATTGTGCTTGAGCAAACTGGTAAATACTAAATTGACTTTGTTCTGTGCCGGCATCTTGCAAATATTGTGTAAGCAGGTTCCAACTGCTGAGAAACAAAACCCAGACCTGTGTGCCTCTTTGAAGTTGCAACAGGTGTCAAAATGGCCCAGGTGCACCTATCACAGGTCTCTGAACTCTGGTCCTTTTTAACAATAAAGATGACAGTTAATATTTTTTTGGACTGCAAAGTAAATCATAAGATTGTCAAAACTGGCAGTGAGTGATAGCTAATGGAACTTGAAGGTAATTCTGCAAAGCATTGTGAAGGTTCTGAGGTGGAAAGCACAGATATGACAGTATTTTTGGTGGCTTGGCTATCATATCACAATCAGTGACGACTTCGCTGTGTGACCTCCAAATGCTCGTATTGCTGCTCCTCTTTGCTACTCTCAACCCATTCCAAAGGAGTAAAAAAAGCTTTGAAGAATCATGTGTGGTCCCTTGCTAGAGAAACAGCAGCTTCAGTATTTTAGTTCTCACCTGTGAGGGGAGTAAGGTTGATGAGTCTCCTCCAGACACCAAAGAAACAGGAGAGGTGTTTGGAGCCAAGTAACTATGTAAAGAGAAGGGGTCCAACCAAGCTTACTGGTCATACCGACTTCTCCCTTGGCTTCTCGTGCATTAATCTGGCTGGAATCTTCAACCTACCACACACTCAGCTGTTACAGTTGCTGTTAACCAGCTTCAGACTGTAAGGCAAATATGTTAAAATCAGGTTAGATAGTTGACCTATGATAATTTACCACTTAAGTTAGAATTTCAACCTTCTGGCCTGTCTAAGTGGTGTGTACGTGACTGCAGAATGACAGAGGGCAGTTCCTTAATCAATAATTCCCTTGTTGGCACAAAGGTTTTTTAAGGGCATTGGAGTTTATGCTTAACTCTTTCTTATTTGTATTGGTGCACTCTGAAAGCTTTTCACCTGTGTCACTACTAATTTTCCCTTTTAAAATAATACATGCATGTTTCTGATTTTTTTTTTCTTTTTTACAGCTTTTGGGGTGGAAGGCAGGAAAGAGAGAGGAAGAGTGAAAAACTTTGAAGTTGATGCTATTGTAGCAGTAAACCTAGTAGTCAGCTTTATTGTGTCTCTACATTATTTGTTACAGTAATGCTAGATTTTCAGGTAGTGTCTTAACTGGAGTGTGACTGTAAGATAATTGCGCTTTTCATGAAGTTGCTGCAAAGTCTGCGAAGTCTTAAAGCTCTCAACTTGATTAATGAAATGAGCATAGATGTCTTTGTCTTAAATGGAAGCAAAATATAGTTTTCACTTTGAGAGTACCTTGGATTTATTTGCATGTGTTTTAATAATGCTTGTTTGGCTCTGCTACCATTAGACAGTTGGTTATTTGGACAGACATCCTCACAGCTGGCTGCTTCTTGTTTCCTTCCAGAGAAACACTGCAATAAAATAGTTTCACCCCAGACATTGACTAGGTGTTTTCAGCTAATTTTGTGCATCTTAGGAAAACCATCTCACTTACTTGATGTAACTGCAGCTTTCCTGTGGTTTTGATGACTCCCTTAGCATCTTGTATGCTGAGCAGCTTTTTAAGCTTGAGGGTTCTCTACTTAGAAATGTGCAAGTGCTTCCCCTGTCTCAGCTTCTGAGAAGGTAATAGATGCCTGCTGAACAGTCAAAGAAGTCAGTTTCAGGAAATCCGGGCTAGGAAGGAAAAGTGTAACAAACAGAAGGCAGAAACTATAGTGCTTTTGCCAATTGATCCCTCTTTCCTTTAATGCAGTGGCAAAAAGATGGCAAAGTGGTTTGACTTTCATACATCCTCAGGGATGGGACAGCTGAGAAGTGACAGGGCAAGAATCTGTTAGTTACCTGCCACACTGTACACTGCTCTTTGCCTTCAGCTTGTTTCATGCTGTTGTTCAGAGGAGACCCTATGGGAAATTTCACGAATCTGGAAGTGTGGACGGTCTTAAAGTTGAAAGATTTTTCAGTTGACTAAGCTTACTTTTTCACTTCAAAACCTTTTCTACAGGATATACACAATTGCTTGTTCACTATTGGGTTTTGACCAGGAACTAAATGTGGTATGGGATGGAAAAGACTATTGAAGAATTATTGAAGAAGTTTCTGCTCTGCTGTCTGTTGGTTATTGGTTGCAAGCTCTCTTGGGAAGAAAGCCTCATCTGTGTACTAGTAGTATAGTGCTGAGTGTATTAAAATAGCAGAAGATTGTGTTCCAGTGCACATGGTTGTGTGAGTGGTTTTTATGTTATACTGTTCCTGCAGAAGTGGGGTTTGTATGCTGACACAACTGTGTTTAAGAAATTTTTCAAAATTTCTTAATTAATTAAAATGTTTAAATTAATAGCCAGTTCGTAGCAGCAAACTAATGCTATTGCCAGTCTAATTCACTCCCTCAGAAGAAGAAACAAGGTAGACTAGGCAAACTATACTATTACAGATCTGAGTGTGTGTAGATCAGACAGTTTCCTAGTGCTCTTATCTTAGCTACTGATCGCACTTATTTCTAACCTACAGTAATTGTTTCTCTATGTTTGAAAACATTTGTTCAGAGCAGCCTCCACTCTTTCCCCAGTCCTCAAAGATCACTCGAGCTAATCTGGTGTTGAAGAGATTTATAGTAAGTAACATAACATTTTGTTTCAGGTTAAGCTCTGGATAAAGCTGAATACATAGTAACAGAAATCTCAAAGCAAATAGCGTTTCTGTGGCAGATTTTTCCCTCTTGTTGCGCCTCTTAACATAAACCCATCACCTTGCTTTTCGTACAAAGCATCCTGTACATATTGACATTGGAAGCCTGCCTTGCCTTGCCTCACCTCCTCCTCCTCCTGCTGCTGCCTAATGGAACGATGCAGGGAGAGAGACTAAGTGTGGTTGAGGTTATGTAAAGTTTTTGGTTGATCCTGGAGAACTTGTTGTTTGTTTGGCTTAACAATATGAGTTAATAAAGGTACTGCCTTAAAGAGTTAATAGCCAACAATGTGTCTTTTTCTTGATCCTGTTCTGTAGTTCAAAATTCTACTTGATTAAAAATGTTGTTACAAGTAATACTTTGCTCCACCCAAGTCTGATCACTTTCATTTTTTTGATTTAATGCTTTTGGGACAAATAAGATTTTTATTCGAGCATGTGTAAGCTCATTGGACTGTCAGACAAGTAACAGTTGTTTTACTAGGACCTGCCTTTTTTTTTTTTACTTTTTTTTTCCTTAAGATAGGTTGTTAAATAGGAAATGAGATGTATGATTCTAGTAGCACACTTTGGCAGCAGCTTCTAGCTTGTCTTCAGAGGAGCAAAACCTTTAAAGTCATATTGAAATCCAGGGCAAAAGTGCTTGTGAAACCAAGAGTCTACAACATTTCCTAATGCCTAAGAAACAAACAGTTTTTAGATTGTTCTAAAACAGTGACTTTCTGTAAATTTCTTAATCTGGAGCACATTTTAATGCATGACTAAAAACAGGAGAGAGTGCAGTATACTTCTTAATGCAAGGTTACTTTATGCTGCTATTCATTCACTGAGTTGAAAAGCTTATTTGGGCCTCTGTAAGCAAAGCTGTCAAGCTTGGATCACCTGTGTTTTGACTTGTCCTAATTAACTATTCTTATACACTGAAAGCAGGGTCGGAGCAGGGGAACCTTCATTTTAGGCTGGGCTTCCTCATCTACTTCTCTTGTGTAGTATCAACGCTTTTCTGTCCAACCCCCTCCATCTAGTAAATTCATCTCAATAAACTGTTTTTATTGACAATGGGATTGTTTTGGTTCCATTTAAATCTGCTTAAATCAATTGCAACTAAACTGAAATACATTAATTTGGAAACTCAGTCTGCTGCATGGGTTACCATCTGCTTATGCAATCGGTACCACCTCTGTTGCAAGAGTCTCATGCAAACACTGTCTGGTTTTAACCCTGCCTAACACAGGTCACCAGCTGGTGTGAGGGCTTGATTAAACTCTTGACTCTTCTGCTTCCACTTTCTTATCTCTGAAATGGGGGCAACAGCATTTTCCAAAGCCCTTTTAAAGGGGAGTTGGCTACATTAGTCACCGTGTATGTATTCAGATAGGAAGGAAGTCTAATCTGCTATTATAGATTATTCCAATGCCTTAATTTCAGCTGATGCAACATAAAAGTTATTGAAATACATTTTCTTTTCTCCATCCAAGGCAAAATGTGTTATAAGCATATTGGCACAGAAGCCCTTAAAATTAAGCTGTGTTAATGAAAGCTATGAAACAGTCTAATAGGTTTTATTTCTGAATGAGAATAATTGGAGGCTAATGAAAAGTTGGGACACTCAGCATCTGCAGAACAGCTGCAGTTCTCATGCAGCAGTAACCTTTAGTTAATTTGTCTTCAAAACATGTCTATGTGGAACTTGGGAAAGTGAAAAGGAAACGGTTCTATTATTATATTAATCAGAATAGCAAGGGAATGCTGAATATGCTTTTCATCAAAATAGTTTATTAACTAGTTCATAAAACTGGAATCTAGTCCTGAAATTAATAGGGGAAAAATCTATATCAACTTAAATTCTCTAGTCATGATCTCTCAAAAAGCCAGATGCCTCTTCAAAACTGTTGGTATTTACACCCATTGCACATAAATAGAAAGGAGAAATAAAGTTGAGCAGCATTAGTTGATTCAAGCAGAGGACCTGCAAGTATCATTAGTAGGTAAGCTTCAGCATTCAATTCTGCAATGAAAAAGTAGTTCCAGTTAACTTATTTGCTGAATTATGAGTTTAACTTATTATTTAACTCTGCAGAAAGCTACAAAAAGGAAATAACCTTGTTGATCTCTTTCCATTAATATCCCTCACATTGTTTGTCCTATGAATTATGACTTATAGGAAAATTAACTGTCCATGCTATACATCATACACAAGCATGTCTTAAACAGTGCATGCTGTAAAAATATTGACATGCCTCCAAGAGGTTAATTTCCCTACAGATTAGAACTTTTTTTCCAGAGGAAACAGTAACACCTATTTGTTCTGCAGAAAAGAAATAGAGCTCAGATTGTTCAAATTATTTTTTTAATGGACTCTTACCACCTAAATCTGCTTGACTTTGTGTTTCATTGTAATAGAAGCTATTCCAAAACTTGGGGTGTTATTGCAGAATTAATTAATTCTCTCATCACAATAGTTTACCCCTACTCTTCTTTTTTTACAAATGTGGTGTTGCAGGTCACTAATCAAGCACGGCCGTTAGCTAGTTGTTATGTTAAAGAGCAGGTTAGCAGCAGGACAGCAACGGTTGGTACAGAGGGAAAGCTTTAATCATTCAGTTGTAGTCGTTCAATTTGCCAAAACCCCTCAAAATTCAGCGTGTAGCAGCTTACAATTCACTGCTCAGTTTCTGATCAAACATTAGCTTTAAGTTCTCTTAAGGGCCTGACTGCGTGTATGATTTCATGATATAGAAAGAGCAACAACTATTTCCAAAGACCTGAGTACTCACAGTTTTTCTGTCAAGTCACGTGAGTAATGCTGGCTTTGCCTTAACTTGCCTTAGTGAAGAAGAACGGGCACGTGCTTGCAACCCTGTTTGGGCTGACCATCCTTCTGTGGCTTTATTCTTGAATTTACTGTGTGAAAAATGAAGCTTCAAACTTGGGGTATTTTCAGGAAAGGTAGTTTGGGAAAGCAATGGGGAGTTTCCATGAGGATGGAGAAAAATGCAAAACACAGAACTTGTTGCAGACCATGAAATCAATAAGCATTATCCAAATCACGTCTGGGCAGAGTACAGCAGGTTTCCACAAACACACATGTACACAATGTGAGGACGTTTTAGAAAACACATATGTGTGTTTTGACTGAAAATGTCTTAAACTGCCTATTTTTAAAACACTGTTTTGTAAAATAGAGGCTTATGATGGAAAACTATAAAGATAAATGTAACTCTTGCTTTGCTTGTTACAAAACAAAAGAACAAGTGGTTTGGGTTGGAAGGGACCTTAAAGATCATCTAGTTCCAACCCCCCTGCCGTGGACAGGGACACCTTCCACTGCACCAGGTTGCTCAGATTAGCGTTCCATAGCTCTTGTGTTATGTCTGTAGCTGTAGACATAACACCCATCTGTAAACCTTCAGTAGAATAGCACTTTGTACAAGTAAGGAGTGCAAATTATCATTACAAAATCACTAATCTTGACTTGTACTTCTTTTAAATGAAGCCTTAAGATAATGCTTCACAAAGTCAGTAGGGAAATGTGTCTACTTTGTAGAACCACTCATATACTCAGTAAAGGAAATTATATGTATCCTCTATTGCTCAAACCTTACTTAAAGACCTTTTTAAACTTGTTAGAAGTCTGTCAGGAAGAAATATAAATCAAGCTGGTGCTGCAAAAGTGTTGGTGTTCTATTTATCAGTAGAATTGTTTCTTTCCAAGTAATCTGTTTTACTCTTTACCATTTATCTCTTGCATACTCTGCATCATGTTCATTCTTGAGGAAGAGCTCCTGCATGTCTTTGAATGGAGCCACAGAAAATGGTGAAAGTGTTTGCCCTTTCTCACTACATGTCTGAAGAACTCCTCTCTTACTAAGAGGATTTTACTGTAGGACAAAAATATGCTCTCCAGTGCATTATAATAGTAATAAGAGTTTCAGGTCCAAAATCTTACCTTTAACACCACATTGCAGAAATATTTACGTCAGCTAAACCAATCACTGTTATTCTGGATCTTGGTTTAGGCAGGGAGGTTCCATATACGCTACCATGCGGAATACTTTTGACTAACAATTACTGCATAGTTGAGAACCTGATTTAATTTGCATATTAATTTCACTCATACTTTTTTTTTATGTTTTGTTTGTTCTAACTTCAAACTGGGTTTTAGTTTAAATTACTTTTATTTGTGATCTTGCGCTCTAGTTTCTGATACAGTGCAAAAGAGAGCAATGCTATCTTCTCTCACTCTTTATTTATTTTTGCAGTATAAATTGCTTATCTTTCTTCTCTAAATAAAATTGATGACAAAACCTATATTGCTCTCAAGGGCAATGAGGCTCAGTTTCAAGATGCAGAAGTTCTGGAACTCTCCTCTTATTTCAGGTTAATTGAAGGAGAGATTGTGTTCATATCATAGACTGAAGTAGGAAATTAAAGAAACTAGATAACTTTTAAACTATATTTTGCTAATCTGCTCTCATCAAAGGATGTAATTGAACTAAGTCAGATGGTTCTTTTCTATGGGCAGGCACTTTGTTCTTAAATCAACAGCAAGAATTTCCTGTAACCCTTTCCTGGAACTACTGTTTTTCTATTGATTTTCAGATATTGCAGAAGTTGGGAAGCTAGGAGGGTTAAGTTTGATCCCCGCCCATTTGTTTGTCCCACAGGAGATAATCCGCTAGTTTTGTCAATGGGAATTATTTCCCAGGATATTTTGTATTGACTTTAAAGCTCTCAGCCTTTTTTCTCCATGCCAAGTACACCAAAAAAAGAGTGCACTTGCATCTTGAGAAGCATCATGTCCTCAGGAATGCTCTCTTGATTAGGTTTATTACTCAGCTGTATCTTTCCATGTAAAACTCAAACATATCAATACATTTTGTGAAGCCTGTGTTCACCTTGGAGGGAATGAAATCATGGTGATGCTAGTGACTAGTGCTGATCGAGCAGATAATCTTGCAGTACATTAATGCAATACTAAGATGCTGTTTCTCTAAGTAGAAGCAACCCTAAGGACTTGCTGTAGCAAGTGATCAGCATTTACATCTATATGAATTACTAAAATGTTCAGCACATGAATGTCTGGTTTTAATTGGGAGGGGGTGGAGTGTGTGCAGGGGAAAGTGAGGGAGAAAAATATTCAATATATTGAATGCCGGCACTGTTGAATCCCCAAGATTTTTATCCTCAAGTTGTACGTATCCTGTTTCATCCTGCTCATGCTTTGTCTAATTTTGATCATCTTTCCAAGCAGGGAATAGCTGGCAGAATTATTTACCTTCTCTGTTTCCAAAAAATAATGTGGAATTAATTTGTCTGTAAACTCACCAGTTGTTTCCACTGGACTGTGTCCTGAAGCCTCCACTCTCATAAATATTAGGCATAATTAAATTTTTATGAGTCTTTCAGGTTCAAGCAAGTATAAAGATGGTTCTTTACATCTCTTCTAAATTAATGATTTATTGCATGGCCTTCAGATACATGCTCTACCTTGGTTTTAGCTTGTTATCTTCTAATTTGCATGTAAAAACCTTTCCCCTCTTCTTGTCTCTGTCTGATAAGACCTGTTTCTGGATAATAAATTGAGATTGTGTTTGCAGAGTATGATTTTTGCTGCCCCATATGGGTTAATTAACAGATTGCTTTTCTAAAGGATCACTTAGTCTGGTTAAATTGTAATCAAAAAACACGAAGACAGATGAGCACTTAAAAGTATGAAATTGCAAATGTTTCTGTCTGTGACAAATGTGCGTTCTCTACCCTTATTCATTTTGCCAACTAGGAAGCATATAGAGTAAGAGAACACAGAGGCAAGAAGATAGGCTTGTGCCTGTAGCACTGTCCTTAGTGAGACTGTCCTTTCATGTTAAATCAATTATTTCCTCTCTTCCTTGGGTTGTGAGTGACAGCAGTTATGGATTAATTAAGCTCGATGCTTGGTCCCTGTTACAAATTTATCATTTTAGCATTGTTCCCACACACACATCTCACTTGCAAAAGGGTAAAACAAAACTCAGGAGAAAAAAACCTGAAATGCCCAGACTTAGATTTAAGTTGTCACTCTGTTCCTTTTGAGACTCAGCCCACTGAAAGAACTTTCTAAATTGTTTAACATGTGTGATTTGTGGTGTGTTAAAATAGTGATGCCAGAGAGAGGGTGAAAAAGTGCTATCATCATTGCTTGGGAGAAGGCAGGGGACAACTCTTTTCCACTTGGTGTGACAGTTAGAAAGAAGGTCTCTTCTTCAAAGTCAGGACAGATTTTTAAGCCACTAGCCCAATAAAGATAGGGAGCTGTGACAGTATTTATTTACAATAGAATTGCATCCAAACACAAGTGCTTTTGAAAAAATTCACCCACACACATTTTTGGAAGGTCATGGAGTCTGTAGTACACTGTGGTGGATTGACCCTGCCTGGGTGCCAGGCACCCACCAAAGCCGCTCTATTACTCCCCTCTGCAACTGGACAGGGGAGAGAAAATATAGCAAAATGTTCATGAGTTGAGATAAGGACAGGGAGAGATCATTTACCAAGTACCAACAAGGGCAAAAACACACTCAACTTGGAGATATTAATTAAATTTATTACTAGATGTTAAAAACACCTTCCCTCTACCCCTCTCTCCTTCCCAGGTTCTATGCCCTCCCCCCAGCGGTGCAGGGAGACGGGGAATGGGGGTTACGGTCAGTTCATCTCAGATTGTTTTTGCTGCTGCTCAGGGAGAGTTCTTCCCCTGCTCCAGCATGGGGTCCCTCCCACAGGAGATAGTCCTGCATGAAATTCTCCAACATGAGTCCATCCCACAGGCAACAGTTCTTCACGACTGTTCCAGTTTGGGCCAGTTTTCCACAGGGTGCAGTGCTTTGAGCAGCCTGCTCCAGTGTGGAGCCCCCACAGGGCCACAAATCCTACCAGGAAAGCTGCTGTAGCATGGGCTCCTCTCTCCATGGATCCTCTGGTCCCTGTCAGGAGCCTGCTCCACCATAAGCTTCCCATAGGTTCACAGTCTCTTTTCATTCATCCACGTGCTCCGGCGTGGGGTCCTACACGGGCTGCAGGTGGATCTCTGCTCTAGCATTGACTGCTAGGAGCTGCAGGGACACAGCTGCTTCACCATGGTCTGCACCATGAGCTGCAGGGGAACCTCTGGAGCACCTCCTCCTTCTCGTCCACTGAATTTGGTATCTACATACTTGTTCCTCTCACATATTTTCACTCCTTTCTTTTTTGGCCACAATTAGTTCTGTGCAATAACTTTTTTTCCCTTAAATATATTCTCACAAAGGCATTACCACCATTGGCTCAGCCTTGGCCAGTGGGGGGTTCATCCTGGAGCTGGCTGGCATTGGCTCTGTCAGACATGGGGTAAGCTTCTGGCAGCTTCTCAAAGAAGCCACCACTGTAGCCCCATTCTTTACCAATACCTGGTCACACAAACCCAATACATACACTAAACCATAGCAAGGATGCTGTTGTTTAAATCCTTTTTGTGCATACAGGTTATTCTGGGATTGGGTAGTGTGAATTTTAAAAAGAACAGCTAACCTAATAGAACTTCAGGTGCAAATAGGAATTCGTTGGCTTATCCAACAAAGTCTTTTGCAGAGATATCTTGGAGCTTATGTTGAGCAGTTCCAGTTTGCTTTGGGATATGTCAGTGTTCTTTCTCAATTCTGAGCACCTAAATAAACCTCAGATGAAGTTGCCTCAGAATTATACTAAATAGTGACTATTTTAAAGTGTAAAAGTATGTGTGTAGGATTAAGATGTGAATGTTTTCTAGGCCCTCTTCAGATTCAATCATGTCCTTTGAAGGATGTACACACGATTTTCTTTACAGCACAGTGATATAGTTATTTAGTCAAGAGTATTTTCCATCTGCTGAAGACCACTTCTGTGTATCTCTGTGTTTGGTAGTATCTTGTCTTAAGTGTGTTTGGTGCTGTGATCTTCAGGCATTCTTACTAGACAGCCTGTTCTATGCTGGCTAATCAGTAAATTAAAAGGGATCTGGAGCTCTAATCTAGAGTTTTCTTCATAACATGTACTTAATTACTTTCATTGGAATCTGGTTTCAAAGTCCAGTTTCCCACTTTGTGATTTCTTCATCTAATAAAACTAATAAAGGCTGCTTAAAAAAAAAAAAAAGTACTAGCCACATCGAAGTCTAGGAATAGGAATTTCCCTATTACTTAAAAAGTAAAATTAAGAAATCAAGACCAAGAAACACGTAAAAATCCCTTATTGGATTGTTGGGTATTTTTTACAACCCTGATTGCCGTGTTCTATATTAACAGCCACAAATGATGTCTGGTTTTCTGTCCTGTTATATCACAAAACTATGCAAAGTGAAAACCAGGCATGTATTTACATGCATTCCTTAAATATCAGGCTTAGATGCAGGGACAGATTTGTATGAAGTGGCATGTGCTGGAGGCTCAATTAGGTAAGGAAAATTAGGTTAGGTGGAGGTCCAAGTTGCTCACAGACCAAAGTGAAGCATAATGAAGGGGAAGCAATAGAGTGCCTTGGTTCTGTAATTCGTTTATGTATTGAGAAGCACTGTTGCATGAAGAGAATGAAACTCTAAGAAGTTGGATGGGTAAATGAAGAATCAGCAAGATTAGCTAAGCTTTCTCTGCAGAGCAAGTTCAGTCTTGTTTTATAATCTTCTGGATAAAGTGTGGTGTATACAGTGCATTTGACCTCTACATATACCTTTCTGTTTTGCATGCTATAAGATACTAGTGGATCATTTAAAGTCACTTTTAGCAAATTTAAATAACTTTTATAATTCCCTGATTAAAAAAACCCCAACCAAACAAGAAACACTGGTATGTTGAAGCAGTTAAAAAAAAGAGTAAGGGAGACCGACTTTAAGTTCTCCTTTTTCCAAAGACTGTGGAAAAGTGACAAGATAACATTCTATTTGCTGTATCAGTAGAAACCATCTCGTTCTGGATTAAATCTTACTATTGCTGGAAAAAACATCCCATGATGTATGTGAATCCTTATTTTGCCAGGATTTTCTTTCCCCAAGTGGGAATTTTCAAAAGTTTATTCTTTGATAGGAACTGTGTTTTGAGACTTAACTATTGATTGAAAAATGCAAAATATGTATTTACTTGCTATAGCAGTTGCAGTGCATTTATAAAGTGGTTGGTTATGACAGCAAGGGGAAAACTTGTACCCTAATATTTGTAGTTGATCTATGTAGGAATGTAAACACAGGGACTAACACTTGCTTTCCAGGGTTTGTTTTTAATTTTTCTATTTCAATTCAGAGATAAGGGAGAAGGAATCACGTATACTTATATTGATCTTCAGCTTTTTGGGTAGTCTTCATGTATGCTTTTGGTTATGTTTGTTATTTATATCTGTCAACACCAAACATGAAGCTTGCGGAGTTTTTATTCTTTTAGAAGTGAAAGTTAACATTATTCCCTCAATTACCACTTCCTATTTTTTGCTTCAGTTTCAACTTCGGCCTTGTGGTGGGTAGCTACTAGCCATGACCCCACTGTGCTGTTAGAAATAAGCTGTTTCTGCCTAGGATTTTGTTTGTTAAAACAGACTATACACAAGTTCTAGGATTATCAAGTCTTGCAGAACCTAACAACTCTTAGTATAGGCCAGCTGGGGATTCACTCCTGTATGCTCGCTTGACCTGGAATCAGACTTATGTAGTCAACTGCTGTCCTTCTCACTTAATGTGGATTTTATTAATTCCCTCCATCCTTCTCTAATGCAGGTGCTGCTGACTCATATCCTGCACCTCTTGCCCCAACCACCTTCCAACTCAACTCTCTGCATAGGTCAGTAAAGGACAGTAAAACTTTCACAGGTTAGCAAGACACAAGGGTGTTGCCTGTCAGACCGAGACAATGTGGTTCACTTGTCTTATTTTTCTTTCTCAAAAAAGGTCGCAAACCATTCCCCAGAGAAGTGGAGTAGGAAATCCAGGACTCAGCTGAAAGACTTCTTTTTACATCTGGCATGGTTCTTGTCCTGACAAACATGAAATTCATGCTGCGAACACAGATAATGCTGAGAGGGAAATGAAAGGTCAGCTGTCCTAAGTCCTGCTGGTTTACATAGTCCTGTAGAGACTGTCAAGTGGCTGAGGCAACCTCAAAGGCTTGTTCTCTTGGTCCTGTGTGCTGGCCCTGGTCATATGCCAGTGTGATTCAGTCAGCTGGGAACTCCTGAGTCCAAGTGAGCAGTCAGGATAAGTCTATCATTACACTAGAGATGGAAGTGAAAAAAAAGATGGCAGGAACCAGAACCGTGTGCTTTTCTGGTGACTGAGCTGATTGGTAGGGGAGGATAGTTACTACCACAGTTTCCTGAGAACTCTTGCCTTGAGCAGATTACATACTAAATGTGCCAAGTGCCAAAGGGCTGGCAGAAAAATGCGTGTCCAAATAGGGTGCTGCTGTTTTGTATTGTAGATTCTGGGGGGGTTTATATTCTAATCCCTAAAGGTTTTTCTTTTTTCCTCTCCAAGGAGCGATAAGCTTCCGTTTCTCTGTGCACAGACACGTGTATAGCAGCCGTCCTAAAGATGACATTGGAATAGCTGATCTTTCTGCTGCCTTGATGAAATCATTTAACCGTATGTGTATTCTCTTGACTTCCTGCAACTCTGCCACGTTGTGTTTCTGGCTACCAAAGTGAGCATCGTGGCAGAGCAAGGTTTTCTTAGCAATACTGCATCTGTCTTTGGAATTTAGGCTGAGAAAAGAGGTGAAAGGCTTTGAAGAACTCAAACAGGAAATTTTAATAAAACATTACACATATAGACCTCGTATATCTAGACATGAAAAGTAATGGGGGGGGAAAAGTTTTTTACTCATTGGTAAAACCATTAGTTGCATAGTTGGCTTTGCTTTCCCTTTCCTTACTCAAACTCCAAGCTTGCAAGATATTTCAAGGAGGAAAATACATTCTCTGATGGGCAGTATCTTCTATTCAACTGGGACACGTCATGGTACAGAGTGAAAGCCAGTTGCCTTCCATATGTATGGTTTTTGTTTGTTTGTTTTCTCTTTCTCTGACTATAACGCAAAACAATAGCTTATGGCATTTAGTATTATATTAAATATATCATTTATTGCTTAACAACTAGACATACAGACTTACTCCATAGATGAGCTATGAGAGCTGTCAGGCAAGATTAATATATTCCTAGTTTGACTGAATCTATGGCTTGATCTAGCTATAAAGTACTAATAAATTCAGATTTTGCCTGTGAAATAGCTTCTGCTCCTTTGAATATGCAAGCAGACGTCAAAGTGCAATATGCCAACAGGGCAGGAAATTTCTGGCCATGGCCACTGTGCTGCCTGTCTGCATAATGAGTCTGAGAAAGTTGTTCTGTCAGTCGAACTGTGACCACCCACTGACAGTTTTCCTTCAAAAGGGGTACTGACTGAGAGGATTTCTTTTCTCTTTATGTGTATGTAATCAATCCTGAAACAATATATTATCTAGGTAAGCAGAACTTTTTAATGTGTATCTGACCTGGAAGTCTTAACATGTGACTCAAGTTTTTTATTACTGGAAAGATAAGTATTAGCAATTAAATATGTTTTGATTGCATTTAAAAATATGATTATTATAAACAGCTGACTGCTACTGTAACTTTAGGCTGGAGCCAAAAAAACTAGGTAACTGCAAAATCCATGTGGGACAAGCAAAAGGCTATGCAATTTGCATGGCATGGATTTTAATTGTTTATGTATTTTTTAAATAACATAAACTGTTCATAAAACTGCTTGTACCACTTCACCTATCTGTTTTGCCCTGCTGCTACTAGATTTGGTTAAAACTGAAATCTGCTTAAAGATGAATAGCAGTATATGACTTTCCTCTGATAGTATAAATTTAAACTTTCTTACCCTGGACAATTTTATTATGATTAGCTAAGTTGTCAGTATTGTATGTACCCATGATTAGATAACTACTGCCTGGTTTCTTCAAACTGTATAAAAGATTTAGGTGTTAATGTGAAAAGAGATTGCTGCTGAAGTTTTTATTCCTTACAGGAAAGTCTCTAAAGTACTTGGTAGATTTGCAATTCTCAGTGGTTTTCTGCACATTAAATCTTTACATCCTTGATAAAAGAACTTGAAAAAGAAGCAAAATTACTCTATGTTATTTCAGAGTCAGAATTGAGGACAAAACCTAGGCGTTCTGACAGGATGCATCAGTTATTGCTTTAATGGACTCTGCTTTTGGATGTAGCAGCCAGCTGTGATTGTCCATTACGAGGTAATCTTGTTGAGGGTAGAATGAAAGCCACTGGTTCTGATTTCAGGCTTAATAGTTCAATTACATCTCCTTTATTTACAGAGAAACAGCATTTCAAAAGAGAATTGTTCGTACCACTGGGAGAATCTTAAAACTGCCATTAGACTTATATGTCAGATCTTTAGGGAATGCTTTGAATAACATGGGAGGCTTTAGCCTGTTCAAAAGATACCTGTCACTGAGCAATATCTGGTTGTTCTTCCTGCATTTAACAGGGTGCCTGTGGGGCAGGACCTGTTGCTCTAGTTTATATAAAGCCTGTTTATTGTCTCATGTCTTTAGTCTGGTGTATCTATCTGGCCATATGTATCCCAAAGTCCTTTGTCTTTCCTATTGCTTATTGTTATCAGACCCAGCTATTCCTTACTAAAACATCAAAGGTTTCATGCCAAATATTAAATTATTCCTACTTGTTATGCAAAACACATATCACAGCTTTCTTGCACTCCTTAATTCTTAGGATAAAATCACTAATGGTGTGTGATCTATATGGGTCAAGGCTTCTCCTTGCTATTTTCAAATTTCTTTTCAGAACTTTTCAGCTCTATTGTTACTCCTACAGAGGGGATTCAAGTGGCATGTGCCCAAAGGATCTGAGATAAATTCTTCTCCTTTGCTCAAGATAGAGGGGATTTAACAACTATTTCTTGTGAACTTGATCATCAGAGGGTTGATAAAAAAGTCACCAAACCCAGGAAACACAAGGCTGTATTGGAACAGTGCTGGAGGTTGTAGTGGGGAAGTACCTTGATGGAGCATATTGTCTGGTTGATTATATTCAAATTACGTTCCATTTTCTACTTGTGTTAATGTAATCAGAAGATGTGGTAGTTTCATGTGTGTTAAATCTCTATCTACGATTACAAGTCTGTTTAACTTTCAACAATAACACCAGAGTCTCTAGAACTTTTTGCCCTTCTTCCTTTGCCAAAATGCAGAATTGGAGTAGAGGGGAGCGAGGGACAAGAGTGGGTTTAATTCCTGTGAGGCGAAAGTCATTTAACAGAAAGTAAAGTCCTGCCTTTATCAGTATGAGCTGTCATGAGGTGAGATCTAAAGTTATGTATAAATTCTGAATTAGTAAACTATTTTCAACTTTTGCATTTGGGCATACTTGAGAAGATTTGCCAAGCAAAAAAACCCATGTTTGTTGTTCTGTTGTATAGTGTCCACTCACATTGTTTGTTGGAGCCAAAATATTTAATTATTTCAGTATGGGCAAAAGTTATGTTGCTTGGAAAGCAGCTACGTATTTCCCACTGCACCAAAGCTAACTAAGCATGTTTTGTGACCATCTTTGTTCCTCCAGCTGGGATGCATGTAGCGCATTCAGGCTTATTGCAGGCATAAAGTAACTTAAAAGACTGGACTATAGATCATAGATAATTGTGTGCTAATTGCCGATAGCTGCATGTAAATAAGGACAGGAAGAGGGTGGCAGCTTTGTCTGGAGAATGATCTGTGGTTCTCTATACAAAGAGTTTGTATAACAGAGAGCTGTCCATCTCTCCCCCAAAATGTTAGCTGCCTGGGTGTGAAGGGCCGCTGAGTGCTGCTCAGTCCAGCAGCTTCTTCCTCTCAGATCTGGGCCCCCTTCACACCTCCGGACCTCAGATGCTGGCAGATTTTAACACAACTGTGTGTACTGGGAAACTGAGCTCATTAGATCAGACCGAAGGTGGAGTAATGCAGTGAGATAATGGCCCTGTGACAATGAAAACAGATACTTCACTGTGTCTCTTATGAGATCAGTTGCACTGTGAAGAAACAACTGAAAAAAAAAAAACAAACCAAAAAATCCAGCTGCGCTTATGGAATAGAAAATGACTGGAGAACTGATGTTTGGTATAACGTTTAGGCAGTGGAAGAAGTCAAGCCATCTTTTCGGGGATAATATATAACAGCTTGTGTTTGTGAGATATTTTGGATGTCATTTGGGACTTTTAGGAAGTTCATCCGCAGACCACAGCAGAAATGAGTGATGTTACTTTAATTGGTCTCTATTCAGATGAACTCTTGTGATCCACTATAGCTGCACAAGTAATTTTTTTTTTTTTTTTTGGAAGGGAGGTGGCATTGTGTGTTTAGTCGCCTGCACTCAACTTGCCTGTTTTAGAGCTACTTCTCATTTGTACACCACTTTCTTATGATAAATGAGTGCCTTGGTGAGAACTCTGTCCTTTTCTATCCAGAGCCTGTAGGCTTTGGAAAGACACTGTATGCACTTTGAGTTTGCCAGGAGAATAAAAATGTAGTTCTGTACTGTCATTCACTTTCAATGCTTCTCCTTTCATCTTCTATAACAGCTTGTGTGTTGAAAGTGCATTTTTAATTACATTGTTTGCATCTTGTATATGCACAATACATTCATTTGAGGGTATTTTTCTTACAGTAGGAGGATGGTGATATGTAATAAGTCTGAAGAATAATTAAAACCTGTGTTAACTTGTGTATGTTTTCAGCAGTGATTGAACTTTGTGTTGAATCTCTGCTGGGTCCAAGATCAGATCTTAATCAAGTAGAAAGGAAGGAAGGGGTGAGGGGGAAGGAAGAGCTGGTTGTAGTTACATCTATAAGTTCTTGCCAGTTTAAGATAAATGTCACCTGTCATGTTATTTTTTTTTTTTAAAGTATATTGCCTCCAATTTTTTAGGTGTTTGCTCAAGATAGTTTTTGTGTATAACACTTACTAAGAGAGAAAGAGGGAAAGTGTGATAATGTTATGAATTAACGTTTGGAGGTATCTTCAGCCCTCCTGTATATGGATGGAGCCTCAGAGTTCTGTTCAGTGTTTAATTGAAGGGAAAAAAGCGGAGTAACCCGGGAAGGCTTTAACTGCATCATGATGTGACAGAGTAAAGATTTAAATAACTGGAGATTTCCAGGAGAGTATATGGTAAATTGTTTCTTTTCTTTTACCTCAGAGAGGTAGAAATGCATGCCAGAATCGTCCAGATGCATGGTTTGAATCTGAACTTTCACTTTCTGCACTAAATAGTAATTATTTTTTTATCAATTCGTTTTCTACAGTGTAGTTTTAGAAAAGGGGGGGAAGCTGGTTCTTCCCAGTCCCTTCCTGCAAAAGGTGAAGGCAGTTAAGCATTCTTGAGCACCTGAAGACCCCAGCAGCTGTTAAAAAATTGACTTGCAGAACCTGTGGAAATGCTAATGACCTCGCTTACTTCCCTGAAACATTATTAACGAGTGCTTTGCATTCATCACGGCATACTATATTCAAATGTGAGATGAGAAAAGGGCTGATTCAAGGACAATGATTGGAATCCTATTGCATAACATGCTTTGAGAAAGTGTTCATTTCTCTGTCTTTGAAAAGTGTGGTTTTACTGTTGGCTTGTAGATGGTTTGACTTTGCCAGAGACAGCAGGTGAATTAACATGAATCGCACTAGCTTCACCAAGGATTCTGTGACATCCTGCTCATACCCAGGTCAAGCTGAGGCATGTAACAAGTGTTTTGAAATGGATAGTAGTTCTGAAGATGTCCCTAATATTAAACCAAATTCAAGATCTGCACTGGAGGTTAAATGCTAGTTCAGTCTGGAAGAGTATATTTGATCTCTGGAAGATATCTATTTGGTTTGATCTGGTAAATCAAGTAAAAGTTTATCTAATTAAAACTCCTTGTTTAAATGTCAGAGCACTTGCATTATTTTTTCTTGTGTGAAGCAAGTTTTTAGTATTTCATAAAATTATTTTTAGTGAATATACTAGGCTTGCCTTCAGAAAAAACTTGATTACTTTTCAAAGTATGAACAAAGGGTGAAAACTTGAGAGGGACAAACATTTCTTTTTTAGGCTGCCAGCATTTTCCAAGGTTGACTGTAAACTGTTTCCTTACAGATTGTATCAGATGCTGCTGGAGAGGGGGTTGCCATCACTGGGAACAATACTTTCAACAACTGGAATTGGCCTAACGCTGTGATCTTTGCTGCTACTGTAATCACTACAATCGGTAAGTATTTACCATGTCAACTTTCCTAACTGTTGCCTAAATTACAGGTTCATAGAAGGAAAAAAATGAGTTTTTTGGCACTCCCTCCATAGGCATACAGAAAAGTGTGCCTTTCCAATAAGTAATGAATTTAAGGTGCTGTTGGGGGTGACGGGTGTCATTCCAGTTCCATTGATTCATGCACTCAAATTTCCAAATCATAAAATCCCAAACCGAAAGCATAACAAAGCATTCCATTAAACTAATGCTTAAAGCGAGTGCATATGAGGTTTTTGTACAGCAGTCCTGTACATCCAGACAAGGCTGGATGTATACAGAAATAGAAGTCTTACTGTTAAATCATATGCAGCACTGTGGTTTATTATTTGAAACTCACAATACCCAGCTTATAATATAACTTATGACAAAACGTTGAAGAATAACACACCTAAATAAGAAAGCTCTGGCAGAAGTTCAGAAAATATGTTGCTGATTTTAGAGCCTGAGTCTGTAATGCCCTGTTGGGTTCTGTGACCAGCAAAGAACTAAATTCAGTTGACATACCTTGCACTTCCTTGCTTTGCACTTAACTCACAAGCTCTTCCCCTGCCAAGGTACTAGGTGATCACAAGATAAATGTATAGTTTTTAACAGTGCTGCTTAAGGTTGGGGGATCATACTAGAAGTTTTAAGGTGAGTTTTTTTTCATATTTATCCCATCTTGTCAAGAAAATGATGCACAAAATCTAAGAAACACTTGAAGTGCAGTAACCCTCTCAGCTTGCATTAATGGAATATATGTTTGCTAGAATAGAACTGGAAGGCATCCAGAAGATCAGCATCTGGAGTAAACTAAAGCTCTTATAGGTGAAATAAGGAGTGTCTGATACAGCAGGAGCCCAAATAATGTTTTGTGCTTAGGTAGAATTGCCTTGAATTCTCTTCAACAAGAACAGACTGAGCACATACTTATCTCTTTTAGGTTATGGAAATGTTTCTCCAAAGACACCCTCTGGGCGTCTCTTCTGCATATTTTATGGGCTTTTTGGAGTTCCTCTCTGCTTGACGTGGATCAGTGCTCTGGGGAAGTTCTTTGGAGGACGTGCCAAGAGGCTGGGCCAGTTTCTGACGAAAAGAGGAGTGAGCCTGGTAAGGCTCTTAGTTGTTTACCCTTGAACTATGTATTTTTGATGCATGAATTAAGCTTACATTTCTTAAGTTACCTGCTCATCTTGTAAATGAACACTTGCACAAATATGAATTTTCCCGAATCGTGTTGAATAGAAATAACTGAAAGGAGGGTTGGGTCTGATGAGTTAGTTATGCAAGAAGTTTTAGCAAATGAAGTTTCATAGAAACCTTTAGTACTAACTAAGTGTTTCTCCTTACATTAGAAACATTTAGGACAAATGTAGGTGAGGCTTCATTTCACAGGCATTTCAATCAAGCCCCTTGGGCACAGAAATAAGCTGTCCTGCTTTGTTCCCACCTGCCTGTATGCTACCGTGAGTACTTCCTGCTGTGCAGTGAACCAACTGGAAAATAACAGTTTTGTTCTGAGTTACTGGCTTGTGGGTTTTTTGTTTGTGGCATTTTGTTGTTTTTTTGGTGGAGGTTTGTTGGTTTTTTTTCCTCTCCCTCCTCTATTCTGAGTGAGTTCCCAGTTCTAACTCTACACAGAAATGGGAGGCAATGCAGAGCCATAGTGCCTGGAGGACAGTGGGACTGGTTTGGGTCCTGGTTTTAGGAACAGAGCAAGAACTGAGAGGCAAGTACAGGAAACAATAGTGAAATGCATGTGTACATGCAGGTTTGTACAGAGGTTGCATGAGTGGCAAAGGGAAGGAGGCAGAAATCGGAGAGAAGCATCTTAATACATTTCTGATCTTCTATATTCAAATGAATAAAAGGAAAGTTAGAGGTATTGACTGCTTTTTAGACTAGAGCACTATGTCCATATGCCATGCCTGTTTATAAAATACCAGGAACTCCTTAAACTTTCCATGAGTGTGAAAAAAAGCTATAAGGAAATAATCCTTTTTGAGCAAGTAGTTGTAAGAATAGGGAGTTCTACCTAAAGGGGAAAAAAAAAAAAGGTATGTTTACTTCAGTCACTTTTAGTGACTTTTAATTATGGTAGCTAAATGGTTAGCACAAAAATCTGAAATGTCTGCTACTGTCAGATAATTCTTGGTGCCACGGATGGGAAAAGAAAATTTTGAGATCTTTCGCTGACTTTTTTTGTCTTTTTCTTTACAGAGGAAAGCACAAATTACGTGCACGGCTATTTTCATTGTTTGGGGTGTCTTGGTCCATCTGGTTATTCCTCCATTTGTCTTTATGGTGACTGAAGGATGGAATTACATTGAAGGCCTCTATTTCTCCTTCATCACTATCACCACCATAGGATTTGGAGATTTTGTTGCTGGTCAGTAATTGTATTTTATGTAGTATATTATTACATGCATAGTGTGGCAATTCTGTTTGAAAACTCTAATTTGAAAAGATATTTTCTAAGCTTTTCCAGAACATTTTGCTGAATAGAACATTCAATTAAAGTTGGATACTGATCCAATGGGCTAGATCTGGCTCTTCAATCTTGGTTTAGATACCTAAGGCCTTTACTGGGCTAAGTCTGCAACCAAGCTCTAGAGTTTGTAAGTCTTTCAGGTCCCCTAGGTCTGTATGTCAGGCAAAGAGATATCCTATTCACCATGATAGTTATGCACCTTTGGATAGGATCCAGTATCCTAGGCAGGATGTGTAGATACTGGGCAATGCAGCTGTCTAGAACTAATCAATGGGAAATGCTGAGCATACTCGTGCCTCCCTCCTAAACCTTTTCTTTGTCTAAAATCCACTGCTTTGTCCAGGGCTTTGGAGGTGGTCCTTATAAATGAAAATCTGAATCTTTTTCTCAAGGTAGGTACATATACACACACCTCAGTGGCAGGGATAAGACTTGTAATTTTCAACCAGGAAAATATTCCCTTTTATAGTTTATAAGGAAAGGATAAATATGCTGCCAGGGCTTTTTTGTTTGTCCAGTGGCCAGAATACATGCGGCCAAGGGATGTGGGAGACATGGGATTAACTTCTTCTTTCAGAAAACTCTCAGATCCCTACTTGCTACCTCTCAGACCAGTGTTCAAACAACTAGGCTCTATTAGTGTGGAAGGGAGTAATTCTCAGGGTCATAACTTCAAAGGTTTATCAGCTGTGAGTCTTCTTTCAGTAATGTTTTTGTTTTTACTTCCTTGTAGGTGTAAATCCAGATGCAAACTATCATGCCCTTTACAGATATTTTGTGGAGTTATGGATATATCTGGGATTAGCTTGGCTTTCGCTCTTTGTTAACTGGAAGGTCAGTATGTTTGTGGAAGTCCACAAAGCAATCAAGAAACGGAGGAAAAAAAGAAAAGAGTCATTTGACAACCATCCTCGGTCTAAAAAACCCCTTCAAATGGGTACCTCAAAGGATGTCAACATTTTCAGCTTTCTTTCAAAGAAGGAAGAGACCTACAATGATCTTATAAAGCAAATTGGGAAGAAGGCCCTGAAAACAAACAATGACAAAATGATTATAGTCGAAAATGCCAAACAAATGAATGCTAGTATAGATGTTCAGGTGACTTACACAAAGACAGAGTCATTTGAGTATGATGAGGCTTCCCTGGACATTCAAAATGGTCATGCACTGAGACCCCTGCATGATAAACGTATTGGAGACAGCCCTTTAGAAGGAACCATGTTTGTAAACCAGCTGGACAGGATTAGTGAAGAAGAAGGCGAAGTGTGGGATTCCAGAGACTATCGACCCTTAATATTTGAGAATGCCAATATAACATTTGTAAATGAAGATGACGATGAAGAGGAAGATATCTCAGATGATGAAGAAACGTCAAAATCCTCCATGGATGATAATCTTGCAGAGGAATCTGAAACTGCAAAAAAACTGGTAAAATTCCCATCCTCAGATGAATCTACCTTTACCAATAATGAGCTAGAACTTTCTGTGCCTTATGAACAACTGATGAATGAATATAATACAGTAAGCAATGCGAAGGCTGCCACGTGAATCTTGTTTGACAATGGTTTTTTGAAAGTGGTCAGTACATAAAGAACATATAGCAGAGCAAGGAGAAAAGTATGTTTTTACAGCATCTCCTATCTCTTTGAAAACAAAAGCAAGTCCCAAACTAAGAAACTCCAGCTTCCATTTCCCATCATAAATTGGCTTCTGAGCCCATCAGCTTTGCTTTTCTGAAAAACCTGTAAAATAACAGTTGAATTTGGAGTCCCACTCCTTCTTGGGATTTTATGGTTCTTGAACAACGTAGGAAAAATGACTGGTTAATACACTGGACCTGCTCTGGGTTCATGCATTTCATTGAGGAATTGGTTTGAGAGTGTAACTATACTGTGGCTCAGAGACTGTTTTGAGCATCAAATGTGTTCGGTTACTCCATTAGCCTTTCAATTCTGAAAATCTGGACTTGAATCCTGCTTTGATCACAAATGAAATCAAAGGGGTTGCCTGGCCGTACCTAGCAAGAAACTTTAGATGGGGTAGCAGGACACACAGATCTGAGCTGAGGTGCACTGGCAGACTGAGAAGGAAGCTTCTGAAACATCTGTCTAGAATATGTCAGTGCTTCTTGAATTATAGTGAATTCTAATTTCATAAATAAAATATTAAGATGAAAAATTCCAAAGGAATGGATTGAGAAGGAGCCCTCTAACAAGGAAGAATCACCCTCTAACAAGGAAGAATCATCTAGGAGGAAGCTTACCAATTGGGCTGCTAAACTGCACATCAGCCCCAGAACTGTTAGAGTGAAGTGACTGGAAGACTTATTGATCAAAGCATGTATGAGCACAAGCAGGATGCAATGAACTTTTTTAATGTTGAAAGTGTCCTTCCACTGTCCATTTCCTAAAGGAAATACTTGAATGAACCTTATACAGTATCTATGTACAGGTGAAGTTTTATTGACACTGTTCGTATTAGGAAAAAATCACCTTGGGAGGCACAGATATTTTCCAAATGCCATAATGCCTGTCAGAAGGGATCTGTAGCACTGCTGCTGATCTGTGCAGTGTGTTAGTCAGTATTGTTGTTTGATGTTCCTCCCTGCCTTGGTACTTCAGACTAGACTTGAATGGGAGATGATTTTTTTAACAGTTGATTACACTTCACATCTTTAAAGGTTTTTTTAGAGTTTGACATGTGTGCATATACAATGGTTATTCTATCCCACTTTAAAGAAGGTTGGGCATTATCAAACCTTGGGCAAACTAAGATGTGATCAAATGACTTCAGGCCATAAGGCACTTTTTTTAAAAGGAACTTTGGCTCTAAGCTTCTGAAAGTATTATCTTTTGACTTGGAGATGGGCTATTCATTAAGAGGAAATATGTCTGTTCATAGTATTTATGCCCAAATTGTTTTGGCTCCAAAGAAAATTTTACCATGGTTTTATTTTTCTTTCTTTTTCCATATCTGTGCATTAACCCTGACAACTCTTCCAAATGAGGCTCTTGATTACATGTTGGCAAAAGGTACTGACTTTAGCTGTATCCAACATACTTGGAACAAAAAATAGCTAAGACCTTTGAACCTTAACATGTCATGTTCTGCTGTTCTGTTTAGAGTATTTAAGTCATTCCAGTATGTCCGAAATTTTCTAAAATTCAGTGAACAGTTAAAAGTTGTCTCATTCTCATTTTCAGTGTAATGCTGTCAGACTTACTAGCTCTGTAAGAAAAGCCTATGGAATCTTGCAAAGCCAATCCTGAATTGCTAGCTACTTCTAATGACTGCAAATGTTGTCTGCATCTGGCCTCTTCAACAGAAGAAGGAGGATATGTGGGAAACTGGCACTTTGGTTGGATAGTGTTTTGATGGGAGGTTTTGAAGTCATCTACTGAGAAATGAGGGACTGTCATTACTAATATTTTTTTTTCCTGGAATTTTCCACGTATATGACATTTTTTCAAATAGTAAAGTGAACACAAGGCTAAGACCAACTCTGTTATACTACAAAAATGTGGGATCAACGTAATTGGATATGGTAGTTAATCTGTAATTTATGATAGTATTGCTGAAGAGAGAATTCTCTTTTGAAAACAAATTTTATTATATTAATGCAATTTGGAGCAGGGCTGCTTGGATGTATTTACTTGTATCTGACAAGAAAAAGGGAGAGGCCGTATCAAGAAGATTCTTATTTACTTCTGATAAGTTACCTTCATCCTCACTCTTAAGATGACTCCAGGCCCTTCAAGTATTTGTATATATCTGAAGGATTGTGGTTGACAGCTATACCTTGTAACTGTAAGAAATGGTAGGTAAGACTACATGTATGATGCACAGAATGCTTGTGTAGCAAGTCTAGCCTTCTCTTTTTTTTATATTTTTTGTTTTAAAAAGTGCATATTAACTTAAAAGTATATGAGAAAGCACTCCATATAGCTTTTGCTGTCCTCCAGCTTATCTTCCGTTATTGATGCGAAGATTAAAGTTTTAGTAACAATTAAAAAGTTACAGGACAATGAGGAGAGAAAAGACTTGCTGAAAGTGCGTGAAATGGAAAAACATAGTCCAATCTTTATTTAAAAAAAACCAAAAAATTCTCTTTAATACAGAAATAATACAACCCAGACACTTGGCTGGGCTGCTTTCATGGGAGGGGATGTTGCACACTGGAACTCAGACCGTTCTCCATAGCGAAGTGCACTTGTACGCCAGAGCTGAGAATAGATGGGATCTGTTTCATATTATCAAGCTAGATGTGGCTCTCTGGCCTTTCCCAGTGTAGTCAGCACAGACTGTAAGTCAGCATAATAAGTATCATGGGATTTAAAGTAATAGTTTAAATTTATTAAAACAAAGTACAATATTCCCACTTTTTTGGGGAAACATGATCACACCTCACAAAACTGTTCTCAAGATATCCCACCATGTGCCTTAATGTAATCGTAACACTGGGAAAAAATTCCTTTTTACACAGGGGCCGACACAATTGGTCTCATTAAGCCCTACTTGTTTCAGCATTTTGGAGGGGTTTAGTTGGTGCGTAGCTTTCATACTGGCTCTCTCCAGAAGTTGAACCATTCCCAGGGATTTTAAAATTATGGTGCCATCTCAGAACTGCCGAAGTGCTAAGCAGGACAGCTTTTTTTTGCCTGTCTTCCATGTCTTGAGAAAAGCAGCTGCCTGGGGGATCTAAATTAATGCCTTTCTGCCTTCAGATTAACATGTAGAGACTTGAAGGGGTGTCCAGGCTGGGTTTTGATCTAATCAGCCTCAGAAGTGCCTCTGAGTGAATTCCTAGTACTACTTGGTTATGTCTTGTAATTATTTCAATTATCTGGTCAATCTGGAAGGATTTTCTTTGGATGTCAGTTAAGATTTCATTTGGCTAACTAATAACATTAACACTTTTCTTGATGCTGTGGAGTTGGTTTTATAGGTGAAACGGATCTCTTCCTGGAAAGAGAGGAAAGGGGGATTTTTAAAAAAGAAAGAGAAAAAGCTTAAAAGCACATATAAGGAAGGGATGGAATGGCAGTGGAAACTCTTCTACCTGTTGCCTACAAGTAGGTTGTATTTCCAGTCACATCCTGTGAAAGATGGGTCTACTTACTAATTTTGCGAAGATGAGCCAGTACTTTAAATTTATTTTTTTTCAAAAATTAAAAAATCCTGAAATGTGACCACAGAAGTCTGTTCTTACAAAAGACCTTTTAAGTGCTGTAGACGGTGTGACCCCATCCTTCGTGACATCATTGTGATGCTTCTTGGTTTTGTATTGTGTTATTGAAGCCTCTTTTTACCAGAAGGGCATCATTTTCAGATACCTGTCTTGCATCAGGCAATCTAACACATCTGATACACTGGTACGAAATCACTGAGGAAATACAAAATTGGAGTGTTAAATTTTTCTGAACTAATGATTCGTGAATCTGTTGCTGGCAATGGATATCACAGAACATGCGGAAGTAAAACCAGACTGATAACAGATCCCTGGTGACACATTTGTATATGTTGGGATTTTATATTTCCTCCAGTTGATCTGGGAGAGCATGTAGAGACAGACAAGCACCAATGATGAGGAGAGCAAAAAGCAATATACAAGTCTGTTGACCTAAACAAAAGAATTCTGTTTTAGACTTGTAATTTTTGTGCCTTGTCGGATTCATTCCATTTGTGATGGACTTAACTTTTAAAAATCAGCTTGTCTTTCATATGGCTTTTGAAGTTTGTACAGTTCTGACTCTTATCACTCCATAATATGCCTGTCTGTCTGTTCTTTGTTGCTGATTGTCACTGGAATCACACTGTATGTAAATATTTGCTAAGTCTTTGTAAAATGTAATTTATTTTAATATTTTGCAATAAAAATTTTACAATTTATCCTCTGTGTCATGAGAAGAATGGTAATCAAGATTTCTTTTTACAACTACCTGCACTTGTAATGCACCTCACAAATGAGACTGGTCCTGGTCCAAAGAGCTGGAAGATAAGGAGCCAAAAAAGCAAGTTGTTTTATGCAAGCAGATGTCTGATCTTATTGATGACTTCAGTTCAGTGGCATCTGGTCTTCAGTTAGATACAGCATAGCAAAATATTATTCGATGTGGATTTTGGACAGCTGTTAAAAGATAAACTGGAGTTTATTTTAGGGGCTGTATTTTATTAGGGAGGCTGCTTTTAAAGAAGATGCACTGAGATGGGAAGCGTTAATCAATATTGCGATAAAATAAAATGGACATTTATGACTGCAGTCTGAATCTTAGGCTAGAGCTATTAAAATATCTGAATAGCTGTTTATGAATTTTCACAAGATTTCTAGTAGCAGTGCTTACCATTTTGCAGGCTAGAAGTATTTGCAGTCTTTCAACTCCAGCAGTTTCCTTAAAACACATTGGAAAATAGCTAAATACCTGCTTTAATGGGCAGCAAAATATGACTTTGTGATACCTATGATAGAGATGGAGCCATCTGAAGAAACTGGGACAACCTCAGCCTGAGGAGGAAGAGACTGAACCTTAGCTTTTCAGCAACTGAGTTACATTGATGAAGCATGAGTTAGGAAAGAGGGGAGTCCCATGCGCACAGGAGGGAAGGGTAGGTGCTGTCTTGATTCGGATCAGGATAGCCGATCTCTACACTTTCCTCCAGCTCCACAACAGAGGCACAATGAAGGAGGAAGACGTGCCTGACTGGTGATTGATGCCAAAAAGAGCCAATGAGGGAGTTGGGGTCTCCTCATGGAGCTGAGGGCAGGACATAGCACAGAGTCTGGTAAGCACTCAGTAACATTTCTGTTGGCTCCCAGCAAGTTTGAGCCCACAGACTATTGTTCACCTTCTGCCCTCGGTATTTTAGCAGTGTTATTAATTTATAGGGGGTAGAGTAGTAAGAAGTAGGAAAACAGGACAAACCTGTATCTGTTATATGCCTGTTCTTATAGTCCATGCATGGCTGTGGGTTCCTCTGAACACAATAGCTTAATAGATAAAATCACAGGCCAGCTGACACTTAAAAAACCTGAAATCTTTTCACTAAATGTTTATCATGGGCCTTTACAATGCACGGTGCAACATGATACCAGCAACCTGAAGCTCATGGACATGCAGAACTCCTAACCTTTAGTTGTGGGAGATGAAGACAGTGATAGAGCAGGAAGAGTTGCTACTCAGGACTGTTTTGCATAGAAAAATACTACTTCACTCCCTTCAGGGCAATTTCCTGTACCTGGACCTAGGTCCTGAATAACCCATAAAATATCTCTCTTGACCCTTATGCAAGGAGGTGGTGGAGATCTGTTGCCTATAGTTTGAGCAGGAAGATTTTTCTTTTTAAATTCATGACTTGTACCTTGTGCCTTTTTTTTTTTAAGCAAGATTTGAGTGCTTTTTTGGTTTTTGATTTTTCTTTTTAAAAACCTTTTTTTAGCCTCAACCTCCCCTTGGTAAGATAACTAATACTGTGATCTCTAGAAATAAAAGGTTGTGCTGAGTACAACACTTCAGATTTTTACTTCCTTTTGTTTCTTAGAGAGCTCCCTTGACCTGCACACAGACTGGGCCTTTTCCACACACCCTGCCTGGCTTTACAGTATGATTGGGTGCTGTGGCTTCCTTGCAGCTCCATGTCTGAGGAACAATGGGAAGTGATGGGTGAGTGGGAGCACACCTAGCCCTGCCAGGGGTCAGTTATTTCGTTGAGAGCAAACCTATGGCCTTAACTCTCCCTGGCAGGCCCTTAGCTCTCCACTAAAACTTGTGGATCACCTACAGATCTTGTGGGATACTTGAAGGGGTGGCTAAGGAATTGCTTTTCACTTTTCTATTGGCAAATACCTTCTTCCATGCAGCTAATACAAATCCTTCTGACTCGCAGCACGCTGGCAAAGTCTTAGGAAAAAAGGGCAGCACTACTGCCTTTTAGTACCTTGATTTTCCTCCCATCTCCCAAGAAAAATGGACTCATCAGGGGTGGGGGTTTTTTTCTGGGGAGGTGATATTTTGTGGAAAAACAATAGGTGTCCAAGCAGGTGGTTTGTGTCTTGAGATGAAAAAAAATTCAAGCAGTGGCTATCTTGGACTACACAGCCAGGCTAGCACACTGAGACTGACCATGATTGATAGGAGCATAGAAGTCCAAAATGTAACACCCACAAAGATTCATCTAACTGACCAAGGAAATCTGCTGTTTCCCATCAGAAGGGCTTCTCTGGAAAGGGAGGGTTGATGTGGACTGGGATGCTGGAGGCATTATCCTGTACACAGAGAGGCTCCTTGAAAGCCAGGTAGCATGTTGTAGCTGGGAGGGCTTCCTCTGATGGCCAAGCTTCCATGTACAGCCCATAACCAGAACTCCTTCTAGTTAAAAAAAAATCAGTGCATATATGAAAACTATATTGACATATGAGAAATGTTCTGATGGAAATGTTTTAATAATCAGTTTGGATTTTACAAGTTGAACTGAAACAACTGTGAATTCAAAGAGTTGTGGTTTTCTATTTTTAGGTATTTTTTATAGGATGCCAGAAGTTCTCTCCCTATTGTCACTCCTTGCTGCTCATAGGAAAGAGTAGAAGAAAGATGATAACAACTCACTCTTCATATTTTGAGGGTTGTGTTGTTTCTTACATGGAGGAAGCTGTGGAAAACACATCCTTTTCTCCTTACTGGAGTGGGACTGTGAATGAGAAAGAAAGCAGTACAAAAAACCTGAAAATAAGAATTCTGAAATTGGGGTGAGGAAGTTAAAACACAAAATATCTGAAGTACAAGTTAATATTTTTCCCACAGACATTCTTTGAAATTTCCCATGCTAACCTTTAATAACATTCTTTTGGCTACTCTCCTAAATATGCTAAACAAAAGCACTTGTGTTTTCAAATTAGACTACGCATTATTAATTCAAGTAAAAAGCAAGTACTTTGACATACTTTTAATCTTATTTGAATATAAAAGTTGTCTGTGGCACAGTAATATGCTTTTTAATTGTAAGGAGAATTAATGCACTCTGTATGAATGACCAAAAGCAAAAAAATTCCTGTTCAAGGCCTGTCGACAGCTTTGCACTGTTCTGTGGACTTTTGGCTTTGGACATTTGTTGATCACATTTTTGTTTATCTAGTTAAATTTTGGGTGTATAAGGAGGTATCATAATTACTAATGCTGCTAAGATCAGAGACAAAAATCCTCTCCTGTGCTTATTTGTGGGTTGGGCACTATCCATACCAACCAAAATAAACTGGGTGCAGAGGAGCACTTGTTCCTACATACTGCTGGTTGCTGGGCAGAACTGCAAAATATGTGCATGGCAACATGAAATAAACCCATATTCATGTTGAAATAGAAGTCACAAGCTTCTGAAACTAGAGGATAAGTGTTTATTCATAAAGCTCTGCTGTCCTTCGCTGGCAACCTTCATATTTGGGCTTATCGGTTGTACGTTGGCAGTTAGCAAAGAGTAAAGGAACAAACCAAGACTTCAGATGCAGACAACCTCTTTTGATTTATTCTATTCCTCTTAGCCTGGGATTTTTGCCAACTCCATCTCTGGCACGACTGGAAAGGAAGGAAAAGTAGTAAGCTAATTGGCCTGCTTTTTAATTGCAGATTAGGATGGGAAATGAATGCATAAGCGTGAGTGAGAAACATGCCTTGGACATCTGAGAGGGACACTGCACTCTTTGGCTGGTTTTGTGCCTCTTAGTTTCTTATAAATGGTAGAAAATGGGTGGCTTAAAGAGAGAAAGGCTTGCAATGGGGGCTTTCTTTCACACAGTGAAGAAGACTCAGGCTTTAAGATTTTTTTCTGTGCTGCATTTCTTCAGAAAGTGAAATTCTCTAATGTCAAATATCACACTACACTCTGAGATATATGACAGGGACCAGATAAAGGCAAGAAAGTAAAGCAAATACCTATTTTAAAACCTTAACCTTCAAGTTTTCTGTAGTTCTGTGGTGCAAGCTCTCCATCCTTTATAGCTGCTTTACATTGAGAAGAGAGCCTGACATTTAGCCCTAACTCTGGTACCCCAGCATGTCACTCAGGCAAAGTTAAAGGAAGATGGTTCTGAATTGAGAAAAAATTAAAGAGATAAAATTTGTATCAAGTACAGGAAGAAATCAGAGACCCAAAACTACAGTAGCTGAGGAAACTGTTATTTGTGGGGAGATTTGCTCTAAAACACTAGGAAATTAGTTTTCTGGCAAATAATTTCAAGTGGTTTTCTGAAGATGCTGTCTGGCCAAGTACTATTGATGTCTCTGTGGGAGTTTAATTCTATGATGTTTATCAGTAGATGCAAAGTATAATATTATGGAGGCATAACAGCTGAAAGCTGCAAAATCTGCAGGAAAGAATTGGCTGCCTTTTAAAATGTGTAGGCTTGAGACAGGCTTCTTTCAGAGAATGCAATGAAAATAAAAAATAAGGTGGAGATGGACTGAAGCTCTAGCTGGCCTTTATTTAAGAGCTTCTGATCCCACATATTACTGTGCCTGCAAGTGCTATGTGGTTTTGGAAACTCTTGGGATAAACTTAGCTTCCTCTGACACAGAGAGGGAGGAAAAGACTTTGGGGTTAACACAGTTTATTTACTGAAAAATCACCGTTCTTCAAAGTAACAACAACAAGACTCAGGATGGGGAGAACTGTGACTGGTTTCAAACACACATTCTACTCAGACCTATGCAGTTATGACCCAACTAATTTTTCAAGGAAGGATACCACTTCCACCCCTTTTGTCTATATCTTCTGGCTCTCACTGCTTTTCTCCTTGTTTATATGCCTTAATGTTCCCTTTCCTCAGCTACTAACATCTGTCCCATTCCAGTTCCTGTGGCTCCCTAGGAACATCATGACTGCCTGCAGGCAGGACACAGCAGCCTCTTGGCATTTCAGGCTGACAGCCAGAAGATAGATTTGGCTTCTCCCACTCGAAGAGTGTCAGTCTGAACTGCTTCAGCTAAAGGAGACAGAACCAAGGCACCCAGCTGAGCGGTCATGGCTTCCTTCAGTGAAAAATGTTAAGCTTTTGCATGCTTTCAGCCATGCTATTTATATCTGCTGTGGATTAAGATTTGCACAGATGTAGTTTGGTAAAGGCAAGGGTAGAGCTTCACTGTGGGTCCACAAAGTGGACTAGGCAAGTCTGTTGAAATACTCTTAAGAGACTTGATAGTGAGGCTGGAATTCAAAACAGGTTTTGAAAAAGGCTATGCTTATTGTGAATTGCAGTTACACCTTTTCCAGCTCCATATTCCTCCTCCCCTTCTTCCCACTTCAGTTCCTTTTTACCACCACTCCTACACTCCCCGGTCCCACTTTATAATCACAGTTGTCTCTACTGCTCCAGCTTCTGAACTGGGAGAATAAAGCTTAGTTTTATCTAGTCTGGAACCCTCCAGAAGGCACCCAAAGCCTTAGGAACAGTTTAGCTTGTTGCTGTGTGTTCAGACCTCTTGACATGACTACCTTTGTCTTGTAGATGTGACCTAAAACCACGTTCTTGTTGCACCAAGTAAGCAGCAAAGTTATCACCTGTTTAAATAAACCTTTGGCTCCTAATCAACAATTCAACAGAAGAAAAGAAATTGAATAGAACAAAATATGTTTGATTATTTACTAAAGACATAATGGCCTGGAGACTGAAAACAAAGAGTCAGACTGAGAGCCAGATGGCAACCAATATAACCTAGACGGCCTACATACTGAGTCTTCAGGGTACATAAAACTCCCACAGTGGAATCTTTTTAAGCACTAGAGAAATTCATATGTGCTACTTTCACAGTTACAGTTATTCCCAATAAATGCCAAAACTGTGACTCTAAAAATATCATAGATCAGTGTCAGGAATTCTTTGTGTATTTCGTAACACTTGAATGTAAGTGGCCTCAGAATGCCAATGAGAGGGCAGGAGCAGGAATGGGGTCTCACACCACATCTGTGCAGAAGCCACCACCAAGAGATTATGAAGGAGTCACCCGTGCTATGAAGGAGTCTATAGAAAGTTAGTAATGCATGAGAGCACAAGCTCACAGCATGGATATAGCTGGTACCACATGCCATAGTTGAATTCTAGTGTGTTATGGTGCCAGGGAGTATAAAGGGAACATTTCAGACAGAGACAATCAGCTGATTACAGGCACAGAACAGACCATGAATAGCATACAACCTTCTCTTATGAAGAAGACTCTCCAGGAAGGCATCTGACCATTACTGGAGTAATAACCCCGTTCCGTGTTGTTCCAAACTAGTCTTATTGCTGTTCTGCATTCACCCATCTTCTCACAAGGAGTCAGTGATACTGTTTCCCTCAGGATCAGACCAGAACCTAGATAGGTCTCCCTCACAGAATCCCTGACGCAAGGTTCATTTTCTCTTAGCTGTTCAATGCTATTTACAACCTGGGAAGGCCAAAGAGTGTGAGCAGATCTTTTTCCTCCATAACTTATAACTCCTTGCAGTAAGCAAACCCCATATGACTGTGTGCTGACAATGAGGTCTAGTAGTAACTTTAGTGAGATCTACTGGCACTGTTTCCACCACCTCTCTTAGCAGGTTTTTTTTTCTCAGGTAGTATAATTTTTCTTATGCGCAACATGCAACTCTCTGAAGTTTAATTTCATGTTCATTTTATATTTCCATTAGCAAGTAGAAATAATTAGTTCCTGTTCTCATCTTAGTTTTAATTTTTGGCTGTCCTGGGTGCAGAGGCCTCTGGGCAGCAAAATAGGAAGAAACTAAAAACAGAATTCATGAGAAAAGAAACCAGCATGTACCAGAATAGAGCCCATATCAGGAAATTCTTAAAATCCCATTCTCTCACCTCAAGTCATCCCAAACACTTTAAAGATAATTAAAATCAAAATATCTGCAATAGTGTCAGAATTACTACTGCATAAAAGGATCTGGGAGATGTAATAAAAGATCCCCCACCAAACACATATGATGGCTTCCAAAAGGATGAGTGTTATCTTGGGATGTAAAAGCAAAACTAGCATGTGTGAGAGGTAGGAGGTATTATTCTGCTCTCTAGGATGGTGGGGCTAATATGTGCTCTAGCATGGGCTCAGATAATTAGATTTTAAGAAAGCTGTAGGTAGGGTGAGAGTAGTCTGTATCACAATAACAAGAAAATGTTTTAAGAAAGCATGACTTTTGAGAAAGCCATTAGAAAAGGCTGAAAATGTGTTTATTCAGACTAAAAGAGAAAACAAAACAGCTAGTACACGTAAATTTTCTGATGGATAAAAGACTGCTGAAGAGTGTTAAGGGGAGGTTAAACTCTTCCTTGTAGGCCTTGAGAAAACAAAAAATCTATCAACATTGCAATAAACAAGGTAGAGCCTGGTGCCACCAATGCTTTCCAACTGTAAGAGCAATAAACTCTTCTAGATGGACATGGATTTCAAACTGTTGGAGGATTTGAGAACGGTTTATGCAAACACCTGTCAGGGATAATGTTGCTGCATTTACAGACCCCTAGTGCAGAAGGGGATATTCAGTTATGTCTTGAAGTCCCTTTCAGCTTTACATCTTTGTGGTTTGTGTCCACTCTAAGAGGTCTGATCTGAGTTTTTATCACTCCCTAAATTATCCCTGTATTGTATAGTTAGGGTTACTCAGCATAACGAGTCTCTGCTATAAGTCAGATGCAATACTTCATGCACATCGTAGAAATAACATACTTACCAAGATTAACTGGCTGCCCTAACATGGCTAGAATGTACTAACATAAAAAAGAATGAACCCAGGTAAATAATAAAAAGACAAGGAGACTTTATATCATTTCTATTTCCTGAGCTTCCTTAGTTGTCAAGGTCATTGGAGAATGAAGCAGTATGGGATACACTAGTTCATTGTCTGGCTCTCCAGTGTTGGGTGTTTGGATATAATGGTGTTAAGGCAGTTTACTATGTCTAGGTCAGTGTATTTCATCTGTTTTTCTACTTGAAAGAAGCAATGATTTTTTTTGTTTTCAAGCAGCTGCTCCTTAAACAGTGTGTCCTCCTTGCCTAGCTTTTCCTCTCACTCCCTATTTATCTTCCATTGCTTTTCAGCCACATGTATGGATTTATGTCACTTGGATGAAGTGGTTGTACAGTACATCAGTTGTCATGCATGTAAAGTTATAGAGGTTATCTCTTGATTATAGTCCTCTGGATTCTAAATTCAGTGGCTTTTCATTTCTGTGTAACAAGTCTCTATTAATTTTCCTCACTGCTTAATAGAAGGGATAGAAAAAAAAAGAGGTAAGAAATTCTGTGAAAGTCTTTGCCCTCCAGAGCTGCACAGATGCTTTGCACAGTCACAGCTAAAAAGCTGGTAACTCAGAGGAACACTTCATGGGTGAGAGAACTGGCAAAACCTCTGACTGGGGAGTTTTATGAAAAGAGTTCTCTCAGGAAAAAGAGCAAGAAGCTTATTTACTTCACTTTCATTTTTATCATTGGGGTTTTTCAGGCTTTTTCTTTTCTTTTCTTTTCTTTTCTTTTCTTTTCTTTTCTTTTCTTTTCTTTTCTTTTCTTTTCTTTTCTTTTCTTTTCTTTTCTTTTCTTTTCTTTTCTTTTCTTTTCTTTTCTT